>NC_073228.2:100796742-101099772 GCF_029281585.2 Gorilla gorilla gorilla
TAAAAAGTACTCCCCACTGAGTTTGCTCCATAGTAAGCACTCTATAAAAGTTAATGTTCACTTTTTAAGGCCTCATGTCATCAAATGCTAGCTGTGGCTTGACCTTTGAGCCTGTTTCCTCATCTGATAATGAGTATAATAAGATGTGTCTAATACATTGTTAAGCTCCTGACACATAGCAGCACTTGAGGGATGGACTTATTATTACTAGTGGGAAAAATTTGGTATTCACAATGGCCTGTCCACCCTTACTTTATACTAAAGGAAATGATTCCAATTTTAGGGTCAAAAATCTATTTAAATACAGGCATTTCCCATCTATGTCCAAAGCCTTCTCTGATTCCTTAAGATGTCCCATAAATTTTCTGTAGCTGTCGTCAGTGGCGCTGATGGCTTAGTATTATGGACTACCATTTTATTTGGCAAAAAAAAATGATAAAATTCTTCAGATACCCTTAGATTTGTGCTGCTGATCCCCTAATATTAAAATACTTTGTTAGATTTGGGAATAATAAAAAGAAAACAAAAAAGTAAAATAAAAATGTTGAAATTTTAAATGAAAGGTTGAGTAGCATTTGGAATCGCTTTCAAATGTACATTCAGAAGGAAAAGTGGTCAGTGGTGGCTGTGGCTGGTGGGGGAAAGGGCTCAGATGTGGCTTCTGGGATTCCCTTACGACATTTGCAGAAGTGTGGGAAGGATGACAAGTTCTGCTCCACTCTGGAGCTGCTGAACCTGAGTAGCCACATCTAACATCACATCACTCGTGGGGAGCAGAAGGATAAGGGTTGGGGGTCAAGATGCGGTGTTGGGGGAGGTGGAGGTGCAGCTTCAGCAGATCCTGGCAGGGGGGTCAGAGCTGGAATAGATCACAGTCCCCCCTCTGGGGTTTCCTCTCTGCCTCTCCATGTGTTCAAGACCATTACTGTGACTATGAAAGAGTTGCAGGCTCAGCATGAGGAGCAGCATCAGGGCAGAATATAGTGCTCTGAGGCTTGGCCAATTACGTCTTAGGTCAGCTCAATATTAGTTGTTCTGTTGCTAATGTAATTTTATTACTATATTTACTATGTGTCAGGTGCAAGTCTAAACACTTTACATTTATTTTCTCAGCTAATTTTTGTAGCAACCATATAAGGGGTAGTTCCATTTCACAAATGAGAAACTAAAGCACAGGGAGGCCAGGTAGCTTGCCCAAGCTAGTATGTTCACAAGGCAACTCAGAGGTTTAGCCCCAGAGCACCATGTGTAACCATGGATTTATACTACCTTTCTGGAATGTGGCTTTCCAACATTCCAGTGTTCCATTTTCAGTAATTCTAGTCTGTGAGTGGGTAAATGAATTCAGCTTCTTAGGGCACATTTTGCAAATAACTTCCTATGGTGAACTGTTGTATGGCAAGTAATCAAAGAAATTCAAGCACCTGAAAGTGACATTAAACAGATGAAGACTGGCTGGCTTAATGATCCTTTAGAAATTACATTGCTATCATGTTACCAACTCTTTAAGAGTTAGGGTAAAGATACCTTCCCAGAAAAATAACATAAAACTAAAATCCATAAAAGCTAAATAGCTTATTTTCTCTTCTAAATACAGAATTTTCTTTTTTATTAATCACTAGTTGCATTTTGGGGCAAAACAATGTCTTACCAAATAAGTAAATTTTACTATTTAAGAAAAATATGATGATTTAAGAAACATACAATATTTTGTCTATCTAAATAAATTCAAAGATTTAAAGATTGGCCTTAGATACAGTGTTCATAGTGCAAGAAGTGTGACTGGGCTTTGGAAAGAGATGGCTGGATCCCTGGACCACCACTATCTTTTGGAAGCCCTAAGCGCAAATTTTGGAAAAACTTCTCCCCTGACTAGACTAACTGAGAAAAGTCACTTTCTCTGACTAAGTGAAGTCTTGAGCATGGCATGCAGCTTGGCAAGGAAGAGGTTGGGCCCTTCATCTGGGTGTTTTTATGCACTAAGCAAAATGCCCTTTAGGGCCTGGTGTGGTGGCTCATGCCTGTAATCCCAGCACTTTGGGAGGCTGAGGCTGGCAGATCACTTGATGTCAGGAGTTCAAGGTCAGCCTGGCCAACATTGTGAAACCCTGCCTCTATTAAAAAAAAAATCAGCCAGCCGTGGTGGTACACGCCTATAATCCCAGCTACTAGGGAGGCTGAGGCAGGAGAATCTCATGAACCCGGGAGGTGGAGGTTGCAGTGAGCCAAGATCACGCCACTGCACTCCAGCTTAGGCAACAGAGCGAGACTCCATCTCAAAGAAAACAAAAAACAAAAAAATGCACATCTGTAAGCAATGGCATTACTAGGCCCTTCATCCAAATTGCTTCTCTTCCATAGGAAAAGCCTTTGACATTCTTCTGGGGATCCTCTAGGCCTCTCCCAAACACCTTGGTGTTTTTTGTGCCAGTGCATGCAAGGTTAGGGTTACACAAGGCAGCTGAAGTTTTCTCCTTCCCTTATCTTCTGATTCATGGGCTTGAACGATTTTGTTCTGATACACCAGTAAGAACACCATAAGCAGCTCAACTCTCAAAGTCCCTCTCAGCGAACATATTCATGGCTGTTGTCAACAATAAGGAAACTTTCTCCTCCTGTGGGCCTCTTAAGTTCGTGGGCCTCAAAATTTTGTGTCAGTTCCATCTAATTCCAAGGATTCCTTTCTAAATGAAGCACAAATAAGTTGCAGAACAAACTTTTACCACTGCAGAACTTCCCTATCCCTTCTGTTTCATCTCCTCCTCTCTACCGCAGCACCTAAGGACATTGTTTTCAAAGAGGGACAGCCTGCCTCAGAGGACTTCATCCCTTCTCTAGACACACTAGTCCTCAGAGGTGGCCTCCTATCTTCTCGGGATCTTGTCCATCTTTTGATATTCAGCCCATGTCTTGGCCTTTGGCCCTGTTCCTTGTCCTACATCATTAGATCATATACCAACATTGTATATAACTCCTATTTCTAGACTTACTCATCCCGTTCATCTGAAAAAGATGAAAATCATCCTAATCCAGTGAAGGTGTGCAAGCACCTTGAAGCCTGAACTACAGGGCCCCCCATACTGTGACCAATGTACAGTAGATAATCACAGCCACATGATCCTAGGAAGAGGGCAGAGGCAGGCAGAGGTATTTGGAGAGTGCTGTAGGATTCCAAGATGGACTTCTCCTTGAGCCTGACTGAGGGGTGGGCTGGCTGGACAGATAGGAGAGCTTAGGGCCTCCTTCCTCCCATGTTTGGCCTGAGTGAGCTGAAACCCTGTGCTGAGTAATCTGCACATTTTATCTCCTCTTCTTCATCCCCACTGCTCCTGCACTTGTTCAGAAACTCATCACTTCTTCTCAGAAAATGTATAAAATGAGAAAAAGAAAGGCAGAATGAAGTCCAGAGAGGAAGAAGTCAATGGCACCTGAACAGGATCTGCGGGTACACAAGGGAGCTTGTAGACAAGCGGTGCCTGGCCCCAGGAGGAGGGCCCTCTCAAAGGCGAGGATGGGCCATGCAGGGACCATATCAACATAAAAAGTCACCCAAAGAATGTCAGACAATATGTAATGAGTATCCATTTGATCCAACAGCTGAGAGTTTTTTGGTAACTCAGTGGGTAAAACTGAGAAGGAGCCAGAATTTTGTTTTGTTTTGTTTGAGGTATGCACGGTTTGGGTAGTTCCCTCAACTTTGGATGGCATTTATTTCTACACCATCACACACTCCTGGAAGAGAAGCCACTCCAGGAAGCCTGGACTTTCTAATTGACATCCAGTTGCCTCCAATCCCACTCAATCTTACCTGTACTATTGGCCATCTCCTCTCAATCAAGTTCATTCCATAATGATGTTTTCCTGAGTAAACCAAAAAAAAAAGAATCCTTATAAATAGGCAAAGACTAATTAGTAAAATAGGCAAAGGCTCTCAGAGTCTTTTTTCCCATGTAATGTGCATGTATCTGAATAGGAACTTCTTGTTTCTGGCTGTTGAATTATCCAAAAGGATGGCTTTAGTGGTAAGTTTTGTGCATAAAGGAAAGGAAGGCATGTTAGCCAGTGGAGAATACATTTAGGCCACAGGGACCTTGTGGTGCTTCTAGGATTACAATGGGCTTTATGCATGGATAGCAGATGAGGCCAGGGGAGGAAAAACTCTAGAGATGGAAGGATGGATGGACAAAGGAAGAAGAGAAGAAAGAGAAAATAAATAGCATATGCAATATGTTGAATTTGCACTGCTAGCAAGCAAGAACTTAAGTCACACACATACCCGGAGCCAGGCCCTCAGGAATATTTCTCGACCTTTATGCTTTATTCTTCTCCAGATAGTAAAACACCTACAAAATATCATCAGGCCTTGTTCTTCAGCATGACAAAATGTCCTGCTTCTCGCCTCTGTGAACAACTGGGACTGAGATTGTATCTCCTTTCCACAAGAGCCCTTGGGATCAACACCTATGGAAGGGAAGGGAGGAATGGAAAAAAGGGGAGCTGAGCTGGGATGCAGATCTGCTAGATGCCTCAGACAACCCTGCGGGGAGTTATGGAGATGGAATGCCCTTTAGAATTGTCCAGGGTTCAGGAGACAGGGGAGGCCTTTTTATACCTGCATCGCCTAGTCACTGGGTATGCTTGATGGGGAAGAATCATGACTTTAGGAGAGAGAGGTGGCTCTCTGAAGCTATAGCAATCCCCAAAGGGGACAGACCTTTGCAGATGAGGTCTGTCTTCTGGCAGCACTCCCAGAAACGAAGGTAAAGTCTCCGTTATTCCTGAGGGGGATCCGGATGGCTTATCATGTCCATCACACTCCGCAATGCTATATAATACTATAAAACTTTGCAAATAGAATGAAGGAGAAAATAAATATTGCAAAAGCATACTGTCAAATTTCTACATAACAGAATATTAGGTTTGAAAATATTACCATTTAATTAAATTTCTCCTCCTTTTACAATGATGTTTGCCTTTAAAGGGGTCACCAGAGAATAATTTGTTTCACAGAGCAGCCATGCTATTAATACTACTGTTTAGAGATATAGAAACGACTTTGCAACTGTGAATTGCTAAGAATTGTAGAAATAAAGGGAAAATAAAATTTTCTTTTCTAATTTTGTCTAGTGATAATAATAATAATAAAAATTACCTCTCTAGGTCTTGCACTAGGGAAGAAGGTATAAAATACCCTCTGCTTGCTAGGAGGCTATGGAAACTTCCCAGCCATCTTCTGGTTCCTTGTTAATTTTCTTGAAGTTTGCAGCTTTCCATTCTTGAGGGTGGGATGTGGGGTCAGTATGGGGTAATGAAAAAAACTCCACTCTTGAGAATCGGGCTCTTTGCTGGGCCAACAACTAACTAGCGCCATGTGAATCATCCCTTTTCATTGTTTACAGTGCTTGATGGTTTCCCAATGCCAAGAGGATGGAGTTTAGACCCTTATGACCTCGCAGCCTCATCTACAGCCTTCTTCTGCCTTCTGGCTAATGTGTTCCAGCCATGCCCTCCTACTTTCAGATCCTGAAACATGCCTGGCTCTCCCCAGTTCCTGCCTCTGCTCATTTACCCTCTCCTGGACTACCTTTCCCCATTGCAACCCCTTCATCCTCCAAGTCCCAGTTTAGGTGTCTCTTGCTCCTTTTTGGATCTTCTAAGTTCAGGTCCACTTTCCTGCAAGCTCACAAAGCTCCCTCTAACTTTGCCCAGCATTGCATAATATTGTAACAGGCTAGAACCTATTTAAAGCCCAGGATCCTCACAGCTCAATCCTAAATGCAGTCTGTATTTAAAGAAACAGTGGTCAAAAGTTCACAAAGTAATTAAGTGTTTTAATCTTTACTGAAGTCTCTTTACTGCAATTGAAAATGCCTGAGAGGGTGCACAATCTAAATTCTCAGCAAAACATCTCAGAAATGCTTCCTCCTTTTATCTTGCTCCCATTATCTCCCCATGCACTGAAACTTCTATAAGCTCTCCAGAAACCAACCAGATGTTATCTTACCTGATTTCTCTTTGTTTCCTTATGCAATGATACACTTCTTCTCTTTACTACATTCTTTGATCCCTGTCATAACTGTTTACCTGTATCCACCACTAGACTCCATGATGAAAAGGATCATTTCAATCTTATTCACAGAACTTGAGATAATGCATGGTACATAATATGTCCTCAATAAATATTTGTTAAATGGATAAGGACACATTATTGGGTCCTTCCAGGCTAAACTTTCTTCTTCCAAGAAGAAATAGACTGGGGAATTTAGAAAGGCACTTCCAGTTGAAATGGTTCACTACTGAACAGGGCCAGGAGGCCATGAGGAGAACTGTTTAAACACTTTGTGGCACTATTTGCATTGAATGGCTCTCGTGGTTGATAATGATAGTAAATAAAGCACATATAGTTCCTTTTTTTTTTTTTTTTTTTGAGACAAGATTTTGCTCCTGCTGCCCAGGCTGGAGTGCAGTAGCCTGAGCTCGGTTCAGTGCAACCTCCACCTCCTGGATTCAAGCAATTCTCGTGCTTCAGCCTCCCAGGTAGCTAGGATTACAGGCACCCGGCACCACGCCCAGCTAATTTTTGTATTTTTAATATAGACAAGAGACAGGGTTGCACCATGTTGGCCAGGCTGGTCTCAAACTCCTAACCTCAAGTGATCCACCCACCTAGGCCTTCCAAAGTGCTGGGATTACAGGTGTGAGCCACCATGCCCAGCCAAATACATATAGTTCTTAATATGTACTACAGACTGTTTCAAAGGCCTTGCATCTATTTGCTCATTTTATCCTTCTAACACCCTTATGAGGTAGGAACCATTATTTTCCCAATGTTACAGGTGAGGAAATTAAGGACCAGAGACCAGAGAGGTTGAGTAATTTGCCCTAGGTTACACAGCTGCTAAGGGACAGCATTAGCATTTAAATCAAGCAGTCTGCCTCTCTGGGCTGTGCTCTTAACCACTACTCTATATTTATTCTTTTGCTACATACAAAACAACGTTCAAATGGAATGTGGAGTGGCATGTTTGCGTGCAGCTGGGATGCAAGACACCTTGAGAGTAGGGCACTGAGATTATATTTCAAAATGATATAATATCTGCATCCCTAAAAGTGCATTTTTCTAAGTTACTTTTGCTATCTGTTCTTCAAAGTCTATCTGGAGAATACAAAATAATCGTTCAAGCCAGTCACAAAAGATCACTTATTATATAATTCGGTTTATATGAAATGTTCAGAATAGTTAAATCTATAGAGGCAGAAAAGTTAGTAGTTGTTTATGGCTGGTGAGGGGACAGATGTGAGGATAGGGAGGTGATAGCTAAAGAGTTTGGAGTTTCTTACTGGGTGCTGTGGCTCACACCTGTAATCCCAGCACTTTAGGAGGCCATGGCAGGTGGAACACCTGAGGTCAGGAGTTCGAGACCAGTCTGACCAACATGGTAAAACCCCAACTCCATTAAAAATACAAAAAAATGGGCCAGGCGCAATGGCTCACCCCTGTAATCCCAGCACTTTGGGAGGCCAAGGTGGGTGGATCACGAAGTCAGGAGATGGAGACCAACCTGGCCAACATGGTGAAACCTTGTCTCTACTAAAAATATAAAAATTAGCTGGGTGTGGTGGCACGCACCTGTAATCCCAGCTACTTAGGAGGCTGAAGCAGGAGAATCGCTTGAACCTTGGAGGCGGAGATTGCAGTGAGCCCAGATCATGACACTGTACTCCAGCCTGGCAACTGAGCGAGACTTCGTCTCAAAAAAAAAATAATAATAACACAAAAAATTAGCTGGGCATGTTGGTGTGCACCTGTAATCCCATCTACTCGGGAGACTGAGGCAGAATTGCTTGAACCCAGGCTGCAGAGGTTGCAGTGAGCCAAGATCGTGCCACTGCACTCCAGCCTGGGCGACAGAACGAGGTTCCGTCTCAAAAAAAAAAAAAAAAAAAAAAATTGACGGTTTCTTTTTGAGGCGATGAAAATGTTCTAAAATTGACTGATCATTCACATCTCTGTGAATATACTAAAAACCATGGAATTGTATACTTCATATGGGTGAATTGTATGGTATGGGGATTATATTTGAATAAAACCATTATTTAAAAAAATACTTCACAACAAATTTGTCTTTAATTGATGACTATGAATTTCAAGAAAATGCTTTAAGTTTCTTGTACAGTGAAAGTCTGTCATTTAAATTTCTCTTCACCCATTTTATATTTACTGCTTCTCCAAGAATAAGGCATTCACAGCAGAAGTAGTTTTGGTACTTGGTGGATTCAAATGGCATGTTGGTCAGCTACAGCCAGCAACTGCTAGAAAATTATCTTTAACCTTTAAAAATTATTATTACAAATAAAAATTTACTACAAATATTTTGGCGGTGTCCATTCCCAGAAAAGTCTTGTTAAACATAAAATTGTTTTTCTCATAACAGTTTATTTTGGAGTAATTTTAGACTGACATAAAAGTTGTGCAGGTGGTATGGAGAATCCACCTACAATCCTCACTCAGTTTCAATTTCCCCTGATGTTATCATCTTACATTATGGTGATACATCTGTCAAAATTAGGAAACCAACATCAGGATATTACTATTAATGAAACTCCAAGCCAGGCGCCGTGGCTCACGCCTGTAATCTCAGCACTTTGGGAGGGTGAGGCGAGTGGATCATTTGAGGTCAGGAGTTTGAGACCAGCCTGGCCAACATGGTGAAACCCCGTGTCTACTAAAAATACAAAAATTAGCCTAGCAGTGGTGGCACCTGCCTGTAATTCCAGCTACTCAGGAGGCTGAGGCAGGAGAATCGCTTGAGCCTGGGAAGCAGAGGTTGCGGTGAGCCAAGATCGGGCCACTGCACTCCAGCCTGGGTGACAGAGTGAGACTGTCTCAAAAAACAAACAAACAAATAAAACCCAAAACTCCAGACTTCATTTGGATTTATTATTCCACTAATTCCCTTTTTTTGTTGGAGGTCCCAATCCAATACTACATACTCACTATATTTAGTCATCATGTCCCCTTCGACTCCTCTGGGGCCTGTGACAGTTTTTAAGACTTTCCTTGTTTTTCATGCCATTGACAGTTTGAGTACATCTAGTATTTTGTAAAATATCTCTCGTTGTGAGCTTATCTGATGTTTTTCTCATGAGTAGGCTGGAGTTATGAGTTTGGGGAAGATTATCACAGTGCTAAAGCGGCCTTCTTGTCACATTCCACATGAGATCCACATGACTTACCACTGGTGCTGTCAACATTCATCACGCGGTTAAGGTGGTGTCTTTCAGGTTTCTCCACTTGAATGTTATTATTTCGCCCTTCCTATATTATTTGGAAGCAAGTCACTAAGTCCAGTGCATGCCCACATAATTTTTAAATGTGAAAATTGTTCCTATTTTATTCGTTTCAAACATAATATTCTTTTGCAAGATTCTCTAAGATTATTAAAATTGACTGAGATTCTCTTTTCCTTTCGTCTTTAATACTTAACTTTAAATTTTTGGATTCTAATGGTTTGGAAAAATAAATATTTTAAATTATAAGATAATATGACTGTTGCTTTCCAAGAGGTGTAATGTAAATTTAAACAATTACCTTTTTTATTTTAAAATATTAATTAGTGGGAAAACGCTGTGAAAGTATAACAAATTTTACTAATACCAAGGGAAAATAAAAGAGAGTATTTCTTATAATCTTGGAGTGGAAAGACCTCTCTAAAGGTCTAGACACAAAACATAGAAACTTGAAAGGAAAAGATTAATAAATTTGACTAAATTAAAATTTTAAAAATCTGTATAATATTTTAAAATAATAACTTAAAAATCTATAAAGACAAAAATAACTGTAAGCCAATAATAAAACCAACAATTCAATAGAAACATGGCAAAGGTCACAAATATAGAATTCACAGAAAAAGAAATATACTTTATAAACATGTGAAAAGATGCTCTAACCTGATTCAAAATAAGACAAATACATATTAAAACCACAAGGAGGTAATGTTTTTGTCCCGTTACATTACAAAGATAAAAAAAATTGATAAAACATACCACCGTCAGTATTGCAGAGAAGGAGGTACTATCCCACATCGTTGGACTGGTGCAAAAATTTTGGTTGGTAATTTGGCAAATATCTGTCCAAAATGTTGTAATTATGCATCTTTTGACTAGATATTCCACTTTTAGAAATTTCTCTAACAAATATACTTGCATATGCACAGGCACAAAGATACCTGCAAAACTGTTCATTGCAGCATCGTTTAATAACAGGGAAAAACTGAAACCAGCTAAGTGGCTACCACCAGGCAACAGTTAAATGTAGTATGAAGCAATTACATAAGATGTTATGCAGTCGTTTAAAAGGTAGATTTCTGTAAGGGGATGTGGACTGTCTTGCAAGATGTATTGTTAAATGAAAAAGGCAGTGTGAAAAACGGTGTAGATAGTATTCTAGTATGTCTGTAAAAACAGAAATATTCTTTATATAAATTTTCTTCATAACCACATATAAATTGCTGTATTGGCTGTTTCTGGAATTAAAATATTAAAAAATTATAAATAATGGTTGCCTCTGGGGAGGTGTTGTGGGGCTGCACATGTAAACAGGGAATATTTGCCTTTCATCATCGATTGGTTTTTATTATTCAACTTATTTGTTTTAAACCACACACAGCATTTCTTTGTCTATTATAATTTTAGATATCCAATAAAAAATAAATATTATAAATCAGGTGCGTGTATAATGTGTAGGTTAAAGCTTATCACTTAGAATCTCTAGAATTTCCAGTTCTTTTGCTGAAGTAACTTGTACTTCTAGAAATCACTTAGCCAAACGATAGGAGGTAAAGGTGAAACTGTTACTGATGCCCAACCTCTCTGTTGCGGACTACCAAATGAAAAGTTGTAATGAATATACCATCTCCCATTTCACCATCTTCTTGAATCATTTTGAGACTTGGATTATTTTTGTTTCTATAAGTGGCTTGACTTTTCTGCTGGGAACTGCTGGCATGTTTGTGATGGAGTTAGGGGCACTGGCTTGTTGGGTGATTTGTTGCTGCTTAGTGACATACACGGATCGGAGGAAACAAAAACCCCAACTCTCCCACAGCTCCATTTTCCACACCTGCAGTCTCAACCGGAGTCCTTAGGTTTCGGTATATCGTTTTTGTTAATTACATCCAATCCAGACTTCAAAGGCATTGGTTGTACAAGATCATACACTGAGGATGACTTGTTATTCAAATTAACACCTAGTACAGTTCTGTGGTAAAAATAGCCTTGTTGCAAGGAAGTTTCTTTGCTTTGTAAAACCGTTTTAGATTTAATAGGATTTTTACTTATATGAACCTTCGATTATACCACCTTGTGCTGTTCTAGCCAGTATCACTTTTTATGATTAGATCAGTTTCCTTTTTCTAAGTGTTATGAGTTGAAATGTGTCCCCCGCAAAATGAATATGTTGAAGTCCTAAGCCCATACGATCTTATTTGGAGATAGGGTTTTTATAGAGGTAATCAAGTTAAAATGAGGTCATTAAGGTGGGACGTAATCCAATATGACAGATTTCCTTGTTAAAAATAAATAATAAATAAATAAATAAATAAAATAAACTGGGGCACACACCGGGAGAACACCGTGTGAGAGTGGAATTACACTGCTACAAGCCTGCAGGGAGCTAGGACAGATCCTTCCCGAGCTCCTTCAGAAACAGCATGGCCCTGCGTGCACCTTGATTTTGGATTCGTAACCTCCAGAGCTGTGAGATAATAAATTTATGTTGTTCTAAGCCACCTAGTTTGAAGCTGTTTGTTATATCAGCCTAAGGACTCTGGATGGGAAATAATTGGACAAAAGTAAAAAAGACCCCAGTTCAAAATGAGCTGTGACTTTCTCCAATTCTTTCCTATACTAGGAAATACCCCCTGTGAATTTGAATTCTGCTTTTGGTAATTTAGTCTGGAAAGAGTAACTGCTTTTTCAACTTAGGTTGTGTTTCCCCAGTATTTGTAGGAAGAAACACTACAATATCACTTCTCTCTGTGTGAACTCATCTATCCTTTAGGTTATATTTTCCACTAGGCTTTGGATGTTTTTACTCAAGTTGTTTCTTCTGCCTAGAATGACTTACCACCCTCTTTTTGCTAAACTGTGTGCCTTCCCCTCTTTCAAAACCCACTTTCAGAACTTGTCTGCAGATTCATTTCCTTATTGGTCTTTCTAGATTAAGTCTTTCAGTATAGAGTCACTCAGCAAGACTGTGAATGCTTTATATTGCCAAGTTTACACTCCTCTCCTCATAAACTATTTATTTCTCTCTGCATATTTAATATTTAGGTATATTTAAGTTTCAGCACTTGAATTAATATATCTGTATATTTAAGTTTCAGCACTTGAATTAATATATCTGTATATTTAAGTTTCAGCACTTGAATTAATATATCTGTGTATTATTTTTAAGTGGCAACATCTTTGAAGGAAAAGTTTTTTCAGTCAGCAAGTAATAACAAACGTAATAGTTACAATTGCTACATTTATGAGTACTTAGTACCTCTGCATTGTGAAACTGGGAGAGGTTTCATATATATATATATGCGTGTGTGTGTGTGTGTGTGTGTGTGTGGTGTAATAAGACACTCGTTCACAGTCACACAGCTAGGTAGTGGCAGAGCCAGGAATTCATTCCAGGCTGAATAGATTCTGAAGCCCTAGCTCTGAGACGCCTACTCAGTAAAGATGGTCCATTCACCTGACTCCAGCTTAGGTCAGGGACTTCATCTTGCTCACAGATCTACCCCCAGGGCCTGGAATACTGTCTGGCACATGGTGGATACAGGATTCATGTTTTTGTTGCATAAACAGTCTGTAGCTCTGTCGATGTATGGCTATATTAATAGGAATAGAGGTACTCATAGGGCAAGACATGTCTTTTTAAAAATGTTAGCTCAAACCATATAAAACTGCCTATATTCAAAGTTTTTAACCTACAGAGATGGCAGTTTCATGCTGTTCAATCTTATACAATTTGCCAAAAGAATTTAAAATTAATAAAAGGTTCAGTCTTTTGCTGTTAGATTTGTTTTAAAAAAGTTTTTCATGTCAGTGAGCCTCAGACTCCCATTGCAGCCCTTGGTTTCTGACAAGGACAATAAATTACTGTGTTTCTGTCATTATACAGTCTCAACACAAGCCTGTGTTCCTGGCATCTGTCTGACATTGCAGATGTTTTCTTTTAATAAGCAGAGTTAAAGTTCTTCTCTCATTAAAGAATTTTGCTATTCACATAAGTCGAATAATGAGAAAGCCCTGGGAATGTAACCTCTCCCAGGATCCATTGTTTGTCATCTTCTCGTAAATATTTGAAGTCAATGGGCCTGATTTCTAACTCTCTTCCATTGATCTGCTCTCTGGCCCTCTGCCACCTTGGATCAAGCCACCTTTGCCACCTTGGTTTCCCCATTGTTCAGTCATTCTGGGGCTAGTGGATAAGTCTGTTGAAAGAGTCATAGAACTGGATTCTAGTTTTCCACCAGAACTAGTGATGTAATTTTGACCCAATTGAGCAGTCTCTGAACTGTTTCCTGAATAATAAAATGAAAATTATGTTCATCCTGCATCATCACAGGTTTATTGCCAGCATTCAAACTGTAAAATACCATTCAAATGTGACATGTTCCTGTTAGAGTTGCATTTAAACTTCAAGTCACAGAGGCAGTAAAGATTAGTCAATCCTTGGTGTATATAATGAGTTAGGTAATACTGTAATGACGGTAACACAATAGCTAACAGTCATAAAATTTTCTCTCTGACAGACACTATTCTAAAACTTTTACTTGGATATTCTCACATAATCCTTATAGCAACCTCATAAGTTAGATATTATTCTATCTGTATTTTACAGTTGAAGAATCTGAGTCAGAGAGATTGAATAAATTACACAGTGAGGAAGTGGCAGAACCAGCCCTTTGCAGCCAAGCTTTCAGCCTGTGGTAGACACATACAATGCTCATCAAATACCCATGTGTTTCCTTTAATTTCCTGGACTCCCTTGTAATTAAACTGGGGCCTTGGAACTAGTTCTAGCCAATGGACTAGAAGTACGTGGGATGAGGGTCACTTCCAGTTTGAAGCATAGAGCAATATTTAGGACCCTTCACGCATTTTCCTTTTCCTTGTTAGAGGCCTCAGGTTGAAATGATGATGTCAACGATGAAAGCGTGGGTCACTTGGAAGCAAGCTGCTTTGGGGAGCTGCTGGGCCTACAACAGACCTTGCATGAAAAAGGAATGTGCTTTCATGTGACCAACCACTTAGGTTTCAGGTTTGTTAGTTATTGAAGTATAGCCTATCTTATCCTGATGACTATCCTACTTGTTGAAGTAAATATATTCATTTCTGAATCTAGAAATTATACACTGTAACTTGGAGTTTGAAATCCAATATTAACAATCAGATAATTGTCCTCTAACGTGCTTCCTCCTAAAAATCTTCCTTTCAGAATTATTTTACGTAATTTGCAGCTCTCCCCTTCACTTTCTCTACCCATCAGCCTAAGATGTACTTTCCATATATGTAATTTGTCTCCCTACCTCTTACCCACTTAATTGTGTGTGTGTGTGTGTAGCGTGTGTGCATTCGTTGGAGGATAGGTGGGAGAAAGGGAGAAAAGATTACTCAAAACATTCTTTACTGCTTTCCAGATGTATACCATCCTTTTAAAGATGGAGATAGAGAAGATTTAGGAAAGAATTTTTTCAGCAGACTAGCGCAAAATAGATATTTAGAATTGTGTTTGGAAATTTGTTTTCCAATCTTGACACTGAAGCATTCATTGGCTGATGTATTGTGATTCTTCTTTTTGCTGTGCTCTCTCAGAATTGAACTTGGATAATAGTGTGGGTAGATATTTTCTTTCCAAGAACATTCTGGAGAAAAAATTGAACTAATAAAACAATAGACCCAAGCAGTACTAGAAATAAATGCGGTTTTAGGGAAATGATGCTGCCAATGCCAGCCTCCCCATCTCAATTATCTCAATCAGACAAAAATCTACTGTGCCCTGGGTTCCTCAGCAACAAAGCACTGTCTAGTTAGAAAGCAGAACAGCAACTTGTAGTGGAACAAGAACTTCGGTTTCTCCATAACACGGCAGAGGATGTCCCTTCAGCCTCTGAGACATTCTAACGTGGGACAGAGCACCAGGAATATGCCGAGGGAAGTGTGTGCGTGTGTGTGTGTGTGTGTGTGTACTAATATCAGTCAATGCTGGTTTTTTAAGACATCATTACTTGGTTGTGTCTTCTCTGCTTTCTCTGCTGTCTTTTCAGAAATCCTACTGGATAGATGTTGTATGTCTTGAGTTGATATCTAATTTTCTTATCCTGTCTCTACTGTCCTTTCCTTTGTAAGCTTCCCATCTCACCTGAGATTGGGAAGGGATAGTTGCCTTGATGTGTGAAAAGGAAGAAAGAGACTGAGGTTCTAACTGCAATCTGTAAAGATTTTCACCCATCTCTCTCTTTTCAACCCATGCCCCACCTCCAAACCCTGAACTTTCAAACTGGCATTAGACCTTGCTCACTTCTGTCCATATCTCCCCAGCAGACTCTCAGGCTGTAGCTTTCTCCATTCTGTAAAATTTGGTTTATACTACACCTTTTACAAAAATGTGTTGATATATCATGTTTGTAATTGTCTCCTGTTCTATGCCCTTTATCCTGTGGGTTTAGAGCTTTCCTATTTGTTTTAATTTCATTTACTCTCAGTGAAGTTTCAGGGGAGAGAAGGAATAAAGACACACATATTTAATCTGTGTGTTAAATCAGAATCTCCCTGTGACATGTTTTTAAAAGTAACAGCCCTGCAAGGTATATATTAGTAGGCTCGTGTTACAAAGATACTGAGTCTCAGAGAGCTTCGGTAAACTTCCTAAGCGCTTACTGCTAAGGACCACAACTGGGATTCAAATCCATATGCAATCGAATCCAAAACCCCTGCTCTTCACCAGAGCAGATCTTCCTGCAGTGGCCACTAGGGCAGTGTCAGAGGACCTCCCAGGGATGGTTCTAAGGAGATGGTTCATAGCAAACGAGGTCCAGACCAACCCTTAGGTATCTTCCAACCTAGGTTGTAATAATTGGCTTTGCTTTGTTTGATAACTACAAATGATTTCCTACATGGAGTCTATAATTAGAATACTCATGGTATAAAAATAACACACGTTAGGGAAAAATGTAGAATTGATGGGTCATGGGGATTTTTTTAAACAAAGATAATTGGTGTAATGCCATTTTAGCCTAAGTACTAAATAGTGCTCAATGAAAACTCTGGAGGAGGAACATAAACAGAAAAACTAGCTGAGTAATCCACAGCACCTAATTATACATTTAGCCACTCATCCAATCAGCTCACAGCACACCTACAAAGAGGAAACCCTATGTTTAGGTGACTCCTCTGTGAAGCCTCCACTTAAATGCTCTGTGTCACAGAGCCTCCTGACACACAGCATTTGGCCTAACCCACTCAGGGAGTAAGATATGTGCCATATGTTCATTTTAAGATTTCCCTTGGATGTGTTATTTGCACATGGGATCATCTTGCCTATATTAAAATGACACAATGCAAAATATAAGATGTGATATCTGATGTATCCCAGGAAAAACAGAGCTCGTGACAGAAATTGGTGGTCACAGGGACTCCAACAGTCAGAGGCTAACTACTGCATACTTCAGAAGGGGCACAGACTGCACAGGAACCATAATCCCTTTCTGCAAGACAACAGGTTTGGGAGAGGTAGCTAGGCACCAACTGAGACCACACCCTCTTACCCACCTGCTGTGAGGAACTGGTTTGGCTTGAGCGCAGTGCTTGAAGGATGTCTCCTAATCCTTGAGACCCATCAGGGTCCCTGTTGAGCCTGAGTTTCCCACAGCCATTATCTCCCAAATTAATGGCAGTTATTCCACAGTTTAGTGATTGCCTTCATATTTTCTCACAGGCTCCAGGGACATATCTACTCTGTGCCACAGTTATTCTGTATCCTCAGGGTGGGATCAGACCTCACAGGGAGTCTCTGTGTCTGAGTAGGCAAACCAGTCCAGATTCATTGCCTTGGGGCAGGGCTAGACCCCACCTGGTATTGAAGTTATGCCAGACATGTGTTTTTAATCACATTTTTTTCCTCAAAGTCAACTGCATAATAAATTCATAATAAATAAATGCTGTCTCATCTAGAGAGTTCTGGGAGACCTAGAAAAACAGATGATTAAAAGAGAACAATTGAGTTGTTGCTCCAGAAAGGGCAACAATTTGGAAAGGAAGTGTAGTTAGTAGACCTGGCTTTGGAATCTGGCTCTGCCACCTCCCAGCTGTGGATGAAGTCTTACCTTCTTAAAACACCCACCTCCTTCTCTGTAAAATAAGGGTACAAATAAAACCTCGTAACATTGCTGTGAGGGTTTATAAAATGAATATAAAGTCCTAGATTAGAGTAAGCAAAAGGTAAATCATAGATGAAATAAAAATTATTTAAAAGCTCTTTTCTTTTTCTTCTTTTCTCTCAGATCTTTATCTTGTATCTTAACCCAATATTTAGAAAACGAAGGAATATTTCATTTTGGCTTCTCTAGAAAGAAAAGAAAAAAGAATTTGGGGGCCAAAATAATTATCTTTAAGTATCTGAAAGACTGAAAAGCTAAATAAATAAATAAATAACTATGAGTCTTATTCTGTATTTTTCTAGTGGTTGTTTTAGTCTAATACTTGTTGTTTCCCCTTAAAAATACTACTTAATTTCCCCTTTTTCATACTTGTTGCTTAACTATCCTTCTTTCCTTTTTCTTCTTCTTCCTCTCTCCCTTTTCTCTTCCCTTGTATCTCTCCTTTCTCCTTATCATTTTCTTTTCTTTTCTTTTCTTTTTTTTGAGATGGAGTCTCACTCTGTTGCCCAGCTGGAGTGCAGTGGTGCGATCTCAGCTCACTGCAACCTGTGCCTCCCGGATTCAAGGAATTATCCTGCCTCAGCCTCCCGAGTAGCTGGGATTACAGGTGTGCGCCACCATGCCTGGCTAAATTTTTTTGTATTTTTAGTAGAGACAGGATTTCACCATATTGGCCAAGCTGGTCTCAAACTCCTGACCTTTTGATCTGTCTGCCTCAGCCTCCCAGAGTGCTGGGATTACAGATGTGAGCCACCGCACCCGGCCCATTTTCTTTTTTCAATTCTTCTTCTTACCTTTCTTTCACTTTCACTACTTTCCTCATTTATGCTTCCTATATCTTTTTCTTAAGAAAACCAAACTGTGGAGTACATAATGTAAGCAAAAAAAACCTCACATGTGTAGTGTGCATAGCTACTGTATATTACCAGTTTCAAAAACAAAGCACTCTCTTTTTCTCTGATGTTATATTTTAATCTGAGAAGTAATATTTGCAGAGTTTTCAGTGGTTTGAAGAAAGTAAAATATAACACAAATATCTTCTAGACATACACAGTATAAGCTTTTACTTGACTACACTCAGACGTTATCAAGAGTAAGTTCATTAATAACTTGCTGTTATATCAAAATTGGAAAATGAAAAGTAAGAAAAAACAAAAAAGGGGCATCTGGATTTTCAAGAATATTGCAATACATTTGGAAGTGGAAGCTGAGCGCACAAGAAGAGAACAAATAAAGACAATGTATATTTGTGTTAAATTTGGGGAGGGCTCACATGATAAAAGACCTTCACAGCTAGCTCAAAAGTTAAGACTTTCCTTTTATTATTTTTATTGCATACTATGTGTTTATTGCAAGAACCATTAAGAAATATAAGAAATATTAAGAAAACATAAACTGGGAAAATAAAACCAAAATAGAATTACCCAAATGCTCACATCTAGTTAATTTCTTGATGTATAGGTCTATCTTTAGCTCTACAATGTTCATGCTATTTTATAAATACATTGTTCTTCTAAGAAGTTAATGAATATTTTTCTGTGTCAATAAATATGGAATAGAAACCTTTCAAGACCTATAGGTGATCAGAAAAGGACAAAAAAGATGTGGGGCAGAGTGATGAGCAAGACCTGATGGTGGGTAAACATGTCCTGCTACTTGAAGAATGTGCAGGATTTAGATAACCAGATGGAAGATGTCTCTCAGAAGAACAGCAACATGGAAAACTGCAGGAAAGGGAAAGTGCATGCACGGGTCATGCATGGTCCAGTAGGGGTACCAGTGTGGCTGGGAAGCTGGCTTTCTGTGGATAAGAGGGAAAAGGCAGGGAGAAGGATAGACCCAGGCAAAGAGAAGCTTTAGAGTACCTATTCTTTATCTTCTCTGAAAACTGGACAAGAAGAAATGGATTTGAATGGCAGTCCAGTCAAATGCAGATGGCTCTCCACATAAAGAGAATTGTTACAAATGATCTGCAGTAGTGAATGAAAAACTGGGATTCCCCTCTAGAGAGCTTTAAAAAAGGACAGATGTCTGAGCTCAAATAAGGATCTACTGTAGATACTTGCAATGCATTTGCCTTATCTTAGCTCATCTTAGTAGTAGGCAATTTAACAATATATTCTGGCTTACTGTTTTTCAAACTGTGGGCACAATAGTTGGTTATGACATTTAGTGAGTCATCATCAACAGTTTAAAAAAGAAATTTGAATAAAGTAGAACAGAAGTTAAATATCAGAATATGCTGCCATTGTTAACATTCTCAAGAGCCTATTTGTGTAAATCGGGATTTTCAATCTTGAGCCAATTAAAACAACAAAAAAAATCTGGCTGAACAGTGCACCAGAAATGCAGGTAGCATTATCTTCATGTGTCTCAGACTGTAATAAACATGAACAGGCAAAGATAGCTGCAGCATTAAGTAAAATATTTCCTAATTTTTAGTTTTTATTGTTTGTTTTGGATTTGTTTCCACTTTGTGTTTACAGATTAATAAAACATAGTTCACATTATTCATTGTTTTTACCTGATCATAGATAATGAAGAATTGTTCCATGAAACTTCATGTTCAAATCATGTGCATTTATATGTACTAGTTGCAATGTAAAATGTATTTCTTACTGAGGACCACGGGGAAAAAAGTTTGGAAAAATTACTAAGAACTTTACTTAAGAACAATTTGTATACTCTATGCATATTCTGCTTAGTTTCTGAATTGGTTGAGACTCTTGGTAATAAATAACAGAAAAAGCAACTTGTACTATTAAAACAAAAATGAGGGGAGATTACTTTGAAGGCTATAGCGTACGTCCCAGAACCAAAGCCTTTTGAATGCAACTGGGCCTCACTAGAGAGTGCAGCTCATTAAGTGGAAGGTCGTAAGGAAGCTCAGCCCTCTTCTGTCTCCTCCTATCTCTGCTTCCCTGGCAGGCCTGTTCTTTCTTCCTGTGCGGGCTGGCTTTCCGGGTCCTCAGTTTCCACAGTGAAGCCCAGGTCTACATGCTTCACGTTACGGTTTTTAGCACCCAGAAAGTTTTTTCCTCTATCTTCATCTTAATTTCATTACTCAGTCCCCACCTCCCAATGAGGAAAGAAAACCTGCCCGTTTGGGTCAGTTCAAGTCAGGTCTACCATTGGTCCAGTCAACTGTGGGCTGTGGAGAAGAGGGATAGAGCAATGGGGAGCCATGATGGGATCTGGAATTCTACTCCAAAGGAGGAATAGGGGTGAGCCGGGCAGATATTCCAAATGGCCCCTGGTGCATGCTCTTAACTCTTCTTTCTAGAAACTAGTGAATTCTTATATATTGATTCAAAGGAATCAAGATTCTGCATGTGCCCCAAATGACTTTGAGTATTAAATCCAAAGAGACACTTTTTCTTAATTAAAAAAAACACTGTGGCTTGCAGGCAATTGAAGAACCTCTTAGAAATGGCACATTTCTTTATACAATAATCTGAGCTGGAAACAGAAATGCAGGGAAAGCAACAAAAATGAAAACAAACCTGACACCAATAAATATGTAATGTGAAGTGATCTGCAACAAGAAGGATCAAGACTATTTTATAATCAAACACCAAAGAGAGGTGACCTTAGGCGTACCTTGGAACATAAAAATCTTGCTTTGCAGGATGGCTTTATTTTCTGCCTTAAATCTAACCAAAGAGTTTGCAGTATTGTGTGGTTTGGGTGTGGCGGTAGAAGCCTGGGGTGAGTCACCATGATGACCAGTTGTGGTTTCTTTTTTGCTATAGTGAAGAAATGTGGTTTGCTCAGCATATCGTCCCAATCTACATGCCTTCTGGATAGGCTACAAGAAATACCTATTAATGGACAAAAGACAGGCTGAGGGAGGAAATGAAGTCTAGGCCTGGGAAAACTTAGATGACAATTTTTTGAGTGGGAGGGAGTAGGTTAGGATATATAGAAAGGAAAAGATAATTGATTCAAAATCTTCAATATGACAAGAATATGATAATTCTTATAATAAAAATTGATTCCTATGAATGACTTGGTCTAGATATATTCCAGACAGAAATAGCACATTAAAAAATTAATCTAGCTTTGGTAAATATTTGAAGCAAGCAGTTGGCTGTACAGATATTTGGGCTGCAAAAATTTCTATATAGAAAATTAATTCCATAAGATGGTGTTTGTGAGTGGGAGAAAAATGAAAGTTAGTGGAAAGTGGCAAGATTTCAAAAATATAACTTGATTTCCAGAGATACACTTGCTAGTCTGAAAATGTAATTTTGTAGGCCAGGCGCGGTGGCTCGCACCTGTAATCCTAGCACTTTGGGAGGCTGAGGCGGGTGGATCACATGAGGTCAGGAGTTCAAGACCAGCCTGGCCAACATGGCAAAACCTCATCTCTACTAAAAATACAAAAATTAGACGACCGTGGTGGTGGGCACCTGTAATCCCAGCTACTCAGGAGGCTGAGAGGCAGGAGAATCACTTGAACCCAGGAGGTGGAGGTTGCGGTGAGCCAAGATCGTGCCACTGCACTCCAGCCTGGACAACAGAGCGAGAGTCCATCTCAAAAAAAAAAAATGTAATTTTGTGACTCAGTTTTCTGTGTTGCCTCCAGATCTGAGGGGCCATGACGAACTTGCACCTATCCCAGGACAGGAACACGGGAGTACTTTGGGTTTAGTAAGTTCATTACCATGCACACATCATCCCAAATTTGGTTTCTTGTTGCCTAACAAATGTTAAAGTTATTTCAAATAACCAGCCACTCTATCAGCACATACACAAAAGAAGCAAACCAAAAAGAAAAAAAAAGGAAATGGAAAAATGGAAAAAGCACCCATTATTGGGAATGAGTACATCAGCGTGAATTCTGGCTGCCAGCTCAGGTATGTGGGTCTGGATTAGAGCTTTCCTAGGGTACTGCTCAGCTATGGCTCATTTTATAGTCTACAGAATGTCTGGAATGCTGGTTGAATGGAAACAGATCTATAACATTCATTGATTGGACAGGAGGTTGCTTCTTACTGGGGATCCAACAAAAACTGCTTTGCCCCTGTCCAAAGAACATTCAGGGGTTTTGAAATTTTTAACTATTAATAATAAATGCAATTTAATAATTGCAACCAGCATTTATTTGCACAATTATCATACATGAGGCACTGTGCCAAATGCTTTAATACACTGCCTTATTCCATCATCAGAATAACCCTAGGATGTAGGTACTCAGCTTTATCATCCACAGGTAACAGGTTAGGGAACTGATATTCAAAGTGATTAAGTAATTTGCTTGAGGTATGCAGTCCATAAGTGGCAGAGCTGGGATTTAAACATAGTTGTGTGGATCTAAAACTCTTATGCTTTACCCACTATGATGTATTGCCAAAATATGGCAATCTCCAGCAAATGCGATGTGGTATCTACCTGGATGTTTCTTTGGCTCTGTTTTTTATTTCTTTATAGGATTCTCTTTCAAGTATATATTTATATGCAAATCGATTCCTAGGTAGAACAGCCAGTTGGTGGAGCAGTCAGAACACACACAACATTTATCAATTAAATTCTCTGTCTTCTCTGGGTGCAGTATGTGGTGCCCCAAAATAATTACAATAGCAACATCAAAGATCTCTGATCACATATCACATAACAGATATAATGAAAAAGATTGAGGTGTTGCAAGAATTACCAAAATGTGGGTAGACATGAGGTGAACACACATGCTGTTGGAAAAATGGTGCTGACAGACATGCTCGAGGCACGGTTGCCACAAGCCTTCATTTTATAAAAAACACAGTATCTGTGAAATGCAATAAAGCAAAGAGCAATAAAATGAGGTCTGCCTGTATTTACTTGTCTGTCTCTTCTAATTGTAAAGTCCTTTAGTGTAAGAGGTCTACAGTACCTCCCCATAGCAGGCATGTTACTGAGTAAATAAAGGAATAAATGATTACCTATGTGCAGACAGTAATGTGGCAAAAGCCATTTATTTATTTATATTTAGTTTTTGTTTTTCTTGAGACAGAGTCTCACTCTGTCACCCAGGCTGGAGTGCAATGGGACAATCTTGGCTCACTGCAACCTTTGCCTCCCTTGTTCAGGCGATTCTTGTGCCTCAGCCTCCTGAGTAGCTGGGATTACAGGTGCACGCCACCATGCCCAGCTAGTTTTTTGTATTTTTAGTAGAGACAGGGTTGCGTCATGTTGCCCATGCTGGTCTCGAACTCCTGAGCTCAGGCCCTCTGCCCACCTCAGTCTCCCAAAGTGCTAGGATTACAGGCATGAGCCACCGCACCATCTATATTTAAAAGGAGCTTCCCCAAATTAGTAAATGCTGGTCCATGATATCAAAGTTCCAATAATTCTTCACTGGCTACAAGGAAAAGCAAAACATCAGGGTCTTCAACTTCTTCGAAATTCTTCTGTACTCATAGTCATTAATGCATTGTTTAGCAATTGTTCTGCTTATGTGAGTTCTGACTTTTAAGCTAAGCCTGAAGGTTAGGGTTATTATCTCTTATAGATTTTGATACCTAATATATCATGTATTACAGTGTAGCTGCTCCACAAACAATGAGCTGGTGAATAGATTGATTACTTACTCCATTACATAGACCCTCAGCTCCAGCCAGGTGAGTGGGTTCCTCTTTATCTCGTCAGGTGCCCCCACCCCTTCTCCTTCTGTTCACCAGCTAGCCAGCCTGCTCATGTCTCCTTCCTCCTTTCCCTCCTATTGTTGATACAACCCCTGTGGAACCCCAAACTCCCAAAGCACCTTTGTACTTACTCACACACTGTTAGCTCTTTCAATATCCCTATACCATCATGTGTTACAAATGCCATATAACTTCAGCTAAACTGTCAGTCCCTGGAGGACAGGCAATGTATCTTTTTAATCTATATATCTCTCCCTCTACTAGTCCTTTCACAATGTTTTACATAAAATACTCTCAAGAAATATATAACCAGTTTAAACTCAATTTTTAAATACTCTGTTGGAAAATAACCTCAAACTCTAATGCCACCAAGTCACTGGAAACCATTCCAGAGTTTGAATAAAGTACTCCAGGGATCTAAAACCTTGATTCTGGGATATGTTGGCTCCCCAGTAAGAAAATCATTCTAGTTCCTGTGGTGGAGGCCAGGAAGGAGGAGCTGCCTGTCACCTCACCCCTACAGCTTTTGTGTTCGTTTAAATTACTGTAGTGGTGTGGTCACAATCATAAGAAGATCTTGTTTTCAGACTTATGGCATAGTTTCCCTCCTTTCTGAATGTAACCGATGCCAACAATCATTTGTTTTTCCTGAGTGGACATAGTCCCAATATCTAAGTTGTTTCATTTTTATGTATAAATTCCTGCAGTGCTACCTGTTTGTTGAAATACTAGATACACAGACAGTAAGTAGGACACTTTAAGAGGAAATGCATTTAAATCCTCTTCTCCCCGCATCCCCTCCCTCAAAATTAAGAATGCTGCTAGCCTATCCTTTGAGGAAGAAGTCAGAATTCCTAAAATGAGGTACAAAGGAAACCAGAATTCTGTTCTGCCAGGCTCCATATATCATGACAAATCTCTCCTTAAAATCTGCCTTCTGGCCTGGTGTAGTGGCTCACGCCTGTAATCCTAGCACTTTGGGAGGCCGCACTGGGCAGATCACTTGCCCACTTGGGCAGGTGTTGTTCAAGACCAGTCTGACCAACGTGGTGAAACCCCGTCTCTACCATTAAAAAAAAAAAAAAAAAAAAAAAGCTGGGTGTGACAACGCGCCTGTAGTCCCAAGTACTTAGGAGACTGAGGCAGAAGAATCGCTTGAACCTGGGAGGCGGAGATTGCAGCGAGCAGAGATCGCGCCACTCCACTCCAGACAGAGCGAAACTGCCTCTCCAGGAAAAAAAAAAAAAAAGGCTCTGCCTTCTCTCTCTTCAACTGTCTAAACCCCAATGCTGCAGAAAGCGGTGACCCCAAGTCCCATAATGATGGTGCTACTGCAGGGTAACAAACAGGTTTTCTGTCAGGCCTGATGGTGAACCAGCAGCAACTTCAGGCTGACAGTTTCTCACATAAGCACGTAGGGCTTGTTAAATTTCACTTCCAGCCCCAAACCAGGAAGCGCTGTTTAAGATGAGCCCAAGACAAAAGCAATCTAGCTTCAGAAACAAAACTCGCCAGACTCTAGAAAGACTATAAGGGTTTAAATTTGGGACTGTTCTCCGTTTTGCATGGGAACCTATGTTCTCCTCCCCATAAAAGTTTATTAAAATTCGAAACTGCCAAAAAACAAAGTAAAATCATATAAAACATACACAGGCGCGTGCACGCACACACACACAGACCAATTTGTTTTTATGATCCGCTTCCTTATCTAGACTGTCCAGGCTTGGGCCAGATTTGAGTTGGTAAACTCTCGCAGCTAAAGCGGAGCAGAATGTAGAAAGAGTATCTACTTCTCCGGATTCTTGGGAGGAGGGTCGAAGCGTAGACAGGCCACGCCCGGGTCCCGCTCTCTCGCTGCACAACTGCAAGCTAGATCTGGGCATCGAAGGAGGAACGCTGCAACCTCCAACCCCTTCTTTCTGACCAACCGGGACCAGAGCAGTGCTGGGGCCGGGGAGGGTCACCGGGTGAGGACCGGGGCGGAGGGTGTTAAGTTACAGGGCAGGAGCCCGGGTCCCTCCGCAGGCAGGAAGGGGAGGGCCCATCGGGGCTAGGGGAACCCCGGCGCAGACCTGGGGTGGGGTCGGAAAAGCTGCTTCACCGCCCGCTCCCGGGCCCTCCGCTCCCTCCCTCCTTCCCTCCCTCCCTCTCTCCCTGGCAGGACTCCCCGCCAGGCCTCCCCGCCACTCTCCGCGGCGTATTCCCGGAGGCAGCGCCCGCAGCGGCCTCGCCATGTCCCAGCCCGGCCAGAAGCCCGCCGCCTCCCCGCGGCCCCGACGAGCAGCCGCCGCCCGCCGCACCCATGAGGTGAGTGGCGCTCCTGTCGGCGTCGCCGGGCTGGGCGATGGGGGACCGGGTCCCGGAGCTGTGGCCGCCCTCCCTGGGCGTTGCCAGGCTGGCGGGTCTGCAGTCCCCGGCGCCCCCGCGGGGCAGGGAGAGGGCTAGGGGCTTGGCCGCTGCCAGGCAGGTGGCTGCAGGTGGCTTCGGTTCCCCGGCCGGGTCCAGTGCGCTGGGCGTGGCGTTGGCCAGGTAGAGTGGAGGGGGGGACGCGTCAAGAAAAGTTGGCTGGTAAGACGTGGGTGAATGAGGATGAGGATGAACGGGGAATGAGGTTCACTCAGGACCCCCGAGTGAGTGGGGTGGTTTCACTGGACAGCGGGATCTAGTCTTCCGCGCTAAGGCCGGGCCGCAGGGCGTGGCTGCCTGGAGACGCAGAGCCTCTTCCCTAACCAGCCTCGAGCCAAATTGGGCGGGCGAGGAGGGGCGGGGCCTGCGCCGGGCCCCACCCCCAGGATTCTGCCCACCTGGCAGCCGCCTTGGGATGTGCGGAGCTCAGTGCCAGCCCGGTCCCGGCCAAGCGGAGTGTGAGCCCGGCGCCCCCGACGCAGCACCCCGCGCCCTCGCCGGCTCCCCCGCCGTGCGGATCGGAGCCAGCCGGTTGTTGCCATGGCTTTCGCCAGCTGGTGGTACAAGACGGTAAATGGGAGCGGTTGTGCCAGGGCAAGACCGGGAAGGGAGTGTGTTGGAAGGGAGTGTGTTTGCTTTGCCCTTCTGGGCGTGCGGATGAAGCGTTGTCCGGGGTTTGGCGGGGAAGGGGTGCGGACCGGGTGCGCCCTCCTCGCAGACCTTCAGATTAGGCTCGGGGAGAGGCAGGGGACTCACCCTCTTGTGGTATGTATGAGCGCGCCCGAGCGTGCGCGGCGCAGGCACCTCTCTCGCCCCGGTGTCAAGCACTGTGCTCTGCTGGCGCTCACAAGTGGGATGGAACTGGAATTGTTGCTGGAGGAATTCTGTCTAGGAGGTGGATTCCTGAATGCACTAGGACGCAGCTCGCAAGAGCTTTGATCTAGAGTTCTTTTTTAACCCCTAAGTAAAGTTCAAAACCTTTAGAGGGCGATTGTTGAACGTACATTCGCCGACGCAAAGGAGAGGCAGCTGCAATGTGAGTCAAGGAGAAAATCCCAAACATCAAGGGGCAGAAGCAACTGAGATCTGAGACCAAGACCCTTGGAGGGAGCGGTGGAGGGGTGGAGGAAAGAAAGCGAGGAAGTGAGAGAGGGAGGGAGAGAGAGACAGCGCGCACAAAAGCGAGCTTCTCTGCATTTTATTACTTTGGATGAGGGACAAGAACGTTCCATTTGTTTGGTGCGTTGAATGTTTGTCCTACCAATTAGGTGTGATATCCAGTCAAGCTGGCACTTCTAGTGTTTTGGAACCAGGAAGCATGATTTAACATTAGATTGCTTTCCAAAAAAAAAATCACACACAGGAGTTTTGTTGACAGTGAGAGCCAAAATGTTTATGTCTCATTGATTTATGGTGAGAATTAAAAAATTAGTTAGGTATGTTTTTTTCTCTCTTGGCATGTGGTATTGGAAAAAGCAAAGATGTTGGAATCAGACATTCTTTGGAGCTAGCTACCCTGTATAAGAATCAAGAAAGAAACTGTTACTTATCAGACAATGGACATTTATTGATCATCTATTATGTGCCAGGCAGAATTATATCCCACAAGTAGTGTTTTTTTAGATTATTTTTATTCTCCGTTTCTATATAAATAGTATATATGTATAGTGTGTATGTGTGTATATTTATAGTGTGTGTGTGCATATATATGTGTGTAAATATATATATATGCACACACACACACACAATATACTGTACAGGGTCTCTCTCACTATGTTGCCCAGGCTAGTCTAAAACTCCTGGTCTCAAGCAATCCTCCCACCTCAGCCTCCCAAAATGTTGGGATTACAGGCATGAGCCACTGCACTGGGCCTACAAGTGCTTTTTAAAGCCTCCATGTACACTGTGGAGAACAAAGAGTTTTTCTCAAATGGAAATAAGTCAACCTTTTCAACCTGTCTTCACATGTGTAAAATAGAAATTATATGCACTACATAAGTATTGGTGAGGACTAATTAGATTTAAAAGTCAAAATGTCATACACATATACTTTTAAGAATTGGGAATTCCAATTTCCCTTGAGATATTTCTTCATGAATGTTTTCCAGTACATTTCCTGGGCTTTTACATGTAGCATTTGATTGATGTGGTAAGAACAAACCACATCAATTTGCTTTGAGTCATTATTGGCCTAAGGTTCTTATCAAAATGTACCATGTACCTTATCTGCAAATATGGATAGCAGTAGTTCAGAGTCGACATCAAACTTCTCCTTCCAGACTCATGATTCTCTCCAGGAAACTCTGCTGGGTTACTTGGATGAAAGTAGTTTAAATCTATGCTTTTAACCCTGTTTTGTTTAGTCACAGTCTGATGTTTTTGCTAAAACCTCTCTTAGAATCCAATTTTGGTACTATCATGAAAACTTTTTGCTAGTAGGAACTTCCTAGAACCAGCTACATGCCTGTGATCAAGCTTTAGCTTTGCCCAAACCAGTGCTATTCAATAGAAACATAATGTGAGCCACGTCTGCAATTTCAGATTTCCAAGGAGCCACTTTAACAACAACATCACAACAAAAAGCAGGTGAAATTTGTGCTAATTGATATATTTTACTTAACCTACTATATCCCACATATTATTATTTCATCATGTAATCAGTGTGTAAGCCATTGAGATATTTTACATTCTTTTTTATATTAATTCTTCAAAATCCAATGTATATTTACATTAACAGCACATCTCAATTCACACTTGCCACATTTCAAGAGTGTTCAGTAGCCACAAGCAGCTAGGGGCTATAGTAATGGACAGTATAGCGCTAGACCATGGACTCCTAAACTTTCTTTTTTTCCTTTGGTGATAGGTGGGTGGTCACAGACAATTTTGAGAATCAAATGGGATTTATGGACTGCTTTCCCACAACAAAATACATACAAACATACACAAAATGCAGTTTCCAATATAGCTTCAGGGAGTTCAGAGATTTCCAAAAGACCACCCATAAATCCCCCAAAGGTCCATGGAGCCAGTTTATAACACACACACACACACACACATACACACACACATATACATACACACATACAAACATATACAATCCAATATACATATATGTGCATATTTATATATAATACACACATGCATGTATAATACATAGACATCTAGATTTATGTGTGTATGTATCTACAGATATAATTACAGATGTCTGTATATACACATGCATGTATAATACATATATAGACAGATTTATATGCATATATATCTACAGATATAAACACAGATATCGGTATATACACAGACATCTCAGAATACTTCAGGTAAATCCTATAATTAAAATATCTTTGTGGAATCCTTTAAGTACCAAAAAGGTTATAAATGATCTAACTTTCAAAATTTAGGCAGAATAAATTGAAATAATTAAAAGACATGTCTCAGATGCATTTGTTTAACAGCATGCCACCTATAAAGCTAGTCAGGGAAACGTTGCAATGTATATTTCCACATTGAATGTCATCAATCCTATTGACTTTATCTTCTGAAAAATGTGGTTGTAGTAAACACACACACACACACACACACACCACACAACTTTGCAGAGCTAAATTTGAAGAACATCTATGAGCTATGTAATGATCAAGCGTGAAAGAAGGTTAATTTGGCCCACACCAGTAATCACATTCCTGAATCATCAGTTGATTCTATTAGACTATGTTAATTAAAGGTGTTTCTTAGCCTAATTAGATCCATAGACCTAGTGACAGCATGATCAAGGAGCCCAGTCATTTGGGAGGCCCCATCATTGCTGCCAGCCTGGGAAGAATGTTGCAAGCCTCCCATGGTAGGACAGATCACTTGCTCACAGTGAATTTTAGAACTAAGGAAGGCAAATAACAGGGCCTGCAAAAAGGGCACAGACTTTAGGGTAATGGAAACATAGAGGTCAAATACAGCCTTTCTCTTTCAGCTGACAGTCTTTGAATTAGTTCGCGCCCCATTGTGTATAAGCCTTTTAAACCAAGAGTAGCATCTGATAATATCTTTCTTTAAATCAGTTGTGGCACTTCCCAGAAGGTTAATTATATTCTACAGGTGCCTTTTAAAGAATGCTATAGCCTTCTGGGGGTGGGAACAGTCGGGGGTCATGTGAGATTCCATGTGGATAGGTGGGTAATTAGTTCTGACTAGATTGTCTCAGCAGATACAAAACTACCTACTCTAAGTAGTACATCATTTTTCCCCCTTGAGGTATTTTTAAGATGAAAATCATATTAACAGATACTGAAGTTCTGTTCTTTGAGTTGTCTCATTTTCCTTTCGTGAAAACATACCCAGAAAGCTTTACAGCCACCATAAAGGTGGGGGGGCGGGGGGAAGTATATCAGATGTCTTCCAGTTAAGAAAAATGCAAGAACAGTTCCATCCAATAAACACTGTTCATGTAAGTTATCTCCTCAGATGGAAAAGTCAGTTAACTCAGGAAGAAAAAGGTCTAAAGTTATAGTTTCTTAAAAATGTATGAAATTTGTTTTGGTTGTAGGAAACTCATAGAACATAAGAATAAATTTGGTAAAGCTCAAAGATGTTGATAGTTGTTTATTGTCCACCTGCTGTGTGTCAGTTTTGTGCAGAGTGCGGTGGACACAAAAAAATCGTGCAGTGGTCTGTGCCTGGCCTCCTCTTGCATTTCTCATAGATAAAACTACAAGTTCATTCTCATGACGACTGCTGTGGCAACAAAGCAACTATTTAAATTCTCAGGATACCCCCTTTGACTTAAAAAAAACTCATCCAGCCTTACTTCAGGTGAATCCCAGGAGCTAATCTATGACAGGCAATAGATGCCACCTCTGAAAATTGGACACAAAGGGCCTGTACCTTTACGGTGTCATCTTGCCATGTCCACTGAAATCTTAAAATGTTAGAAAAAACGAACACTTGGGGTTCAGTGAAAACAGAGGGATTTCAGAATTACAGCTATGCAGTTAATCCTTAATATATATTAAGCATTAGTACACAGAATAAGAGAAGAGGATAATGAGGCTGGGTGCGGTGGCTCACGCCTGTAATCCCAGCACTTTGGGAGGCTGAGGCGGATGGATCACAAGGTCAGGAGTTCAAGACCAGCCTGGCCAAGATGGTGAAACCCCATCTCTACTAAAAATACAAAAAATTAGCTGGGTGTGGTGGCAGGCGCCTGTAATTCCAGCTACTCAGGAGGCTGAGGCAGGAGAATGGCATGAACCCGGGAGGCGGAGCTTGCAGTAAGCCGAGATTGCACCACTGCACTCCAGCCCGGGCGACAGAGCAAGACTCCGTCTCCATAAATAAATGAATAAATAAATAAATAAGTATAATGACCTCTTCATATACCAATCATTGGTGTCAATAATTGTCAACATTGTGCCAATCTTGTTTTATCTGTTAACCGTCACAGCTACCAGCACGGACACGCGTGCACACACACACACACACACACACCCTTTCAACATGTTTTAAAGCATGGGAATTGCAAATATAAGTTTCATCCTTGTAACCAAATTGCTGTAGTTTGTTGGGAAAATGAATTCTTTAACCCCCATGTAGTTTATCTCCTTGAGTGTTATACGAAGATGTGAGAATAATATATAATACACAGTCATGAGATAGACAAAGTACTAAACAAAAACTTTATCAGATGAACCTGATAAGGTTCCTTTGCACTTTAGGGAAAGTAAAATACTAAATTCTTCTGTTCTAATGTTTACAGCCTTAGAAAATGAAACCCTCAAACCTTAACTCACTGGCTTCTAATTCACCACAGTCAGATTGCCAGGGAAAAAGAAGGGAGTGAAATAATTTTAATTGTGTTCTTAAAATGAACAAGGCAATGAACCAGGCGCTTCACTAATGTCAACTCTTTTCATAAATTTGCCAGGCCCTGGGATAGACATCATTAGCCCTATTTTACAAAAAGAAACTGAAAAATTAAATTATCTGCCCAAGGTCACGGTCACATAGCCTTACAAATCTACGCTGTTTCTGCCCTATCAGAGTTTATTGCAGTCAAGTAACAGACAGAAATGACTCTGAGTATTTAAAACAAAGGGAGTGTAACATAGGGAATTGGTTACCCAGGTAAAAAAAAGGCTGGGAAGTCGTCAGGGGAGGGTGAGGCAACCCAGAGATTAGAAATTGCAGGAAGCTGCTACCATCCCTAGTCTAGAGGGACACAGGGAGGACAAGGGTCACCTTGCAGAAGCTGGAACCACAGCCAACCCATCCTGCAGGAGGTGCTACTGGAGGAGGGGGTGGGGCAAAGGGAATACCACCCACCCACCACCTCTAGTCTCCTGGCAGTGCCTGCTGTTGGCTAAACCCAGCTTGAGGCCATCCATCAAGAGAATTGCAGCCAGCAAAGTTCCACTACAATTTGAACACAGCAGAAGTGGAACAAGGAATCCACCTGAAGGCAGACACTCCTAGGATCTGCACCCAGGGAGACTGTTCTGAAGCAAAACCAACTTTACAGAAGCTTTGGTCCATCTGCTTGTTTGCTGAATAATTTTGCTTTAGCAAGTAGAATACATATACAAATATATTTTAAGGCATTTTTGTGGGAAATAGCAATTTGCACATTGTCTCTCAATTTTTCAAGCTACCTTCTTGGCCTCTTTCTCTTTTGTCTAGTTTACTGGTCTGAAAAGAGCAAAAGTACTTCTCAGGGAATGTTTATAGGTTTGTGGGAACATGGTCATTCAATCAAGAATTCTTTGTTATGGTCCTACCACACATCTAGGAAAAAAAGGATATAATTTACCCTGTGATTAGGAAGGCAAGATGTAAGTTTATAAAGTAATCAGTAAGCAAGAGAGTGTACAATAAAGTGCTAATTTGTTTGATTTACTGAGAAAATAGAAATTAATGTGCAAATATGAAAATATGATACTCCATTAATAGGGCAAAGCTCAGAATTTGACAGGAAACACTGGTGTGGACATAGGGCACTGTGCTGCTTCACTGACCAATCAGAGTTTACCCAGGAGGAGCCCAGAGCCACCCCAGTCTGCCTGACCCTGGGAACCTCCCCATGGGTGCCGACTCAGTGGGATGGTTTGAGGAGCGGAAACTTCCGCTTCCTATGATGGTGCCCATAAATCTTCCCCCAAAACCAGTGGTTCTCAATCCTGGCTGTATATTGGAATCATCTGGGGAACTTTAGAAAAATTTATCCATGGCCAGGCCCCATTCTATTCAAACTAAATCTAAATCCCTGTGCCCTGACACAAATGTTTCTAAAAGCTTCCCAGGTGCTTATGACAGGCACTGAAGGATGGGACCCACTGCTAACCTGAAGTCTTTGTGATCCTCAGGAGCCCCTGGTAGAAGCCTTTCTCAGTGTGTGTGATGGTAGAGAGCTGAGTTCCATGAGCTCGGAGAGTCCAGAGGGTATCAAGATAACCTTTTATTGCTCCATGATTTTTCCACAGCTGTCCCTGGACATGCAAATACTATCTCGATGAAATTGTCGCCACATTGAAGAAGGAAAATGTTTAAGTTTTCAAATAAATCACCCACCAAGACATATGATACAATATGTTTTAGTATAGTCACAGGGTGGTCACAACCATCAGCACAATTTTACTTTAGAATGTTTTCCTTTCCTCCTAAAAGAAGCCTCATACTTAAAAAAATAATAATAATAAAGCAAAGGCATTTCAGAAGCACACTAGCATTTCATACTCTTTTCACAGCTGGACTTAATGCTGGCAAGGGCTGCTTTTCTGTCTTCTTGCTTCTTTTATATGTGAAGAAGTTTCTTTGATTTTTTTTTCTTTTTTTCTGATGGAGTTTTGCTCGTTACTCAGGCTGGAGTGCAATGGCACGATCTCAGCTCGCTGCAACCTCCACATCCTGGGTTCAAGTAATTCTCCTGCCTCAGCCTCCGGAGTAGCTGGGACTACAGGTGTGCACCACCATGCCCAGCTAATTTTTGTATTTTTAGTAGAGACAGGGTTTTACCATATTGGCCAGGCTGGTCTCGAACTCCTGATCTCCTGATCTGCCCACCTCGGCCTCCCAAAGTGTTGGGATTACAGGCGTGAGCCACTGTGCCCAGCCTAGTTTCTTTGATTTTTATCTTGTTTTGTGTGACATGTTCCCTTGGCTGTCTATGTATCTGTGTGTATCTGGGTAACAACAGGGCAGGTGCCCAAATGTGGCAGAGTTGAACCTTGCCCTGGCAGAAGCCCTTAGCTGGGTGAGAGCTCAGGCTCTGAGCCTTATTGCACTTAGCTCTTATTGATTTTTTTCAGATTTATGGGTTTGCTATGGCAGATTTTAAACGTATAGAGGCTGTCACCTAGAATGAGGACAAACGACAGTTGTACTTGCCAACTATGTGATAAAGGGGGTGAAAACAGTTTTGGAAAATTATTCCTTCTTGAGTTAAGATAGCAAAGCCCTTGATCTGATTTTTTTCTCTGGCTCTGAGCTTCTGGAGCACGTACCACCTTCATCTTAGCCCCCATCTAGTCTCCTGTCTTCTATGGCCTTGTCCTTCCAGTGAAATTCTTTACTATGGCATCCTGTCCTGCTCTTCCTGTCTTTGGCCTCCTCTCTAGCTGCCAATACAGGACAGAATTCATAAGTATTGTGTGTTCAGTTCATTTATAAAACAAGTTTTAGAATAGGAAGTTTTCATGTTTTGTTATTTTTCGTGCCTTTTGTTCTCATTTCAGATCACCCACATGCTCTAAAGACTTTCTTGATGAAAATCCTAAGATCCTAGTTAGCTTTTAACTAGATCCAAAGTAGCCTAGACTTTGGCCCACGTAATCCTGAGTGGTATCACCATGGAGAACATCGCTGTTCAGATCTTCAGTTGCTTTATTCATGAACCAAGGCGACAGTGGGTACTCCCTAGAGCTGCTGTGGGGAGCAAAGAAGACCACATAGGAGATGCCTGGCACTGGGCCTAGCACAGAGCAGATGCTTAGGAGGTGTTAATTTCTTTTCTCTAATTAGTTTTGTGGTTCAGTTCTCTTTCCCCAGCTGTCACTCCTTACCTGTTCCCTGCTCATCTCACTCTCCTCAACCCAGCAGTTACACGTAGTAGTGGTCAGCAGAGTTTTCTCTCTTCGCTCTTTAGAAAGATGCCTGCAGATTCCTGAGCTGGATCGAATTTGACATATGTCATTCCCAAGTATTTCATTCCATCCTCTCAGTTATGTGAAAAGTACTCAATTATTTCATGAATCTCTCTCAGTGAAAAGATACAATTGACTTTACATCATTAACAGACTGCTGAATATTGAATAATATTCAATAAATGATCAGGGCAATGGTTAATTGATAAAGTTGTTATTTACTGGAAATACCTGTTAATTGTCTTAGGGTGATAATAGTATTGGGTATATACCAATACCATTTGGGAAAATGTTCTCAAATTTAAGGAGATGCATGGTGAAAAGTTTAGGGTTAAAATTTCAGGATGTCTGTGATTTAGTTTCCAATACAAGTATATAATGACGTGTAGTGCCCTCTTGTTCTCTCTCTCTGTCTCTCTCTCTCTCTCTCTTTCTGTGTCTGTATGTATGCCTGTGTGTGTATGCAAATAGGGCAAAATATGGCAACAATGTTAATAGTTGTTGAAATCTGAGCGGGGGGGGGGGGGGGGGGCGGAATATGGGCATTCATTGTATTATTCTTTCAACTTTTCTGTCCGTTGGAAATTTTTCATAATAAAAAGCTGGGCTTAAAACAGGAACTGGGCCGGGAGCGGTGGCTCATGCCTGTAATCCCAACGCTTTGGGAGGCTGAGGGTGGATCAACTGATGTCAGGAGTTCAAGACCAGCCTGATCAACATGTCAAAACCCCATCTCTACTAAAAGTACAAAAATTAATCAGATGTGGTGGTGCATGCCTGTAATCCCAGCTACTTGGGAGGCTGAGGCACGAGAATAGCTTGAGCTCAGGAGGTGGAGGTTGCAGTGGGCCAAGATCGCACCACTGCTCTCCAGCCTGGGTGACAGAGTGAGACTCAGTCTCAAAAAAAAAAAAAAAAAAAAAAAAGAACTGGAAAAATATAATTCATGAAGTTCTAAAAAAGTTGGCCTTTTATTATAAGTGATTTTTATTTATGTCATTATACTTTTGTGTATTTTAAAATGGCTTTCTATTGTGAGCAACTTTTTCTTTTGAAGTCAGAAAATAACAATGCTTATAGTACATAATTTTAAAGTTGTTATTTTAAGTTGTTATTTTAAGGGAGAAAAGGCTGTACATGCATTTACTGTGGGGTAATAAATTATGATATGTATTTGCCACATGAGCAGAAAGCAGAGTGAGACTCTGTGGAGAGCATGGAACCTTGTACCAGACAAGAACAAGTCACCTTTTAAAGTTTCTCATTTGTGAAATGGAATAATTACACCTCCTGACAAGTAAATGAGGCACTCAAAATAGTAAACACCCAATAAAACAGTGGCTATTATTATTACTTATATAATCTGAAAAAATATGAATTACAGATTATGGATGTGATATCATGGTTCTAAAATTACCAGTTCTGGAAGGAGACAGATTTGGTCATCTCTGTCTTTCTAGAATGATTTTTTTAGAGATGTTTAAAGAAAAATTTTAGACAAATTTAACAGAGTTTATTTGAGCAAAGGATGATTTATGAATTGGGCAGTACTGAAAATCAAAAGTGGTTCAGAGAGCTCAGTACACTCCAGCAGCATGAGCAGCAAGCTTTTATAGCTGAATGTGGAAGCAAAGTGAAGAAATTACTTGATTGGCTACAACTAGGCATTTGCCTTATTTAGGTATGGTCTGATGAGAGGTTTGTAGTTATATAACCAATAAGCTGGTTGGCTGGTTATGATTGGCTGAGGCAATTTTTGTTTTGTTTTAAGTCATTTACAAGAAATGCCTTCAAGTTAAATTTCAGTGTGCTTAGTAAGGTATCCGAGGACAGAGACCACCTCATGCTAATGGCCCCCTTATTTACTTTAACAGAGATAAGTAATATTTTCCCCTCAAGTCTGGCTTTTAGAAATCTTTTGCTCATCAATTATTCTAATATTTATCAATTGCCATATAGCCTTGATATAGAAGTGGACTTTAAAATGGTTCATTTTTAAAAGATTCATTCAATTATTCAATAGATTGCCCTCAACTATGTACAAACAAACTCTTGACTAGGATGTATAGGTAAAAGAAGACCTGTAGAGGGTTTCACCAAGCTATTGCACCCTGGCTGCTTTTCAGTGGATGCCAATCACTAATCCATGAGAGTGTTTCTTCTGGGTAAGAATTGTAGAGTCACGAACATGACTTTTGGCTAGTTGTTCATACAAAACACTATCGAGAAAGGATTTCAGCCACAGGTTTGGTATTCCTTGGCCATTTTTAATAGCATATCTGTTGATATGATTAAAGAAAATATTATCTAATTCCATTTAGTGTGTTCTAGTGGCAAACAACAGATTTTAGTCAGAAAGCCTGCTTTGTGACCTTTTCCCATTTACTAGTTATGTTTCCTTGTAAACACCATCAAATCACTATTATTCTTAGTTTTCTCATTTATAAAACAACATGAGCTTCTTTTTTGTATCAAGACTGTACGGAAGTGCCTTGTATATAATAATAACATAAATTATTATTACTATTATTATCATTCTTCTTAATTCAAATAATTTCACTGACCTATATATCTAGGTTATGATTCTGCTTTAGGGAACATAATAGCATTTTATATTTTGATTCAATTGAGGATGATTAGGACCGAATCCAATGATGAGCTTTTATTTTTTCATATTTGGCTCCCTTTTCCCACTTTTTTGAACATCCCACAGTGTGACAGAAATGGAATAATTCTTTGTGCCCCCTATTCAGGAACATACAACTATTTTTTCATTTCTCAAAACATTTCAGTAAAGTTATGGCTTATTTTATCTTATTGCCAAAACAAATGAATATGTAAACTACTTGAAGCTTTTATACCCCACGTAAAAATATTTGCATTAGGGAGAGTTTGATCAATGGGTATAAAGACAGTTATGAGGAATAAGATCTGTTGTTCTATTGCACAGTAGGGTGACTACAGTTAACAGTAATGTATTATATACTTCAAAATAACTAGAAAACAGGATTTTGAATGTCCTCACCACAAGAAATGATGAATGTTTGAGGCGATAGATTTAGTAATTAACCTGATTTGATCATTACCCAATGTATATTCAAAACATCACCTTGTACCCCATAAATATGTATGATTGTTATGTGTTAATTAAAAATAAAATAACACTTTTAAAAATTGTATTTATCCTCGGTGTCCTAGTAAGAAAAATAATTCTCTTTATAGACATAATGAAATCTTAAAGCCATAACACATAGAAGAAGTTGCAGGTATGGTCTTTGTCCTTCAGGTTTTATCTTTCTGCATTGGTGGATATGCGGAAGAACTCTAGGGAATTCCCTTGGAGGACAATTGAGTCTATGCTGAACTGAGCCTTAAGTATGGCTTCAGATGAAAGATGGTTCTTATCTCATCTCCTTGATGAATGAGATGTCTACCGTGCTGAAAACTTGAGCTTAAAATTCATGAAGCATTTTGTAGGAGACAAGATGCCGCCTTGGCATCACCATCAGCTCTGCATCTAGTTAATTACAGACTGACCTTCTAGATTCCAAATGAATGTGTGTAGCATCCCTTGATTTTTGAGAGCCACCTACGTTGGTGTGAATTACCAGCATTCTCAGGAGGAAGATTAAAGTGGTCCTTTTTTTAAAAAAAAGGGTATGCATTTAGCCTTTGGGGATTAAAGTTACTGTCATCTGTGTCATCTTCCTTTATTAAGCATTATTTTTTACTTTTTTATAGCATGTCAGTGAAAAAACCAGTGAATCGCCTTCCAAACCAGGAGAAAAGAAAGGATCAGATGAGGTAATTTCCACAATACTGGGCTTTCATTTTCTCTTGCTTTTAAACTGTGAAGTCTGCCTTGAAATATTAAATAACGATGTAGCAAAGAGCTTCTACTTTGCTTAATATTGGGAAATTTTGATTTAACCAAGATTTGATTCAAGAATATAAAAGGAAATCACTAAAAATAAATAAAAAAATTGTTCCTGGGAATAGAGCCTGTATGAATACTTTCCCTTTAGTAATAGAACTTTGTTGCTTAGGGTGTTTTCCCTATAGGAATTGGTGAATCCAAATTGTTTTGTTGGCAAATATGTCGAGTGTAGAAGGGAAAACAGTTGCTGTAGTAGAAAGGAAAATCTGTTTTTATGACAATAAACCACGAAAGGAGGACAGGGACAGCCAGATTAACCAGTCCTTCAGATTCATAAACAAAAGGAAGAGATAACTATTTTTATTGGCACAGATTCTGTGGAAAACTAGTAAAACCAAATCTCCCCACTTTGAGATGGGTTTTCTTTGAGGCTGTTTCTTCTTTTGCTGAATGACATACCATTCTTTGCACTGTTTAGAATGACCTACTTCTCTATGGAAGGGTCATGTGAAAGTTCTGCCCTTCCAAAGGATACAGGATTTGCCTTCCTTTACCTGCTTTTTGTGTGTTAAATCTCAATATAACTGGATGATACATCCATCTTCATCCGGTAGAAATTGAGTCGTTTCTAACTTGTAAACGTCGTATAGCCAGATTTTAAAAGGTACATGGAAATTTGGAAAGCATCAAGTGATCATTTTATTTTTCTCTATATTATCAACATTAATCAGGTGTTTTTCTGAAATTTAGTTCTTCTTTCTGCTTATTTTCTGCAGTTTCAAAATAGTCAATATGTAAGGAGGCTGTTATGGCTAGAACCTGCTATGCATTCTGTACTAAAGTTTATGCCTCCATTTTCTACCATTGTTTTCATCACCAGTACCCATGAAAATGTAATTTAGATTGTTTCTTACCAAGCAAGTTTTTAGTGAATTTTTTATAGCCATGAAAGGCAAATGTTTCTTTAAAAATACAAAGTAGAAGTAAACATATTAAGATTTCATCCTGTTTCCTGATTAAATTAATAAAAGATAAACTTCCATTTTAAAAAAAAACACAAATTTTTCTTTTTCCCAACATGAAAGTCTACCTAGTGTCAGCTGGGCATGGTGGCTCATGCCTGTAATCCCAGCACTTTGGGAGGCCGAGGTGGGTGGATCACGAGGTCAGGAGTTCAAGACCAGTCTGGCCAACATAGTGAAACCCCATCTCTACTAAAAATATGAAAAATTATCCGGGCATGGTGGTGTGCACCTGTAATCCCAGCTACTCTGGAAGCTGAGGCAGGAGAATTGCGTGAACCTGGGAGGCAGAGGTTGCAGTGAGCCGAGATCACGCCACTGCACTCCAGCTGGGTGACAAAAAAAAAAAAAAAAGAAAAGAAAAGAAAAGAAAATCTACCTAGTGTCATTTAACTCATTTATCAACCCTACCCTTTAAATATATTTCCAGATAGGCTATTTATCAAATTAATATTGAGCAAATATTGAACACTTCCTGATTGAAAACCATTGTGTTCTTTTATTCTCCAGACCAGTAAATAATGTTTTTGGTTGTTATTCTCTATTAATGTTAATTAAGGTTATTTGCCTAAAAAGGAAGTTTTCTTTTCCAGTATGGTCAACTGGATACAAAGCCAATACTAATATGGTCATTCTGGCCAATTATAACTGGGAAACTTAAATATTACACCTTGGATGTACAGGATGTACAGGCATTATTGGTATGTAACAACTGATGGTAGATAGTTAAGTATATAATGTCTGGATTATAATGTCTCTCATCTCCATATTTATAAAAGGTTTAGAAAGGAAAACACTGTTAAGAAGCCATGTTATAAGAGGCCGACTTTGATTTTAAAAATTGAAAGGCTGAACTTCTGGTTTAAAGAAGGAACAGCGAATTTTTCTTTTCTTTATTGGCATAGCAATTCTGACATTGTTTTATTGCATTTCTGGTAAATTCACATTCATGACTCCTGCCCTTGTGCCAGAGCCTGGACATACCAGTCTTTCAGCTCTGTCCCAACCAGCAGAAGTAAAGAGGGGATAGAGACTTTGCTCTGTCCCCATGGCTTAAATCATGGCTTTAGACAAAATAAACGTAACAGAATTTGTTTGAGCAAAGAATGATTTGTGAATTGGGCAGCATTCAAAACTGGAAGAGGTTCCTAGAGCTCTTCTCTCTCCTTAAATTCTGCCTGTATGTATTTGTTAAGGTGGCCAAGCATGAGGGTGGGTGACTTGGTAGTCAGGGTATATTTCCAAAATGGTCTGTCTCAAAGGGCCTCATTCTTTATGTTATGTGCAAATAAGTCATTAATGAGATATTGTGTCCTGGAGACAGTTCAAGGAAACTGTCCCACTTTAGGCATTATGTTAGCCTTGATGTTCATGATTATAAAACTATGAGCAATCTGAATTTGTTATCTGCCCTGCCTACCATCCATAGTTTGTTGCCATCTCCTTTTCTTCTCAAAATTACCAGAGAAAGACTTCCTGAAACTGATTATTTCTCCCAAATATTTTCTTACCTACTGCTCTGTTGAACAAAACGTGAGACTAAGAAGCTTAGTTTGGTTTTTAGTAATCCATTTTCAAACTGGCATGTACCGTCAAATGTTAAATAACTTACTGTCCCCAAGCATATGCAAATATACTGGTTAGCCCTCTGAGGACAAACCAGGGCCTTTGAAACAAAATCAGTTTGAAAATTTGCTTTCTATCTTAGGGGTACTTCTTCACAGTTTTTCTTCTCTTTTTATTATTCTGCTACATTTCTATTAGAGATGCCAGAAAAGGGCACAGAGGAGGACTTTGGGAGGGTATAACCAGAAGAAAAAATTGATGAGGGTTAGGTGAGAACCACCATTATATTGCCATATATAAAAATACATGGAGGGCCGGGTGCGGTGGCTCACGCCTGTAATCTCAGCACTTTGGGATGCTGAGGCGGGCAGATCACAAGGTCAGGAGATCGAGACCATCCTGGCTAAAATGGTGAACCTCCATCTCTACTAAAAATACCAGAAAAAATTAGTCAGGCAAGGTGGCGTGCACCTGTGGTCCCAGCTACTCAGGCGTCTGAGGCAGGAGAATCACTTGAACCTGGGAGGCAGAGGTTGCAGTGAGCCGAGATCACGCCACTGCACTCCAGCCTGGGTGACAGAGCAAGATTCTGTCTCAAAACAAACAAACAAACAAACAAACAAAAACACACATGGAGATGAATGTAGCCATGTGAATTTCAGAGTTCTTTCTCCCTTGCTATTTGTCAATAGGTTTTACTTTTTTGGAATATTACCACCAACACACAACCATTAAGTGATCCTAAGATACCTGCAGCAATTTTATTTTCATTTTTATTTTTATTTTTTGAGATGAGGTCTTACTCTGTCGCCCAGGCTGGAGTGCAGTAGTGTGATCATGGCTCACCGCAGCTTTGACCTCCCCAGGCTCAAGTAATCTTCCCACCTCCCAAAGTGCCAGGATTACAGGTGTGAGCCACCACGCCCAGCTACCTATAGCAATTGTAATAGAATGTTGAAGCTAATACATTTGTCATGCTGCGTTTGAAATACAAATACTTGAGGATAGGGTAAGGTAAGTGTCTGTGAGAATTTATTTATGTTTGCTTGTTTATACCAATTGTTATGAATTTTTCAATTCTTTCTCAGATGTAGAGGAATTACAGGACCAAAAGTTGCATGGACTAACAAGCCAAAGTTAAAATAACTAGAGAGGAGGAAAAAGAAAAATGAAAACACTTAACATCAGCAACTTTAAATACAGTAGAACAAATAAGTCTTTCCAAACCTGCAATCAAATCTATTTAAAGGATGAAACTGACACATCCGGCCACACTGAGAGAGTGTGAATCTTTTAGCAATGTATTTCAGTAAAGTCCTGGGGAATGGAATTTAAAGTATAAAATGGGCATGATCTCAGAGAGCCAATTTTAAAAGCTTCAAATTTAACAATGGATTTATTTTTATGAGTAAAGAAAAGAAAACACAAATAAAAGCGAATGGAAATTCTGCCTTAAAGGAAAAGATGTTTTTTTACGTTTTCCTTACTCTAATGGCATTGGTGGCATGCTTTTCCTCAGTGTTTACCTCTCCTCCTTTTAAAATGCATGAATTCAATGTTGAATGACTCAAACATTTTTTTTTTACTTTTAATAAAGTTAGACTTTTTTAATCACAAAAGTAATACATACTTGTGAAAAACAATATTACCCTGAGTCTTACCGCTTAAACTACTGCTCTAAACTTGTGTGTATATTCTTAAATTAACGCGATAATGTCATGTATTTATAATTATTATATATGCCAATTTTAGTACTTTTTAATGATTGTGTAGCTAAAATATAATTATTGGAAAAAAATTAGAAAGTACCAGAGAATTTAATGAAAATAAACACCCTTGGCCAGGCGTGGTGGCTCATGCCTGTAATTCCAGCACTTTGGGAGGCTGAGGTGGGCGGATCACAAGGTCAGGAGTTCAAGACCAGCCTGGCCGATATGGTGAAACCCCATCTCTACTAAAAATACAAAAATTGGCCAGGCGTGGTCATCGTTGCGGGCGCCTATAGTCCCAGCTATTCAGGAGGCTGAGGCAGGAGAATTGCTTGAACCTGGGAGGCGGAGGTTGCAGGGAGCCGAGATCACACCACTGCACTCCAGCCTGGGCAACAGAACGAGACTCTGTCTCAAAAAAAAAAAAAAAAAAAAAAAGAAAGAAAAGAAAAATGGAAAATAAACACCCTCATCTAGGATTCTAGCACCTAAAGAGACGGGCACTATATACATCTTGGTGTATTTTCCTGCATCTTTTTTCTTTGTGTGCATATTTTGTTTACTGAAATGCTGCATATCTTGATTTTTAAGCAGAAATAGCAAAGGAACACCATTATAGGGCCTAGTCTGAAAATGATAAATAATGTGCTTTGTGATAGATAAATCTTTTCCAATTAAAAAAAGACCCATCAGTATGTGTGGCATTTAAGTATATAGAAAACCATTATTCAAGCACCTTGGCATTCAGTATGGCATTTAATGTTCATTATTTTGTGCTCTGTTTTTGAAGGGAGGAGAAATTTACTTCTTATTCAAGAAGTAATTTGTGACAGTGTTCTCACAAGTGATTTAGCTGTCGTTAGCAAGTTCTAGAAGAGTACTGCAGCAAACATTTTAACATTCTTTTATGTCATGACAAGAGAGTTCATACTAATTGTGGGGAGTTGATTGTGGCTGCACAAGCTCATGTCTCAGTGCCAAGAAAAGCTAAGCCGAAAAGCTGCACCGAGGCAGTCATGCCTGGCTCACCGGGATATCTAGCCCCAAGAGGCCAGCACAGGCTTGCACTGGGTGTCTGACTTGGGAGGCTAAAGTGACTCTGGGAAGTTACAAGATTCTTTTCAACTGTGGTTTCCCCATTTTTTCATTTGAAATTTTCATTTATTGTTTCATTGACTAGAGTATTTTCTAAGATTTTTTTTCAGGGAGGGAGCACAATGATGATTTTCTGAGTGTGTGAATATAAGCATGTTTTCTCGTTGGTGACTCACAAGAAAGTCAATCAATACAAAATTGTACAACATCCTTGGGTCACAGTTTTGTTCCTCAAAATTCTCTATCTATTGCTTCGTGGTTTTCTGGCTTTTTGTGCTTCAGAGATGTCTGAGGCAGCCTACTTTTGACTTACTTTTTAGGAAGCCTATTTTTCTTGCGTTGGTGCAAGATTTTTTTCTTTTGTTCTTACAATTTAAAAATACGACCAGGATGTACTTATATATTAATATGTATTTTTCTTTATTAATTTGTCTTGGAATGTCTGTTATTTCATTATTTCTTTAATTATTGCTCTTGTTTCGGTTTCCCTTGTTTCTTCCTAAACCTACATATGCAATAGTTCCTCTTTATCACCTGTTTCGCTTTTCATGATTTCAGTTACCCACGGTACAATACAATGAGATATTTTGAGAGAGAGAGAGAGAGACCCCATCCACATAACTTTTATTACAGTATATTGCTATAATTGTTATATTTTATTATTAGTTATTGTTGTTAATCTCTTACTGTGCCTATTTTAGAAATTAAACTTTATTATAGGTATGTATGTATAGGAAAAACCATAGTGAATACAGGGCTCAGTACTATTTGCAGTTTCAGGCATCCACTGGGGAATCTTAGAATATATCCACTGCAGATAAGAGAGACTACTGTAATTCCGACATTAGACATTCACTAATCATCTGCCTCACAATTTTCTTTTGTTGACATTTACCCTTGCACTCTAGGAGAGTTTCTGAAGTTTGCCCCCCACATATTTTATTTCTAAATTCTGCTCTTTGAAACTTCTAATACAGGTTTAAATTTTGGTTTTGGTTTTTGGTTTCTTTGTGTCCCCTTCTTATCCTCTCTTACCTCTTTGTCTCACTCCATTATCTTTCCATCTCAATCTATAGCTCTTTACTCCATTTCATGAAGGTAATACCATCTTGTTTCCTATCAAGGACGTACACTTTTGTCTGAATTTTCTTCTTATTCTGTATCATTTTATGAGATCTGTCTTTTTCAGTCTTCAGGGTAATGGTGCCCTCTGCCTTTCTCTCTGGTGGTTTTGAGAGGCAAAATTTGTTTCTGATTACTCTTTTAAGGAGAGCTTGGCCTACTCCTAGAGCTTGTCAGCTGTGATGAGCACATTGTCCTTAGCCCTGCTCTTCATCCATGTCCCTGCTAACTAAATCTCCTCAGACCTACAGCTGTTTGGCAGGTGAATATGCACAATGCTGGTAAAATCCCCACTACCTAGTGGACTTTCATTCTTTACAGAATATCCACTGTATGAAATGAGATGCAGGGAATAACTCCATTTTTTAGCAAGGATTGCTAATGCGGCTTTTTTTACCTCCACCCCCAAGAAGGCCACTTTGTACTTAGGACAACTACTCCCCCAGATGCAGCATGCTACTGCCACACCCTGCGCACAACCCATCCTCCCACACCCTGCCCACTCCACTGAACGCACCAGATTTCTGCTTAGTTGGTTTCCAGGATTTGGATTTGGAATCTTTGACTTGGGTTAGAAAGAGAGGCACTAATGGGGAATAAAGAGAGGTTGCCTCATGAAGAGGACTCCTACCAAAGAGGTTTGACTGCTAGGTTTTCTAGATGGCTACATTTCTGTGTGGAGTATGAGCATTCAGGAAAGAGGGGGTCTTTCAGGGACATAAGCTTGCTCTGTTTCAGATGCATGACACAAGTGGTTCACCAATTGTGCTTTTCAGTATAGTTCCATTGGCTTCGATTAGGATGGAGATTCTGCGTAGATTTTTGGCATTTGGTAGGCTTCCTTTAGTGTTTGGTTAAGTTCTGCTCTCTTCTATGAGAAAATGAAAAAATAGAAACTTCTAGAGACAATATTTTATACCAGGAATTCTTGAAATTGGCTCATAATGACAGTGTCCAGCTTCTTGAATCAAGCTCCTCTATTCTAGTTTGCTTTGAGTGAAACCTATGAAATGGCTTTCCACTTTAAACTCTGTTCTGTGTATCATTCAGCCCCTCATGAGTTTTAACAGAGGGGCAGGAGGATTATTAGCAGGACGTGATTAGTCACCACAGGGCATTTGCATCACCTCTTTTGTGGGATTTCTCTGTGTGGTCCCGGTACATTTGTCTTTCTCTATAAGTCATCATGAAATAATGTTGGTCACTGCTTGTTTTCCTATGAGCAAAACTTATTTACATAGATATTAGAATTATTTTCCTATGTGGAATGTGTCAGATAGGTTTTCATGAGCACTGCATGAATTTAAGTTCAAAGCTACAATTAAAACTCCAGGCATTATGTAGACATTAAAGCAATCTATTTATCCTAAGATACAAATTCAGTTTGAATTCTGAGAGAAATTTAGAAAATTTACAAAATTTAGGACAAAAACTCTGTGCCATTCTGAGACCACAGTGAGAGCATCTTCTTTCTCATCTGTTGTGAAAGCTTTGAAGAGCCACACTCACAACTCAGTTAACCTGCTATTGATCTGTGGTTTCTGTAGAAGCAGAATGATACATTCTGAGTGTAGGGTTTAGGGTTTAGGGTCCAATGCCTGGATTTAATTCCCAGCTCTGCTAATTCCTAGCTCTGTGTCTTTAGGCAAGTTACTTTGCCTCACTAAGGGCACATTCCTTATCTGTAAAATGAGGATACTAATAGTTCTTACATAAGAGTCAATGTGAAGAACAATCAGACCATCCATATGTAGTGTCTAGAACAGTGCCTGGGACCTATGAGGTGCTCTATAAATCTTACCTCCTGTTATTGTTATTATTATTATTGGTGTTACTTTATTATTATTATTAGCTCAGTAAAGAGAACTTGTTTGGCAATAAAGGTGAGTCTCGTATTGATGTCTACCTATGGGATGGGGCAGGGCTCAAATTCTTTGGTTGATTATATATTGCAGCACCTTCCCATTAAAAAATGAGGGAAGTTTGATAGTTTATTAACTTTAGTAGCACTTTTGTTGTAAAACCAACTACATGCAACATGCAGAAACATACGCCAATAGCTAGAACTAAAGACCTCTGCATCACTATCTTTTTTTTTTTTTTTTTTTTTTTTTTGAGATAGAGTCTCACTTTGTTGCCCAGGCTGGAGTGCAGTGGTGCAATCTTGGCTCACTGCAAACTCTGCCTCCTGGGTTCAAGCGATTCTCCTGCCTTAGCCTCCCAAGTAGCTGGGACTACAGGTGCATGCCACCACGCCCAGCTAATTTTTTTAAAAAACATTTTTAGTAGAGACAGGGTTTCGCCATGTTGCCCAGGCTAGTCTCCAACTCCTGACCTCAGGTGATCTGCCCACCTTGGACTCCCAAAGTGCTGGGATTACAGACATGAGCCACCATGCCAGGCCCTATGCATCACTATTCAATGAACTGTTTTATCAGAAGCTAAGGATGTACTTTTTAAAAAGAATATGAAAATAATGTGCCTTTAAATTAAGAATCTGTGATATACAAAATGTTGTATCATTGGATAGGGAGTGGTATTAAAAAAACAACTGAGCACTTTGCCTCTATGAGAGAATATATAAATATATATATAAATATATCAACATTATATCATACAATAATAATATACCCTTCATTATCTTATTTTAGACTTATGAGCTGAATTACCTAAGATCTTAGGTCCCACCAAATTGTCTCTGAAAAGATTATATTTTATTGCTTGTGGAATCAGAATAAAATACTAACAAAATATTCACGGAATTGAATGGATGTTCAGTTCACTTCAGCACAGATCATAAGCACTAGAAACCTCATGGACAGATGGATTAAATATTATTCCAGAAATAACATGTTTAAAGTTAACTTTTTTTATTCTTCAGACTTTCTTAGCTTCTCAAAAATAATGGGATGACTGGTTCAAAAGGGACAATAACCTGAAATCATACCCATAGCAAGATATCTGTCTTATCTAAGGACTGAATATGTATGATTCTTATCGTAATGTCAATATTATTTTTCCACATAACAAAATACATAATGGCTTGTACATTATAAAAATAGTTCATTTGTGAGAGCAAAATCTCATGGCAAATTTACATCATAAAGTCTTTTATTTTCAAGTATCATTATTACAGAATGCTTAGTAAATGTGTAGAGCATTGTATTAGTACCAAAACAAATTTAAAACTCTCTGTTTCTCATTTTTCAGGATATGACATGAGATAATGCAGTGATTATCAACTTTTTTTGTGCCTAAGAATCACCTGGGGATGGTATGAGAAATTTGGACTCTTAGGCTCCATCTCCAGAGACTGATTTAGATCTAAGGTGGGCCCAAGGAATCAGTATTTTTGCCAATCACTCCAGGTGATTCTTCTCTTATGCCAGTGGTCTTTTGAGCACATTTTGAGTAACACTGAAATAATTCTTGTGGAGTGCATAGCATGGTGCGTAGCACACATAAACATTGATTTCTTTATTTCTTTTTTCTTTCATTTTTTTTTCTTTTTCAAATGACCGCTCTTTTTCCCCCCTGACCGACGCACTCTGCCATATTGTGGGAATACAGTAGAGCACACTAAGAGAGCTGTAGTTTCAGAGTCAGTGGACCTTGTGGGAGGCTTTGGTTGGAGGGATCAGTTACTGATCCTATTTCTTCTCACTTCTCCCAGGACCTTGTCCTTTAGATCTTTTGATTATTCCTTTTTTTTTCACTCTTTATTTCATGACTCCTCTTTAGACTACATATTAGCTCAATCTGCATCATAAACTGTTTTAAAGCAATTCCTTTGAAACTGCTCAAGCTCCAATTCCATCTCTGCCTCTAACCCTCACTACCAAAATTCCTGGTTAAAATTATTGAAGAAAAGAGTATGGAGAGAGAAGAGAGAGAAACTAAAATGAAGTGTTGATAAATGCCTACATGTAGAGAGTGGGAAGGATAACTCAAGTCAAAGAAGCAGCAAGCAAAGGGGTAGAGGAAGCTGGGTGCTCCCTGTCATCAGTGTGGGGGGTGCAGGAAGAAGTGGAGGGTCAGTAGGGCTGAAATGCTGATATTTCCAGAGGGATGGGGGCTGAGGCAAGGTCCTGATTGGAGACTGGGATAATATCAGTTCTCTTCCAAGCTGTTTTTGTGGAGTAACAGAAGGTTTCCATTGTACTGTGATTATGATTGAGAGGGTGCTGAGTATGTGGAGATTCTGCATGGTAGATTCTTCTTCCAATGTATGTAGATTTATGTAAAGAACAGCAGATAAAGCAATGAAAAATGAAGTCAGTGTTTACTTACACAAAAAGAGATAAGTTCTGTAAGGAAAAAAATATTCATGTTACTTGTTAAACAATAGTAAGGCAGACTTCATTCCAGACCATTGCTATAGGTGTAGGGACCACTGCAAGGGAATTTTGCAGTAAGAGGGGAGAAATTATAGGGGTGGCTGGTTTTTCCAAGAATTGACTCCATAGCCAACCTTAATTTTAACAATCTAATTCCATGTATATCATTCTCAAATATTGTATTCTATTATAGTTATTCAAGGCCTTGGTAGTATTTAGCTCCAAATATAATGAAGAAAAGTGGGGATTTATAGCTAGGAGCAGGGTCAGGGATCGTTGGATGGAAAATTAAAAGGAAACATCAGGGATAAGGCAGATTCTGGGAAAAGTGACCTATAGGATTCTTGCTTAAGGCCAGCGGGTGATCAGATCTCACCTGGCGGATGGTGGAGGATGAGAGGACTTGATCGGATAGCAAGAATGGAGGATTCTGACTAAAGTAGCCTGTCAGTATTCTTGCTATGAGTGGATAGTGCAGAGATGAACATGGAAGTCCAACAATGAGGCCTAATTGAAAAAGAGCTCAGAGGAGCCTGATTAGAATTTAGTCAAGGAGAGAATCTTTGTCAGTGTGACTGAGACACTTCACATGTTATAGATGTCTTGGATTGTTTGGTACTGTTCTCTGCCAGTTGTTTATTGGTAAATGAATTCATTTATTAATTAAGAAACATCAAATAAGAAAGATGTTGTTTGGAAAGAACTAACAAGTGAATTCTAAAAATTTGTTTGTCTTAATCATTACGATTCTAGACCTCCTAGTTTGTTATTCACATTAAAGTTGGTATTTTTGGGCTCTCTCTTTTGCACATCAAGCCTCTCATTCCTAAATGATCTAACTCAAGCTTAAGGACCAGAATTTTTGGACTTTAGTACCATTCTAGAAATACATCATTCTAAAATCTGAAATCTACAATTTTGAAGAAAACTATTTATAGGAAACTGAGAGCTAAAACAATCTTATAATAACATCCCATTTTTGGTTTCACTTAGTACTTAAGATAAAAATTGCTTCTCTGAATATAATTTTGTCACTTTTTTTCCTGTTTACTTTCTTAATACAGCAAGTAGACTCAGTAAAATCTGATACAATATACTTATTTCACTAGTGAAATTGAAAGCTGAATGACTGGCGAATTTAAAAGATAATGAGGGTTCTTACTACCAGCGCCAATAAGAAAGGTTAGACATTTGTTAAAACGTGATATGGTGCTATCTGCCTGCATGTTAACCATATAGTTCAGGGGACACCCAGTGGTTAAAAGTAGGTAATTCCTTGCTGTGGTACAGTGTTAAAAAATTATGGAAAAATATATTTCTTGGCTCAGCAGTGATCACACATTGTTGATTTTTTCTTTCTGAATGAGTAGATGTTAGGATGTGTGTGTGTTTTGAGAAAATGTTTGGTCTTGACTTTATATATAAATTTTCTTTGAATAATAAAAACTCACCAACAATTTTGAAAATGTTAGAAATATGATTAAACTTTTCCTTTAATTAAAACAAATTAGAAATGTGGAACAAGTGACTGCGTCATAAATAAGAAAAGCCTTTTTGACCCAGAAATCCCAATTCTAAGAATGTATTCCAAGTATATAATCAGAGGTGTACATGATGACTTACTTATATCCAATGATATTTATCATAGCTTTATTTATAATAACAACAAACTAAGAAGGAAACACCTGTATGGAAGTAAAGTAAAATCATAGCACTGATATACTGATGAAGGCATTTTTAATACTGTGTTTTGAAAAACATTTACTGACAGGCAAAAATGCTCATATTAGGTAAAAATCTTTCTAAATGTAAGATTACAATTCTATTCATATAACTTACTTATAATATGTTATCATGTGCATATTTTTGTATTTGTATAAAAATAGGAAAAAACTGAAATTAGTTGTCTTGGATGACAGGATTTTAAGTAATTATTATTTCTTCTTCCTACTTTTTTATCTTAAATGTATTTATTAAACCAGAAGAAAAAGAACAATAAGCAGCATAGATAATAAAAGAGTAAGATAAGAGTGTTTTACCAATGACCAGAAAAGTACCCATGCATGTATCTGCTTAGACCTTAAAGAGAGAAGTGCTGTGTATTGGAGTTTTTTTACTTTGGGGCCCCTAAGAGATACTTTCAGAGCAAGGCTGCTGCTGCTGTGTGTGTGTATATGAGTGTGTATGTTTTGTGTGTAGGGGTGGGGGCACACACACGTGTGTTTTAGTAGAAAAGCACCTCTTAAATACAGACGGAAAATAAGAACAAAGACAACTTGGAGGGCAAGAATACTGAAATATTTTTAGTTCATATTCTCTTTGGAATCTGATGAAACTGCGATCTTTTCTCTGAAAGCTACACACATGTACGAATACAAAAAATACTCTCCAAAATGTTACATACAATTTAAAGAGGTTTATATGCACACACTATCCCCACCCTTGTAGGGACAATCTTATCAAGTAGATATATTTAGGATGCACTATGTTATAGTATTTTCCTAGGTGGCTTGCTGATGTCTGAAATTCTACCATTAACAATTTCCTTAATCTTTCATTGCCTTTTTCTGCATCTTGTTTTAAACTGTAGATATTTCTAGTTAATATATTCACTATTAATGCCCTTGTGAGAACTAGTTTGGCAGGAAAGGAAGAGAATACCGTAAGCATTTTTTTTCTGTAGATTCTGTAAAGGTAGTAGAGCACCAGAGATCATTTGATGAAAATAGCTAACACTTAAATAGGCATTATATACACATGCAAATACATGTGTGCACACATGAGCACACACATGCCCCTTATGGCAACCCCATTCTCCTGATAAGGAAATTGAGGCACAGCTTGATTAAATAACCCATCTAAGGCCACACAGTTATTTAATAATAGAACCCAGAATTGAAATCACTTTCCAGAGTCTGTGCTTTTAACTAGTATCTGATACTCATCATAAAATTACTTATATTATGAAGTCTACCTTATAGATGGAGTCCAACTCCATAGACTTTCTTACTTCTATTGTCATTTTTTTTGTTATTCACTTTTCTACTTCTTCATTTCCCTCTTTCTTCCTTGTGTGATGCCCTCTTTTCATTCAAGATTATATAGCAAGTTCAGTCATTCCAATTCCCATGATGTAGGTATAGCTATTTTCCCTTTGTAGGTAGGAGATGAGGCTCTGAGGGAAGCAGAGGCAGAGCCCTAGAAGAGTAGCATTTTCCTGACTCCTGGTCAGTGCAGCAACCTCAGGACTAAAAAGACTTGAGCTGGACTACCTTGAGGGGTTCCACTTGAGATGACACACGGAAACTGAGTAATCAGAAAAAAGAACAACAACAACAAGCAACTCACTGGAGTGTGCTCACCATAGTGGGTGTTATTAAGGGCCTAGAACATGGGACATTTCATTCGGTATGTGAATTTATTTATTTATCTTTTTTTTTTGAGATGGGGTCTTGCTCTGTTACCGAGGCTGGAATGCAATGGTGCGATCTTGGCTCACTGCAACCTCCATCTCCCAGGTTCAAGCGATTCTCCTACCTCAGCCTCCCAAGTAGCTGGGGTTACAGACATGCACCATCACGCCCAGCTAATTTTTATTTTTAGTATAGAGATGGGGTTTCACTATGTTGGCCAGGCTGGTCTCGAACTCCTGACCTCAGGTGATCCACCTGCCTCTGCCTGCCAAAGTGCTAGGATTACAGGCATAAACCACTGCACCTGGCCTCAGTATGTGAATTTCTATGTAATATTATGAGTTAATGGTAAGGCTTATTCATTATGACTTAGTGTTTTTTAAAGCCAGCATATTGTATTTACTGCTTTGCACTTGCAGTAGCACACATTTATACTTCTTTTGGTAATAAAAGCAATTTGTACTTATTTGGTCACCACTTAAACTATGGTGTTAAAAGAACATTTGTAAATAAGAGTCAGAGTTTTATAATTGCTAGTGTTGGAGAATCTGTCTACACTTTTGAAAGACAATCTTTTTCTTGACACTGTTTTCAAATAAAGCGTGTATTTTCATGTAGAAACACAAGACTTCTTGCCATTTTATAGGACAACTACTAAGTTATGGAGTAGATTCTTAACAAATATGTCAAAACTTACATATTTTAATGAGAGTTTTTATCCTGAAAAACACATTTCAAGAAGTCTAAGAAATGTGTTGTTATGCAATTTTATCATTGTGGAAATGCCAGAGTGTACTTACACAAACCTAGATGGTAGATACAGCTTTATTTATATATAGTTTTTCATATAGAAAACTAAATGTCTCAGCATCATGACCAAATATTAGTCATTTCCCCTACTTGATCTGCAATGCCAATATCATGTGCCATACATCAAGTTTCTGTATATGCTCCATTATAATCTTATGGGACCACTGTTCCATATACAGAAAATGCAGTCTGTTGTTGAGTGAAACGCCGTTATTCAGCACATGACTACATAGATTTCTTATTATATCACAATATCGCATACTCTAAAAGCTGATCTGGTCCAACCTAACAAAGCTTGAAAGCAAATCTCAAAAAAATCAAACTGTTTCCAAGTAACTTAACAGTATCCCATTGTTAGAATCATGAGCTAGTTCTAAGGAAAAAATTACATTTTTCTATCCCATAAAAGGTTGTTATTTTTTATAATTGTATACATAATAAAACTCGTAGAAAATTTTCAGCAGCCACTAAGTCTTCTCATGTGTACCAACCAGACCCACTGGGGTTGCCCTGCGGAGGTCAGTCTGTTCCATTGCTACCTGGGCAAGGACTTTGGGCCTCTCCCTTTAGAGCCAGGATTTTCAACCTGTGGGTCACAGTCCTCAGGATATGTTGTAACTCACTTAACCCTCAAAATCGCCTTCCGAGGTATGAGCAGAGTTATTCACCCTGCTCAGAAAACTGGTGTTGAGAAATGTTCAGAAACTTGCCTAAGATCTCATAGCTGGCATTTGGTGGAACAGGACTCTTGCTATATAAATCATAAGACAGGACCATTATCCTAGAGAATGTGGTGCCTTTCTTCACAGAGTCATGAAGTCTCAGGGTAAAACATGTGGCTTCACTCAGGGAGCCTTTTCTAAGATTTTAAGTGACAGTGACACAGCAACTCTTTGCCTGGCTCTTGGAACTTCATTGTTATTTTGAAAATTTTAAAGACTCGAGTTCTGATTGACTCAGTAAAAATTTTTTTCTCTGAACTACAATAGATATACAAAAAAGTATGCAACTAATTCTTTTCATGCCTTCTTGCAACAGATGGTGCAATATCATATAAAAATGAGCTTGTTTTGAGAGTTTCTACTTACTGTGAGTAGATGAATTCTTTCCTCAGGGTGGATCCAGCCCTATCACTAGTTAGTGAGTATGCAGATCTAGTGAGCTAAGAGATCTGTTCAGGGCAGGGTAGAATTTCTAAGGACTGATGCTGATGTTAAGGAGTATAAGTGTGAAGAGATACCAACAAAACTAAGCACAAGGTGACATGAAGCCAGAGGACGTTGAAAACCTTGCACCTGGAGGCAAGGGAGGACTCAGGGGGTCAGGTAGTAACCTGAGAAGACTAGGAAGCAAACCAGATCCTGGAAGAAACTGATGATCCCAAACTCATGTGACTATAGGGCTATTCTGATCCCACATCACTTCAGAATAAATATTTGATCCTGCATTTTGTTTCATCTCATACCATACATGCCTGTACCCAGCATGCTTTGGCTGCACTGGCTTCTTTCTGCTCCTCCTGCTTACCAAGCCCATTCTTACCTCAGGGCCCTTGCACGTGCTGCCCCGTCTACCTAGAATGCCTCCTTTCCCTCATCCCATATATACACGATTGGTTTCCACATAGCAGTCAGGTGTTAGTCAAATGTCACTTCCATCCATCCTGTCTGAAGCAACCCTGAGCCAATCACTCTCTGTTACCTCATCCCATGTCACAGTCTGTTCAGGACTCACCATTCTCTGAAGTCATCTTGTTTCTTTGTTGACTTACTTAAAGGCTGAGTCTTTCTACTGGAATGTAAGTGCCACGAGGGCAGGAGCTTTTTCTGTTTAATTGGTCATTATATCCCCATTGCCTAGAATAGGACCAGGCTCATAGTTTTCCCAATGAATGAATGAACAAATGAATATGTGAAGTCAGACACAAATGAAGAAAGGGGGCCAAAACAACATGTAATTAAACTCTGATTACCAATCTGAAAGTAAGGAGTCTGCTCTGTATATGGGTGCATTTCAAGGCTTTTGCATTGTATTTTCAGTGCCGCATGTCAACAAAGGGCTTAATAAATACTTGTTAGATAAAAATTTAATGAAAGATGATTTTACATATTCCAGTCTCACTTCAGCTGGACTACATTGGTCCTTTGTGGACTTAGTAATCCAGGCAGCTCTGAGAGCAAGCCAGTCTTTAGGGGAACAGATCATACCCACAAGAAAGTTGAGGGGACCTCCGTTAAGTTAAAAAACATTTCGTTTATTAGTAAGTCATTTTCAGCATATATATTAAGTTTAAACAGTCATTATTTTTAACTTAATAGTTTCATGACAGCCAAAATACAAATTTTTAAATTCTCATTGGCAGATCCTAATTGGCATATTGTAAGTAGTGGAATCCATTTATAGACTTAAAGTATGTGGGCTTTGATGTAGCGAATGGAATCTGTAATTAGCCCAGGATTGGAACATGGCCTTCCTCAATTGTAGCTAAGATCAAAAGCTAATAGCTGGAGTTTGGGACAGCTGTGTCACATTGAAAACGGACCTAACCTCCTTCAGTTTCCTCGCTGGAAAATGAGAGGTTGAGATAGGTAATGAAGTTGAAATGGATAATGCTACTGCTGTATTCTTGTCTTTATGTCTTATGTCCAGTCTTTTACACAGAATCCATTTGTACATTAAGGTTGTCAGAAGCTATTTGTTATTATTTGTGATAATTTAAAAAAGACTAGCAATCTGGATAAAATGTAGTTATCCCCTTCTTTTACCATCTCACATATCACACCTGCATCACTAGCTTCTTAGCAGCCTCTTTTATTTTTATCACATTTATCTAGGTTTTTTTCTTTCCTTGGTTGATGGTAGTAAGTGTATGCTTGGGAGAGACTATTTATTCTACAGATGATGCCTGGGAGCCTGAACTCCTGCAAATGCCTGTGAGGCCCCCTAGAGTGGTTGGCGAGTGGACACATAGAGATTGTGCTTTGAGGACAGCAAACTAAGTTTTGACTTTGGGGCATGCTAAGGCAAAATTTACCCTGAAGGGAAAGAAGACTTCAGTTCAAACTTCCATGGCATGCATTTTCAATAAATTGGAAAATATGAATTTGGCTAAATATTTCTTCTAAATATTAAAGAATAAAACCAAGTTATTCTCAATTATGCATATAAAATATTTGTTGCATAGACATAGAACACTTTAATGTGTTATATGCTAGCTAATTTATGCATTATCTTGCCTTGTGTATTCAATATTTACAGTACATTATTCACACTTTATTGACCTTGGCGCATATCACCATTTTACATTATAAAGCTTTATACTTGGCCAGGCACGGTGGCTCACGCCTGTAATCCCAGCACTTTGGGAGGCTGAGGCAGGCAGATCACGAGGTCAGGAGATCGAGACCATTCTGGCTAACACGCTGAAACCCTACTAAATATACAAAAAATTAGCTGGGCGTGGTGGCATGTGCCTGTAATCCCAGGTACTCAGGAGGCTGATGCAGGAGAATTGCTTGAACCCAGGAGGCGGAGGTTGCAGTGAGCCGAGATCGCACCACTGCACTCCAGCCTAGGTGACAGAGCGAGACTCCGTCTCAAAAAAACAAACAAACAAACAAACAAAAAACTTTATGTGCTTGCTTCTTTGAAATATAGGTATTCATAAGAAAGAGAAAGAGATACAGGATATGAAGGTCTTGTTGAGGAAGCAACTGTGTATTTTACTTTTCCTTTTTCCCCCATTTATTTTCTTTTTCTCAATTAAAATAGTTACATAAGAAAACACAAAAAAGCCCAAGAAGGATTTTTTAAAAATTACTCTTCACACCATCAGAAAATAACCTCATATGACCTTAAAGGATCATACTAAACATACTATTTTGTAATTTAACTTTTCTTCATATAAAATATGAATAATATGTTTTTATTTAATGAAGTGTTTTTCTAGGACATGATTTTTAATAACCAGATGATATTTCATCCTATGGCTGTCCCATAACATAACCCCCTATTATGGGATGCAGTATAGGTAGGTAAGAGATTGGAGTCTGGAGCAGATATCCTGCCTTTTACTAACTGTCACCATGGCCAAGTAATTTATTCCTTCTGTTCCTCAGTCCCCTCACCCATAAAGTGGAGATAACAATAGTATTGGGTTTATATTGGTTTATCTTGTTACTCATGGTATTTAAAACACTTAGAGTACTTAGAATAACGTTCTGAGAGGCTTTATTCTTGAAGCATTTTATCCTATTATTATCTATAATTCTATTATTCTAATAGAATAATTACCTGGCACACCATAGTACTTAATAAACATTCATTATTATAGATATTGTTTTCAGCTTTTTTAGGTTATAGTACTGTGATCAATATCTTTGTAGAAAAATACTTTTTCTCTTCTCTTATTTCCCTAAGATACATTTTTACAAGTAGAATAGCATCTTTGATACATATTTCTAAATCACCCTGCATAGACATTGTAACATTGTATACTCTCTATGGCACTGTAAGGGTGAGTGATGTTTTTGGAAGTACATGAGAACTGCCTCAGTGAGTTTTGCAGTTCTCCAAAATCACTGAATATTGAACAATTGAGACTTATTCAACTTACTCTTCATTTCAATATTTGTATCATCTTCAGGCAAAGTTATGAAAAATTCAAAGCATATGTTTACTTTGGGTGTGTTTCAAATATTAGTCTGATTTTTGCTTGAGAAAATATTTGTATTGATATGTAAGTTTGCATTTGACTACATTGGTAAGGTGTTTTCCCCCATTGAAACTAATATTTTCTATTTTCAAGAAAAAAGCAGCAAGCCTCGGCAGCAGTCAATCCTCCAGAACCTATGCTGGTGGAACAGCCTCGGCCACCAAGGTCAGTGATTTCCTGAACACGAAAAGACCCCTACTGTATTCTACAGGGATATCATTAGTGGGTGGGGCCTGTAGGAATGGCAAACAGTGTCCGGATATCACTGAAGGTTTTTTAACAAAGTATCATTTCTGTGCTAGAAGAGAGAATATAATTTCTTAATAATGATGTGAAAGATTTAAAACCTAGTAAAAACCATTTATTGTATAAATCTTCTTGGCATATAATAAGCATTAAATAAATATTAATTATTATGATGACTATCTGCAGATAATATTAAACTTTTGAACATACTGTGAGTAAAAACATAGTGCTCCCACTTTAGAAAATAATTCATATCCTCCTCATGGGCATTAACCACACCAGGCGTGCTGCTAAGTGCTTTATGTAATTATATCACGTAATCCCCTCACAATCTTCTTCTTATTCCTTTATACCTGAGGAAACCAGAGCTCAAGGAGGTTAAGTAACCTTGACAAGCTCACAACACCAGTGAGATGGAGATACGGCTTGAACCCAGGTTTCCTGTCAAGAGGTCTTTGACAATGCTGGGTCTTATAAACTCCATCCAAGCAATTTTTGGTAATATAACCCTTCAAAGTTTTGCAACTTATAAAAATCACTGAAACCTCACCTTTCGAGGCAAGAAAATGGCCAGGCACAGTGGCTCATGCCTGTAATCGCAGCACTTTGGGAGGCTGAGGCAGGAGGATCACCAGGAGGATCACTTGAGCCCAGGAGTTCGTGACCAGCTTGAGCAACATAGTAAGACCCTTTCTCTCCTAAAAAAAAAAAAAATTAATAATTAGCCAGGCTTGGTGGTGCGTGCCTATAGTCCCAGCTACTCAGATGGCTGAGGTTGGAGGATCACTTAAGTCTGGGAGGTCCAGGCTGCAGTGAACTGTGACAGTGCCACTGCACTCCAGCCTGGGCAATAGAACAAGACTCTGTCTCAAAAATAAAAAGAAAGTATAATTTTATAATGTTAGCTAGTAATTTTTGATAAATAAAATTGTTTTGGGAGTCCACGGTGGGCAGATCACAAGGTCAGAAGTTCAAGACCAGCCTGGCCAAGATGGTGAAACCCCATCTCTACTAAAAATACAAAAATTAGCTGGGCATGGTGCGTGGTGGTGCACACCTGTAGTCCCAGCTACTTGGGAGGCTGAGGCAGGAGAATGGCTTGAACCCGGGAGGCACAGGTTGCAGTGAGCCGAGATAGCGCCACTGCACTCCAGCCTTGTAACAAAGTGAGACCCTGTCTCAAAAAAAAGAAAAAAAAAGTTGTTATATTCAACCCATTTCAACTTTGTGGTCTTTTAGTATGTCCAAGATTATCTAAAACCTCAACCTATGTTTCAGGAGTATCTATACAACTATTTAACATAAGCTTTTTTTTTCTGTAAAACTGGCGGCTATCTTATGAAAGTCAGACTTTCTCATAGATGTCACTTGCTCAATGAAGAGTTAGTATTTTAGTGTCACTCAGAGTTCTGACTGCTCTCCAAGTCCCTGATGGTGCCCAAACCAATAATCAGCTGAGAAGCTCTAACGCTAAATACCATGCCGCTTTAAGACCCGTGCCTTTTAAAGACCTTTTCAAAGCTCTCTTCTACCAGTCAATAAAAATATAAAAATCATGAAAGACCATGAATCGTAAATACAGGGAGTTAATTAACATTTGGAACCAACATAAATTCAAAACTGAGGTCTGCTCTTTGTTAGCCATTCTTTACTGCTGCTAGAGACACCACAGCATTCACTGATGGTCACCGGGTGAGAGAGTTGCTTACACAAACAAATATGAGTTTGGATTTCCTCTGTGCCACTATTATTTGTCGAGTCCCACTGAGCTTCAGTTTCTTCATCTGTAAAATGAGGGTTGGACTTCTCTTGTCAGAGCTGTTGAGAGCCTTAAATGAAAGAAAATAAATACTAACACTTAGGCCTGGCCCTGGCATTTAGTAGGTGCTGAGAAAATGGACCTCTCCTGTGATTGATCATGTTAATCTTCATATTCTGTTATTTCCAGGTCTCCAAATAAAAGAGAGTCTTCAACTAAAAAAGATTAACTTTTATTGTTATTAGCACTTGTATTTAGCATACACTTAAATTATGCCACTAAAAATGATACACCTCATTAACAAAACACCCACCCAGTGAGATTTAGTGAGTTATTTGTAAATGTTCCCACACTTGCTATTATCTAAACTTTTGAAGGTTTAGTACATTGTGGAAAACCACACCCAGTTTTTTCTTGAATAAGAATCAGACCCTTTCCATGTTTTTTTTTTAACGTAGAAGTTACCCTATTTTCTGAGATGGGATAGTTATAAAGAATTTGAACATCTCCCCACAAACCCTGTTCTGTCTTAAGAGCTGGGAGGGGCAGGGCATAACTGGGAAGTGGAGATGATTTAGCTATATGTTTATTGCTTTGGTATTTAACAGCAAACTTGAAATTCTTTTTTTGGCTTTAAAAACACCATCCTATCCCATTTCCATTCTTATGTCTCCTGTTTCTCTTTCTCACCATGCTTTTCTGACTCACTTTCCTTTGCCAGTTTCCTGAATGTGAGTTCTCCAGGGTTTGATTCTTCACCCCTTCCGTTCTCATATTTTTTACTTTTATAAGGTGTTGAACAAACGTAATTGCTTATTTCTTCTTTTGATGCCAGACTGAAATGGTTGTAACTCATAGCATTATCCCTTAAGGAATTACATACCCATGCATCATTTAGAAAAGCTGGGGGTAATAGCATAACTTGAAGCCTTTTATTACACAGTTATCATGGCACACACAGGCAAAATAATATTCTCCCAACACATTCTGAAAAGGCGTGACAGAGTGGTAGATAGAATTGGAAGTGAGAACTAGTGCTAGTTTTCTTGATTCTGGAAATAGTTAATTTGAAATTTAAAATAAGTGATAATTCTACAATTATTAAGAAAACTTTAAAGTTTTAAAAATTAAGTACTTAATTTGAAGCATATGTGTAAGCTATGTATTAGAGAATGGTTTCTATATATTGTAGAATTGTTTTATGAGAATGCTTACAAAATGAGGAACTGGGCCCTCAAATAATATCCCTTCTGCTATGCAGTTTTGGGTTTCAAAGATCTAATGCTCTTAAGTGATGTAAATTTTTCTAATTCAAAATAATTAGTATAAAATATTTAGTTCTTAAAATTTAATTTTTGAGAAATCAGTAGTGAAGATGAGGCTGCAGAAATTATACGGACTCTTACTAAAGCCTATATGAAAATAGTTGTGATCCATAACCAGTCATGCAATTTTATTTCTGGAAGACTTGTCAGACAACTTCTATTTCACCAACCTGACTGTTCAGGTGAGGAAACTGAGGTTCAAATTGCATTAGGAATGTCTCTGTAGAAGACCATGCTATTAAGAAGATGTACTGGTTAAAGTTGTTAGTTCCAATTAGAACCCACTCTGACTAAGCCAAAAAGGAATTTATTAAGGAACGGGGTAGCTGGTAGAGAAATCCAGCAGAGTACAGCAGAAGAAATCTAAAGCCTTACAGCAGTACTAATGCACAGTAACACTATGAGGCTTTCTCCTGCTGCCACCACAGCTCAGCTCCTGTCACATGTAGGACTGGGTGCCAGAACTCTGCCACTGACAATGCAGAAGACTCAAAATCCCTATTATAACATGGATTTCCTGGTGGGCAGCAGCCTGCACACGTTGCTCACCTCCCAGCTCATTCTTGTTTGGCACATCTGATTGGCCAGTGTAAATCACATGCCTTCACCCTGCTGCAAGGTAATCTGGGGGTGTGAGTCTTCTGGATCCTACTTTGGGAAGGCATGGACTGATAAGGCGGGAAATTATCAATATGTGGTGAGGGTTTTCAAATATGTGGCCTCCTGCTGAATGACAGATATCCATGACAGAAAGGAAAACAGGAGAATTACCTAATTGAATAGGAAAACTACAGATGACAGGTTATTCAGCAACATTAGGCCTTTCAAACAGAAGAAAGCGCAAACAACTTTCCTCCCAGCCTAGACAGGAGGAGATCTATGAAGGAATAAGCACCTATCAGAGAAATACTTTCGTGATTTTGGTCCCGAGTCTGCCATAAATAGCTGTGCTGACTTTGGCAACACAGCTCTCTTCCCAGGTTCTTACTTTTCTCATCTGTAATAGGAGTGAGGGTTTGGGTTAACTCTTCAGGTACTGTGGAGGGTATGCTGACATTCAGTGCCAGCATCAGCCCACAGTACCCTCCTACCATGTGTGGTTTGTGAGATGACTGTGTGTTAGACAAGAAAGCGTTTTTATTTTAATAATTATGCTTATATTTTAATGTGCTATAAAAAGTAAACTAGCACATCAACTCCTAATCCCATGGCTATTTTCATTTATAGTGAGGCTGAATTTAAGGTTAAAGTAAATCTACTTCTTTTAAATTAAGTAAACATAATATATCTGTGGCACGTTAAAAAATATTATGTAAGTAATGTACAAATAATAACCAGGGCTTGAGAAATAAGATCCAGAGCAGTAATTCTCACCTTTTAATGTACATAATGAGTCAGTGTGGGTTTTATTAAAATGAAGATTCTGATTTAGGAAGTCCGGGATGAGGCTGAGATTCTGCTTTTCTAACAAGCTTCCAGTGGATGTGCTGCTGCTGCTTTGGCAACCACATTTTGAGTAGCCAGGAGACTGAATAGTGCAGAATGTGGGTAGTTTAGGCTACCCATAACCTAAACATCAACTGGAGAATCTGATTAAAATGCAGATTCTCAGGTTTGAAGCCAAGAAATTCTGATTCGCCAGGGTGGGGGAAGAGCCCAGGATTTCATATATTTAATAGGCATTCCCAGGAGTTTCAGATGCAGATGATTTGAGAACCACACTGGCAGGAAGGACACCCTCAGGGATTGTGATGGCCACAGCACAGCAGTGGAACTACATTGTTTGCCTTCACTCTAAGGAAAGGAGCCTCTTTCCACCTGACTTACAGCAGAAGAATCTTGCGAAATTTTTTTTTTTTTTTTTTTTGAGACAGGGTCTCACTATTGCCCAGGCAGGAGTGCAGTGGTGTGATCTCAGCTCACTGCAACCTCCACCTTCCAGGTTCAAGCGATAATCCTGCCTGAAGCCTCCCGAGTAGCTGGGATTACAGGCACGCATCACCGCACACAGCTAATGTTTGTATTTTTAGTAGAGACAGGGTTTCACCATGTTGCCCAGGCTGGTCTGGAACTCCTGAGCTCAGGTGATCCACTCGCCTCGGCCTCCCAAAGTGGTGGGATTACAGGCGTGAGCCACCATGCCTGGCCGGAAAATTTGTTTTATAACCATGTGATTACTCATCTGTACTCATCAGGAGCACAGAAATACATTCAGAGATAGGCATCATTGAGCTGCCTAACTCTGGAAGCTGTGGGGCCCAGGGCCCATCCCTATGGGGTGTGGCCCAAATTAGTCACCCTGTGCTGTTTTTGTCACAGGAGAAATTAATGTCAGTGAAACCTAGATGAGCTTTTAGTCTATTTTTAAAAAGGAATGACAATACTAATGATCAACAACAACAACAAAAAGGGATATATAAGCTATATATCAAGAAGAATTCTAAGTCCGGGTGCATGGCTCATGCCTGTAATCCCAGCACTTTGGGAGGCCGAGGTGGGTGGATCACTTCAGGTCAGGAGTTCGAGACCAGCCTGGCCAACATGGTGAAACCCTGTCTCTACTAAAAATACAAAAATTAGCTAGGTGTGGTGGTGCATGCCTGTAATCGCAGCTACTCGGGAAGCTGAGGCAGGAGTATTGCTTGAACCTGGGAGGTGGAGGTTGCAGTGAGCTGAGATCACGTGACTGCACTCCAGCCTGGGCCACATAGCGAGAATCCCATCTCAAAAAAAAAAACTATAAGGTCAGGGTCTTCTGCTCTGGAAATGTTAGAATCTTAAAGTTGGAAGGGCTCTTATTTCACTAGATTTTTGACAGAAATAAAAGACAAAAAAAATAAGGTAGCTGTGAGGAGTACCTTGAAAGGGACATCAGAGGGCCCTAACTGCCTTGGCTGCCTGGTGGGGTACAAAGCTGTATGGATGAGTTCACCTTTTTCATGCCACTGGCCATCATTTGTCATGACTCAACACAGCACTGTCCAACCTGTCCTGAGGTCTGTGTTCCTCAAACAGTGACCAACACTACCTCCTTCACTCACACCCCAAGTTCAGGGTTCAGAGCCTTTAATGTGGTTGGTGTACGGCTTTTCATTTATTTTAAAAATTTTTATAATTATTTTCTCTAACTCTTATCAGTCATTCAATATTTATTAGTTGGCCTTCTATATGAAAGAGTGGCTTAACCCCTCTATTTATGCATTCATTTATTTACGGCAGTATAGACTCATGAATTTATATTGTATTCAATAGCTTCAAATCTATTCTAATTTTGAAGTTTGTAATATACTATAATATAAAGTAATCCGGTAGAATTCTTACTGTTAAACTACTCTTTAAGAAATCCATTACACAGTTTTAACTGCATTTGCAAATCCCTGGTTGTAGTCATTACTAATCCACTTTATAGTTTCAAAAGAGGTCTTCGGGGGAGCATATTTGCGAAGTGCACCCACCGTCGTTGCCTTATTCTGGTAGTCACAGGGTGACAGCCGAGGGAGCGGTAACCTGTCATCAGCCGGCGGTGCGCAGCCCACACAGCACGTGGTCCGCATTACAGGCTGCGTTATTGAGTGAGCCAGTCTCCAGATGCCAGGCGCATGACGAGTCCACGGAGCGGGACCTCCCTCCCCACTCATCCCGGGCTCCCGGGGCGGGGCCGCCGGGCAGGGGGGCGGGGAGCATCCTGCGTCGCCTTCCCGGGACCGCCCCGCCCCGTCGCACTCAGAGAGCTGGGCTGGAGCTCCAAGCGGAAACCGCGGGAGCCGAGCCCAGCTAGGAATGCAGACCTCCTGAAAACCAAGCCGAGGACTGCGGGGTCCGGTGTCCACGCAGAGTGAGTACTGTCTTCCGCCGCTTTGCTCCAGGCCGCGCGTGCTCCCGGGTCCAGCGGCCTGTGCCCCCGGCTACCGGCCCTGCGTGTCCGGGGCCTGGTCCCTGCAGCGGACTCCCCAGGCTCGGGACGTGCGCTCTTCCTACTATCGCGACCCTGGCGATACCGTGCGTTCTGAGTTTAACTGTGTTTCTTGGCGACTCCTCCTCCTTGGCGGTAACACTGTTACTGCCCCTTCCGCCGGGAAATGTATCTGGTGACCGGACGCGTAGGGTTACAAAACAAGGGATTTATGTGGCCCGGGACAAGTGGCCCGAGACAAGTGGCCCAAAAGAAGGAAAGCAGCAGCTATGTCAGTTTGATTTGGCACCTTTATCTCTAGGGTTGGAGATAGACCTCCTCCTCCCCAGCCCTGCCGCCACCCTGTGATGACCTCCGTTTTAGAGCGTGAGCTCACTCTGACCTTTCTGCGTACCTGATACATGCTGGGTGTGGCGTGGCAAGTGTTGTAACCTGTTTCGGTTCCATTTCCTTTACACAACCTGAGACGGTTGTAGAATAACATCACTGAGGGTTACTTTGTGTCTATCTTTTAAGAATACAAAGTGTTTTCACAGAGATTTAACTATCTCTTCTGTATGGTTAGGGACCCGGCATTCTCCACTTACACACAGGCAGGGGGAAGTTCTTTATTCCCATTGTACAGCTTCAGAAAATGAGGCAGAGAGTTTAGACAGCTTCCCTAAGGATCGGGACTCTGGGGCCTCTCTAGTTTTCTAGGAAACCACCTATGCATCAGAATGACAGAAATGCTTAATCAGCAGCTCTGGAAAGTTCCTGCTGTTTCACATGTTTTTCAGAGGAAAAACCTCTGCATTGCAGGGAAGCTCAACAAGGAGTGGCATCTACTGTTCAAAAGGGGAAAGTCTATTTCCTAATCAGCACTAGAGTTTATATTAATATAGATTGCTTCTTTCTGATGAATGAATTCGACTTTTGTGCACTGATTTTTCAGTATCTAAAAGGAATATTGAGTTGTTGGGAATATGGTGGGGAGGGTGTGCTGCTTGGGTTCTAGGAGGCAGTATAGGATTAAAATGAAGTAGTGAAATTTAGCAAAATCTTGCTGAACAAGGAAAGGCCACACCTGTAGACTGATGAAGAAGGAATAAGCCACCTATAGCAATGAGGCTGACTAGGGATCCCGTGTGTGTGCAGCAAGGACTCCTGGTGTCTGTTACGAATCAGCATGCTTTGTAGACTGTGAAACAGTGTTTATGAAGCAGCACATTCAAGTATAAATACTGGCTGTGGTTCAGTTCAGATGCTTTGAAAGAAGAGTCCAAATGCCAGAGAGTAGTTGATTATATAGAATTAGTGGGGAGTTTTGGTTCCTTGATTATTCTCTGGCAGAATTGACTAAGTATAACATCTGTCCTGCACTGAAAACATAAAAGATAGTACGTAAAGTAACAGTTTGAAAGAATGAAACCAAAAAGAAAAAGAAAGCATTTTCTTTTCATTTGAATAACTTCTGAAAATCAGCTGAGTATTTATGTTTCTATTCATTGTTTATAATCACAGTTAACTTTAAGTGATCACTACTTCTTAGGTGGAAACATTTACTTTTTCTCAAAATATGAACTGTCTTAATTAGTCCTATTCAAATAAAAACTCCATAACCCATATTCTTCTATGTTCATATATATCTTTGTATCTCCTCTTTCATTATACCTTATAATTCCCTCAATTTGGAGATCATACGAATCTGGGATATCTGTTTTAGCATTGGTGTGTCTAACCTCATAAGAACATATCGCATAGTTTTTCTGATACATAGAATTAGCAATCTGCATACTAGAAAATTACAGGAGGTCTTCATAAACATTGCATTTAATTTTTCCTCTATGGACGCTCTTGACTTAAAAATGTCATCTTAATGTTTCTCAAAAGGCATAGTCTTGGCATTTTGGGTGACAATTCTGAATTAGATAGGGCTCTTAGCTCGCACTGAATGTCAGAGCGTGACCGAAAGCACTTTTATGCATTTAAATGAACTTTGGTTGGGTACTACATCCAATTTTTTTAAATTGAATAAAAGATATTAAAAAGGGCTAGGGACGGTGGCTCATGCCTATAATCCCAGCACTTTAGAAGGCCAAAGAGGGAGGATTGCTTGAGGCCAGGAGTTTGAGACCAGCCTGAGCAACATAGCAAGACCCTGTCTCTACAAAAAATTTAAAACTTAGGGCATGGTGGCGTGCACCTATGTGGCCCCAGCTACTTGGGAGGCTAAGGTGGAAGGATCAGTTGAGCCTGGGAGGTTAAATTGTAGTGAGCCGTGATTGTGCTGCTGCACTCCAGCCTGACACAGTGATGAGACTCTGTGTCAAAAAAAATATATATTTAAAGAAAAAAAAGAAAAAAGAATTGAGCCATACCATTTTGATGGAAAGCCATAAAAATAATTAGTCACATGATTTCCAATTTTTAAGGCCACTTTACATCTCCTAAGACTTGATGGCTTCTGGACAAATCTGTTTATTTGAACATTGCGATTTGGGCAGAAACTGTGTAATCAATCATACCGTTAGCAAGGTGACATTGTTGGACCCATGTGCTATAGTACTCTATTGTCTACCCTAAACAATAATAATAGATTATTAGAAGGTGACTGTAATAGGTTCTAGTAAAAGAATAGATGAGCATAATCTGTATTAGAACATAGTATTAATAGTTCTAATATTAATATTTATATTAATAGTTCTAATAATAGTTCTAATGTGGCTATAACACATTAATAGTAACAGCTACATTTACTGAAAACACTATATTCTAAGCACATACGGAGTCCTTACGTGCTGTGATGATAATGTAGCTTATGAGGTAGAAACTCCTGTTATGCTCGTTTTACAGATAAAGAAAATAAAAACTGCCATACTATATTGTTTTTCAGGACATATTTAACAGCTTGCCATGAACACTTTTCAAAGAATGAGCTTCAGTGCATGAAAAGTTATCACACACTAAATTCTCATTTTGCTACAGTGATTTCCTCTCTCAGAATGCAAACTTTTACCATACTATGAGCCCCTTAAAGACAGAATCCCCTATAGCATCTACTTCATGTCTTCCACATAGTAATTGCTCAATATTTATTGGATTGGAAAAAAGATTAGTTTTATCTTAATATGAATAGAGCCCTAAGATGCTGTTACATTAATATAGATTATTCCTGGTTAGGTAGAAATAATAAAATAATATTCATTTTTATTCTCTAGGATTTACAAGTAGAGTTTTTGAAGTTTAATATCTCTTTGTGCTTTGGCTAAAGATTATAGAGTGGATAATCAAAAAATATATGAGCAAGGAACCCTTTTTTCTTTCTTTATTTTTTCCCTGGAGTTTCTGCAATTGGCCAGACGTGATGCTAGGCATACAGAGGTATGGCCCATATAACAAATATAAAGAGCAATGTGAAAAGTGTTAAATGGCACTGCTGTCATGATGCTGTAAAAGCGGAGTGAAAGGTTAAAGGAAGAGGGTTGAGGTTAAGCTTGGGAGCCTGTTTTTCTGGGAATATGCAGTAGAAATATGATTTCTTTAAAGGAAATCTGCATCCAGGAGGCAAGGCTAAAGCAGAAAATGCCAACAGCTGCAGATCCTAATGACTGAGATGTTATTCTGGTGGAGCACAGTCAGTTAAAGGCAGGACTGCTTATAAGTGTGAAATACATCCAGCCTCCCAGTCATTGGCTTGCCTGATGCATTATTTTCTTAATCTCTTCTTCCCGTGCTTTCCCCTGAGACACTCCAGTTTCTGTTGCACACCTTTGCATGTGCTGTTTTGTGGAACTGAGAGTTCTGGTTAATTCTAGGACATTCTGATAAGATGTTCTTGCTACTCTTCCCTTGTAGACAGACTGGATTTCCATCAGGTGTCAGTAACATCTAAGATTTTCATTTTGTCCTGGGGCTCTACGCAGTTTAATTGGAGCCGCCACAGCTGATTGGGTGTGTGTTGTCAGTCCCCCAGGCAAGCTCTGAGGGTTACGTTTCTGCTGCTCATATTTCTGTTTCTTTCTTCACCACTCAACCCGAGGTGCAAAAGTGCAAAGACAAGTTCATCAACAATCAGAATAACCTGCCCCTGAATTCTTTCTAACGATTCATTTTTCTCAATCTAGTTTCTAATTTCATATTTGGCAGCTGCCACCTGGTAAATACATCTCCTTAGCTAGAGGAGGAAAACTTCACACCCAGTTTACTCACCTTTTGTCGTTTTCCCTGGTTCCTCTCACAGGAATGGTTAGCACACCTTGGTTTCAAAGTTGTTGCTTGGTCTGTTTTGTTGCCATTTGTTTTCCTACAGATCCCTTTACAACACTCTGTTTTTTAAAAAACTAACATTTAACTTTATTTGAGGAAGATATTTTATATGTTAGAAAAAAGGATTTTGGGTCTGCTTTTATTGAATGTGTTAACTTTAGTTAACCTTTTTTTTTTTTTGAGACAGAGTCTCGCTCTCTTGCCCGGGCTGGAGTGCAGTGGCACAATCTCGGCTCACTGCAGCCTCCACCTCCTGGGTTCAAGCAATTCTCCTGCCTTAGCTTCCTGAGTTGCTGAGACTACAAGCACCTGCCACCACTTCTGGCTAAATTTTGTATTTTTAGTAGAGATGGGGTTTTGCCATGTTGGTCAGGATGGTCTCGATCTCTTGACCTCATGATCCAATCGACCTTCACAGGGAAGGTCTCTAATGAACTAAACCAACTGATGTTCATGGCCCACGTTTGGAGCCTGAGCAAGGTCATGGACCACTGATATTTCACTCAAAGTTGCCATAACAGATTAAAGCGCTTAGTATGCAAGTATTCTCCCTGAACTCTATAATGGACTGAGGTCCCCCATACCAGTGACTTAAGAGTCAAAGACCTAGACCACACCTCAGGGCCTCCAGAGTTGCCTAGGATAGAGTTGTTGGGGAAAGTGTGAGCTATGAGTGCTGTTCCCACCAAGAAATCAGGAGCTTAGCCTCCTGCACATACTGTTTCCTTATTAACTATACTAACAGAGTGGCCAGGGAAGGTAGCAGGAAATAGAATCACTTATACATTTTTCAGTTACATGTGCTTTTTCCTTATTGTGAATGTAGGAAATTGTGTTTATATCCGATAGGGAAAATGAAACCCTTTTATATGACTCCATTACTATGGCTAATAATCATCAGAGTCCCTGAATATAAATATTCTCATGCTAACAATATGTTTAAAACAGTGCCTCATATGCTTTTAGACATGCGTTATTTTATAGCATTTTATTTTAAAAGATGTGTCAGGTTTAGAGAGGTGAGTCTGCATCAGGGAACTGAAACTGGTAACCAGCATTTTTATTTTTCAGGATTCTTCTCTTTCATATGTTCCATCTCTTTATTTTTCTGTGCTGCATTGTGATTAATGGCCTCAGATCTATCTTCCAGTCGCTTAAGTCTCTATGCAGTTATGTGTGGTTTATATTTTCACCGATTTTTGATTTGGGGTTTTTATTTTTTCTTTTGTGTCTTTGATTTTTAAAATTTATTAAAAGTCCCCTTCAGATTTTTCTATTGTTTTAGTTACTTTTTTCTTTGAGACAGGGTCTTGCCCTGTCACTCAGGCTGGAGTGCAGTGGCACAATCACAGCTCACTGCAGCCTTGACCCCCTGGGATCAGGTGATCCTCCTACCTCAGCTTCCCAAGTAGCTAGGACCATAGGTGAGAGCCACCATGCCTGGCTCATTTTTGTATTTTTGATAGAGACAGGGTTTCATCATGTTTCCCAGGCTGGTCTTGAATTCCTGGGCTCAACTGATTGACCTGCCTCAGCCTCCTTCTTCACCTCTATTTCTTTCTTCACTACTCAACCCGAGGTGCAAAAGAGGATAGACAAGTTCTGGGATTACAGGTGTGAGCTGCTGCGCCCAGCCTGTCTTTAATTCTTGAAGTAAAATTTCTCCCATATTTGTGACAATGACTCTCCCACATGCTATTTTACTTCCTGATTAGGTTGGGAAAATGTGGCTTGAAATTCACCTTCAGTGAAGATTGTTTTCCATGAGAGTCCTTTTTCCCCTATGTTGTAGATCTGCCTCTACCAAGTGGTTTTTAGTACGTTGCTGCCTGTGGTCATTCAGATTTCAACAGCGTTAATATCTTGGCTTGGTGCTTCCACTATACAGAAATAAATTTGGTCCTTGAGTGCCCAATGGCACAAGTTTGGAATTTATTTTTCTCATGCATATGCATTTTTACACTCATGGCTCCAGCCAGAAAGAAAGCTGCCTTACAATTGTTCTGGACAGGTGGGCAGTTGTCAAGGCTTATGTTTGTGGATGATCAGTTCTGAGTAGCTTCTGGTTTTAAGCTAGTAACTCAGCACAGGGCCTGTAGCCAGGATTCCTTTCTCATTTAGAGAATTCAATTCCTAGTTCCCAGCTGTTATATCTGTTTCTGATATCCCCGTGAGTCATTCTGTCTCAGCCTTGCTCACCAGAGGACTTAGAATTCCCTCCCCTTTAGGTTACTTGGGAATTTCTCTTCTTTACCTATGTATTTTATTTTTTATGTTAAATTTTATTCAGTATTCTCATGTCTGGAACAAAAGGGGGTTCTTTTATTAGAACACAGACTAATTTTGTTAGACCTGAACAATGTGTTTAAAATGTTTGAAAGCCTTTAAGTTGGGGAATACATGTACTAGTTTGTCACATGCTTATCTTATCATCATACTGGCCTTATGATATTCATACTGGCCTGATCTTCGTAATGATCTGATGATATTCATATCACTCTACACATGTTTTCATTTGCTTTTTAGACTCCTGTTCTACAGAAATAGACATATATTATTTTCTGAAAATTTAATTACTTGACCATTTGAAAATTGCATCCTGTTTTAAAAAATATCCTGGCAGCTGAGCTGTATACTTGGTGTACAATGTGTGCAGCATTAGGGGTTCCCCTAATATTAGTTCCAGAATATCTACCTATAAAATGATAGCAATATTGGGATGGATGATGTCTACAACATACTACTATTTCCTTGTGGTGCAAGAAAGGACGCGGGCTATAGAGAAAGTCATGAGTATCAAGTGTTCCTGGGGTTTAGGGACATAAGACTAAAGAGGACAAGTATTATTGAGGTACTTCAGGGCAAGCATGTATGCCTTTGTCCCAGTCTTTTTAGGGAACATTTAGGTTCTTCAGTAACCTAGGCTAGCAATATTAGCATCAAAAATCTTATTTTAAGCTGGCTGGAAGGTAATTTTGAAGAGTCATTTTGCAAATTTATCCTAATATCTTATGTGATCCTTTCTTTTAACCAAATGTAAGTGTGAAGAGACAGAGATTGTCACCAGGAATAGAGCACTAATGTACAGCAATAGACGGTAGAAAATGGTGGTCCTTTCACTGAGCCACTACAAAGCCATCTTGTTTTAAATTACCTAAAAGTGATTCTCCATGTCTGGGAATTTTAGAATTACGTGAGAGGCTTACAGCTTTTTAGGCCACAGAACTCCTTCCCTCTTCTTCTTGCCCTTTTTCCTTTGTATGTTTCTAAGTGTCTGTTGTCCCCCTTCCTCTCCCACTGCTCTAACTACTGCCTATAAATAATTCTCTTCCAGGACCATTTCTACCCATTATGTCAAGAACCACTGAGCTACGGTGTTAATGCTTGGCCAGTTACATTGCCCAGTGGCTTGACATTACATTCATTGCCAGCAATAATTATGAACATTTTTAGCCTAAAATATTTAAATAGTTATGAATTCCTGCCTATTCTACATATAGTTTCAATGATTAGAATTACAGATCATGTTTTCCCCCAGCCATATTATAAAACTAAATATCTTCCACATGATATCTTACTCTAACCTTGAGTTTTTAATCAATTAGTTAATTATATTTACTTGGGATTTTAGCCCTAATGGATCCACATCACTTAAAAAAAAAAAAAAGTCTGTCCTCTGCTGAATATTCAGAGTTTAAAAATGGAGGGTTAATCTCTCTTGGCTGTTGAGTTTGAGCCTTCTGTTGGTTTCAATAATCTTTTAATTATTGCAGTATTGTGTGCTGAATTATTCTCACAATGTTATTGTGGCAGGCCTGGATTCTTAGCCCAGAAAATTAGAATTGTTTTCTTCTCCAGCCCTTCTGACAATCATATTTTTATACCTGTTCACAGGTTTCCAAAGATTAAATGTGATCAACACTGATCTCCATATTTGCAATTAAAATCTTTGTGAAATACCATTTGATTTCCAGCTGAAGTAGTAGTAAACCATATTTTCTCAATGTATGTGTAACTTCTCCATATCCTACTATATATAGGTCAATGAACTGAAAATTTGGGTACCATTCAACTTGGGAAGACAACCAATATAAAACAAAGAAAAAGTTAACTAAGAACATTCTAGCTATTGCTGATAATCTGAAAAAAATTCTGGAATGCCCTGGGGGCAGGATTCAGTCTAGCAGCATGTATATAGTTTAGAGAAACTCTACAGGATGTAGATTTTGAAAAGAAGTAGAAACAAATAAATTTAACATTTATTAATTTATTGGACAACTACTGTGCTAAGTGATTTACATAAGATTTCATTTATTCCTCGTAAGAGTTGCATATTTTACAACTAGGTAAGGAGGTATTGACAGTTTTATAAATGAGGAGACTGAGGGCCAAGATAGTTCAAATAACTTACCCTAGGTCACTACAAATAGCAAGATTCTATTTGATTCTAAAATTCTTTGCAGCAGACTAGTCTTACGAAATCCTCCGTTCAGTAGTTTGTATCTAAGTAGTTTAAATAACTGAGAGGGGAATTTGTTTCTAAACTTAAACACTGGAAATCAATATTGTGCTCTTTTCTTATATGCAGTATCTTAGTACTGCTGAAATTCTGATGGGTGAGGTTTCCCACTTGTCTGAAAGAGAGTATTGTACACTGATTGGGATTAGGAGATAATAGTTTAGTTGGCAGTTTCTTTGGACATTTGATATGGGCAGTAGAGAAGGAATAAATTAGCCATTTTGGAATATGGCGAAAATTATTAATAGTAAAATTAAATAGCACATAACTGAAAACACCCTTATCCTATAGGAAATAGGACACCCTTACCCTATAGGAAACTTTTGCTTAGATTGAAATATAAGCAGCAGTGCTCATATATTTACAGCAGTTTCAAATTCAAATGAATCCTACTTTAAAATGTGTTCTATCTATTCCACTGAATTTTTATCTGATGGGAAGGTGGAATGTAATGCAGTGGAATGTATCATTATCTGAAACAGGCACGGAGCAGTTTAGAAATTTGCTCAAGGTCACACAATTTAGCAGAGCTGAGATTCAAACTCAAGTGGCCTGGCTCCAAAGCCATTCTTCTAACCATGACACAACTTTTTTTCTTTTCTTTTCTTTTCTTTTTTGAAACAGGGTCTTGGGGTCTTGCTCTGTCACTTGGGCTGGAGTGCAGTGGTGCAATCACGGGCCACTGCAGCCTTGATGTCCAGGCTCAAGTGGTCTTCCCATCTCAGCCTTCTGAGGGCCTGGGACCACAGGTGTGTGCTACCACACTTGGCTAATTTGATTCTTTTGTAGAGATGGGGTCTCACTATGCTGCCCAGGCTGGTCTCTAACTCCTGGGCTCAAGCAGTCCTCCCACCTGAGCCTCCCAAAGTGTTGGGATTATAGGCATGAGCCACTGTGCCCAGCGACCGTCTCTTTAATATTTGCAAAGATTGATACAACACTGCCTCTTTAATATTTGCAAAATTAAACTTGCTGTCAGTATACATTTGTGAATTTGTTCTTCTTAGGTGGTTTCCAGAATAACGTTTTATTTCACTCCCCATTTTCATGTTGGTTATTTGACAATCAGCTTGGATAAGAGAACCTTGTTACAGTTCTCATGACATTGGCTTTTAAATTAAGAATATTCTTCAGTGAAAGGTGGGCTGCCAGGCCCATCTCTCAGTCCTCACGTTTGGCTCTGTCTTAAGATATCCTCATATGTTCCTCCCTACTTTGTGTTAGAGACATTTTGAGTCTCTCATTTCTGTGGAGATTGAGGCTTGCAGTTGGTTTTGCAGCATTAAGTGCACATAAAAGTTCTCATGTTTTTCTTGCTCTCTGTTCAGTTTACACCTAAGGAATGAATGCACTATGGAAGTAGAAAGGCTTCCTGGGTGATTGTTCAGCAGAGCTCAGAATTTCTCTTTTTTTTTTTTTTTTTTGAGATGGAGGCTTGCTCTGTCACCCAGCTGGAGTGCAGTGGCGCAATCTTGGCTCATTACAACCTCTGCCTCCTGGGTTCAAGTGATTCTCTTGTCTCAGCCTTCTGAGTAGCTGGGACTACAGGCACGTGCCACCATGCCCAGCTAACTTTCTGTATTTTTAGTAGAGACGGAGTTTCACTGTGTTAGCCAGGATGGTTACGATCTCCTGACCTGGTGATCCACCCACCTTGGCCTCCCGAAGAGCTGGGATTGCAGGTGTGAGCCACCGTGCCTGGCCAGAATTTCTCATTTTTATACCATAATCATATCATCAATAACCATATATGCTTTAGATGAGCTCATAATCTGTCAGGGTTGTTACAGTTATATGCTCTTGCTACCAAGATTCCTCTTCATTTGACTGGAACATGGACCTAAAGCAACCATGCATTTGAATCCAAAGAAAATGCCACAGTGTAAAATAATGTTGCAGGTTCTTTTCTTTGAGGAAGATAAGCAAGATTAATGTGAAATGTGTAACTTCTCAAATTACTGCTCAGGCTGGGCATGGTGGCTCACACCTGTAATCTCAGCACTTCGGGGAGGCTGAGGTGGGCGGATCACCTGAGGTCAGGAGTTTGAGACCAGCCTGACCAATATGGTGAAACCCCATCTCTACTAAAAATACAAAAATTAGCTGGGTGTGGTGGTGCACACCTGTAGTCCCAGCTACTTGGGAGGCTGAGACAGGAGAATTGCTTGAACCCAGGTGGCGGAGGTTACAGTGCGCCAAGATCATGCTACTGCACTCCAGCTAGGTGACAGAGCAATACTCTGTCCAAAAAAACAAAAACAAAAAAAAACACAGTGGTCAGCACAGAATTACTCTGTCATTCTGAGGCCAAGCAAAGAAACTTTCGAGGCTGTTGGCATTCATAAAATAATAAAAATCACTGCTGTCTATTGATGTACCATGTGCCAGGCACCAAATCATGCACTTTATATACATACCCTCATTTAATCCTCACTGCTATCTGATGAAGTAGGTATCATTTTTTTATATCCATTAAATGAATTTAAAAACCTCACATTTGGAAGGATTAAGCAGCCTGCCTGTAGTTGTGCAACCAGAATTAGGCCTCAGGTCTATGGGACTCCAGAGCTCATGCTCTTAACCTCTTTGTTTCCCAATTGAACATCTGTCCTTAAGCACATTATTTAATGCCCTTCACTAAAGTATAGCATATAATATTAGAATTGCAGAACTACAGGATTCTCAAGGCCAACAGTTTTTACAAATAAAGAAAAGGTGCGCAAGAAAGGTTAAGAGCTCCAAGTCACATGGCTAGTCAAGTACAGTCTTCCTCATGGCTCCTGTAGTGCCTGTTAACAGAAATTGTTTGATTCACAGGCTTATGTAAATCCTCACCTGTGAAACCTTCTCTAGGGGAGGGACAAGAAGCAGAAAATAGGCTGCATTTTCTGGACCTGACTTCCCTGTTTTGCTTTATCTTAGGCAGCCAGAAATTAGACATATTTGGAATTATTTCATGCATCAAGAGAAGCAACTGGAATCCCTAGAGACATGAATACAACTTCAGGAAAGAAATCTGCTTTTCTATTCTTTGATGACTGACCTAGGCTGTGTGACTAGCTCTTCTCCTTACTTACAAAATTATTATCCCATAAAAAAGCACTGGAAAACTAGAGTTTGGAAAGCAGTGAAACTGAAGCAGTTGCCTCGTAGAACTGGAAGCTCAACTTCATGCCTTAAATGTGGATTTTTTTTTTCTAAGTTCTTGGGGTGGTCCGGTATCAGAGCTCATAATCAGACACTCAGAGAATATGGCCAGGTATCCTTCTAGCTTGGATTTAGATGGCAGATCAGCTGTGACTATTGTCACAGTTGCTAGGCAACGTTTGTATGTTTATTTCGAGGTCTACCCACATGTTGCATCAGAGGCCAAAGCTCATGTGCTCTGCACTTCTCAGAACAAGTAGAGCTCTTTATTTTTAACTAAACTGTTTCCTTGTAATGTATTTTATGAATGTACAGCCTACTCTGCCAAGCTGTAGTTATCTTCAGTTTCTCCCTAATAGTCCCAATTCTCTAAATTTTTGCATTCAACTTCATCTAACCTGTTGCATTCTGGACTGAATATCTCTGGTACTTTCCTACCCCTAAGTCTTGCGCAAGCTGTTTTGCTCACCTAGAATGCCTGCCTGATCCAGCCTCTATCTACACATTTTGTAAAATCAAGATATTTTGTTTTAATATTTGATATGAGGGCGGTCAACTTGTTACAGCAAAAAGTTCATGGACATTATTGTCATATCTGTGTTTAAATTCAGGCTCTGCCCCTTCTTAACTGTGTAATCTTAGATAAGTTATTTAACTTCTCTAAGCATCAGTTTTCTCATTGATAAAATGCAGATAATGTTTACCTATCAAGATTTATGAAGATATATTGAAATCAGATACATAGAGCACCTGTCACAGCTCCTGGTATTTGGAAGATTCTATAAGTCCCCACCTCCCTGTAGATGACACTACAATAAGCATCCAATAAATAGTCCCTGCCTTGTCTATGAAGCCTTTCCTAACCATCTTCCGAACCAGCACCTCAGAAATAGTCTCCCTCTTCTGACCGCCTGTAGCATTGTATTGTACCTAAGATCTTATCACAATCAAACTTGTCAAATACTATGTTCTGAGATACAAGTTGGCACTGTAACTAGATCTGCTAGCACAACACCATATTCTGCCCAAAAGAGATGGCTGAACTTCATTCATAGATGATCCATTGTTTATCTTTCATCAGAATCACACTTTCGGTTATCATAAACACTATACCTTGTTAGATGACTCTATTGCAGGTCTCTTTAAAAGCACCATTATTATACTTAATAATTAAAGGGATTGTAAGAATGTATGTCATGGTGTGACAGCTTGGCAAACAACAGACATCTGAATATTCATTTCCTGAAGTGAATAATCCATCATTACAGAAAGAAAAATGGAAGCCTGTATTCAATAGACCTATAAAAGGTGTTTAAAGAATGTCCATGTCTTTCTTAGAAAAGCCCCTCGTGAGCAGCCTTGTTTTGTTGCAGGTGTCTTACAGGAAGCAGCTCAGGGTTTTGCGTATATGTGTTTTATTTTTAAGTTGTACAATTCCTGGTTGATGACAATCATAACGTAAATGACCTAAAGTTTAAATTGCGTTATTCTAATCAGTTTTCTGACCTCTGCTGTCAACAGAATTTCTGACGATCAAGTAATAAAACTCAGACAATGTTGGTTTTGTGCCATAAAATAATACTCTTGTGTTTATTCATGTACAAATTCATGCATTTATCTCAGATACTTGTTAAGCAACTACTATGTTAAGGCTCCGGCGATGGGGATGGGATGGGTGGCAACTCAAACAGGCCTGGCCCCTGCCTTCATGGAGTTCACATTTGGCTGTTTTATAAATGTTGTGAGGAGAGGATTTTTTTTCACCCATGATTGCCTTTATTTCAATATTTGAGATGTGTTATTAAATAAGAATCTGATCATGGCTCAGGGCAAATTATTTGTTTTTCTCTTGTACATCTAGCAGAGCTGTTTGTAAAAGTTAAAAATTAGTTATTGATTTGTCAGATTTTTTAATTTAGAAAATGTTTTGTATTTGTTTTGTGGTTTGCCTAAATTGCTCTAACATTTGGTATCTAATTTGACTCTCACAGTAACCCTGTAGGGTGCATGGTATTCCTATGATAAGAAACTAGATGCTCAGCAGGCTTAATTGACCTCCCATGGAGTCCCGGCCACTTAGCAGCCATCCAAATGGAAACTTAAGTCTTCTGATTTATTAAGTGTGTTCTTGATTCCAGCTTAAAAAAAACTTAAAGTATTAAAACTGTATCTTATTCTGTGTTTAAATGAGTCTTTAACTGACAGCTAGAAAATGGAAACAAAAATGTGAATCAACTGTGATTTTTGAGCCCCTCTCTGCTGCTGTATAGGCACTGTGGGGAGTAGAAATGACCTCTGCCTCTTGATAAATTTATAGCTTCATTGATAAGACATAATGTACACTTAGAAAGGAACTCAGTAACCCTCCAACACAGAATGCATGGTTCAGTGTTAAAGTGAGAAATATCAACACAAGAGTTGAGAAGATAATAAGAGCTAAAGCAGATGCAAATATTGTATCTTGAGCTAAATCTTCAAGGGCAGGGAAGATGGGACTTGGGCAGGGAAGAGGCTTCTAGGCAGGGGGAATGGCAAGTTGCAAGGCTCAGAAGTGGAAGGGAGTGTGATGGTGATAGTGATAACAATAACTGCCATTTGCCCAGCACTTATCACTGGCCAAGCAGTTATTGGTTCACATGCATTAACTTATCCTTAAAACGGCTATCAAAACAATTCAACCAGAGAAGAATTGTTACTATTTCAATTTTACATATGAGGAAACTGAGGCAGAGAGGTTAAGCAACTTGCTCAAGGTTGCATGTGCATTAAATGGCAGCTGGATTCCACCATGGTCTTGAGACCAGAATCCACTCTAACCCTTTTAACCTGTGTGTTATGCTGCCTGATGTGGTGCTCGTGAGATGGTAAGGACACCTTCATGATTAGAGGGGAGACTCAATATGGGGTCATGATAAGAGAGGTCAAATAATGGAGAATCTAAAAATCAGGCAGAAGGCATTAAACTTTGTCTAGGACTTATTGATATTTCATCAGTGTGGAAACATGGTAGACGTTTATTTTAGAAAGATTAGTCAGCCATAGACAGAAAGGATTGAAAGACAAATAAGGGTAAGGATGGCAACTATTAGATGGAAACTATTAAAAGGGGGTTTCTATCCAGGTATGGGTGATAGGTGATTAGACCTGGAGTAGCGTAGCAGTAGAAATGAGAAGGATGTAATGGTGATAAGGACTGGAACTGGCACTGAATCAACAGGTGAGTCAAGACCAGGTGATTTCCTGAGAGCAGCTTCATGGTCTTACCCCCATTTTACAGATGAGGAAATACGGAGGCTCCAAGAGGTTAATTTGGGCTAATAAGCATTGGAGCAGGGATTTGAGCCTCTATCTATCTTTCTTGGCTTCCTCTCTTTAAGGTAAAATAATGCAGTCTGGTCATATAGTAGAGTTGCTGATAAGGTTTGAAGAATTGCTCCCAAAATAAGAGATGCTTAAAGTCATGGGGAGAAATCAACATTCAGAGGGAGCAATAATATCAGAGAAAAGGCAGAGACTGACTATTAAAGAACACTGGAGGGAGGGAGGAGGGTAAGGATTGAAAAACTACCTATCAGGTACTGTGCTTATCACCTGGGCGATGAAATAATCTGTCCACCAAACCCCCATGACACACAGTTTACCTGTTTAACAAACTTACACATGTGCCCCTGAACCTAAAAGTTAAAAAAATAAAGAATACAGAGAAGAATGGAGCAAGTGGAAGAGGCTTCCGGAAGAAAACAAGTTAGAGGTATAGGGAGGGAACCCAGGGCTCCTAAAGCCACAGCAGCCAACAAGGAGAGAACAGTCAGTGAATGACTCAAAGTGAAACTGCCAGTGGATTGTCAAGTGGAGAAGGAGGGAACATGCACGCAGCCCAGTGTTCTTAGTAACCCTCAACAAACAAAGACAGATTCAGGTGTGTGAAGGGCAAGTAGTGTTGCAGGTGGGAGGATATGGGAATGCTGCCAGTGATGGGGTGGAGAAGGGAAGGAAGGTCTGTCATGAGGAGAAAGAATTCTGACGCATCCGATGCCCCACTCTGTGCCAAGTTCTGAGCCAAGCCAGCTGCGGTCAAGGGGAGAGATCACGGGGAGGCTGAATGGCTGGAGGGGAGGCAGAGAGGATTCCTGTAATCCAGTGGGAGGTGCCTGGCAAGAGGCCAGGAGGACGTGAAGGGACTCTAATGTGTGGTAGACAAAGAAGTAAGGAGCTGAGGGAATGATTGTTCCATCAGCTACATGTAGTGGTGCAATGGATGAGCCCGCATTCTAGGAGCCCCCTTCCTCTGCCCCTGCTTCTATAGAAGCCCTTACCTTCCCATCCTGGCTCACTTGCCAGGACCTGCTGGGGAGCTCAGAACCCTCCCTACTCCCATCCAGTCTCACAAGACAGTTAAGTGAGCCTCCCACCTCAGCCTTCCAAGTAGGTGGGACTACAGGCGCGTGCCACCACACTCAGCTAATTTTTAAATTTTTTGTAGAGACAAGGTCTCACTACATTGCCCAGGCTGGTCTCCAACTTCTGGACTCAAGCAGTCCTCCCATCTTGGCCTCCCGAGGTGCTGGGATTACAGGTGTGAGCCATTGCACCCATCTGTACATTGCTTTTTAAATAATAATTGTTGAATAGGTGGATGAGTGAAGAGTAATTTCTATTAAGGAACTTTTCTCTGCTTCTTGTTACTCTGACTTGTGCCTTAATTCAAGTTTATAAATGATTACTAATATTCGGGATATTAAGATAGGTACATGGGTCATTTGGGAGGGGTAGTATTTTGATAGCAGCACTTTATACTCTGATTTACAGTATTAATTCTTTAGAGGTATTTTGGTGTATATGAGCACTGATGGTTGTGCTTTAAAATTGGCAGCCTGTTGATGTTAGCAGGACCAGCCAAGTGGCAGGCACTGCAGTAGAGGGACCTGGGTTAGAAGTCAGATGGCCAAGCTCCCAGGCCTGGCGTACACAGCTCGGAGGGTCCTCGTGCAGAGAGTGTTCCTTTCCAGCCTGAGCGATCCCTCCTTATCCTCCAATCACCACATGACAGGTCACATTATCAGAACTGCCCGTCTCAACTATCCCCTGAACTGCTGTGGTTCCCTCATCTACATTCTCATGGAACCCTGTGAGTTTCCTGTGTAGCAAATAATTGTTGGGAGTGATTATTTCTACTAATGCCATCTTTGACTAGGCTATAGCTTTCATAAGGGCAGGGACATGCCTACTGGTTTTACCTCTGTGTCCCCAGCACCTGACACAGTACCTGGCACAGAGCATATTCTAGATAAACACTTGGGGGAGCCAATGAACTCTGGTAAAATCTTGGACATGAGATTCCATTTTTCTCACCTGTTTAAAGCCTGTATATTAAAGCTTGTATTAAACTTTATCACTAAGGTGCTTTCTCTTTGAAGATCTATGGATTAACCCTTCACAATTTTTTATTATAAATGTTATCCACATCAATGATACGAAATTCAAACAATGCAAAAGAGTATACAATGAAAGTGTATTCAGTCATTCACCAGAGATTACAAATATTGAAAGTTGCTTGTCTTTACAGAGAGAATAAAAATTGAACAAGCTGTAGCCAGAATCGAATGGATTAATAATGGGGTGGGCATATTCCCTACTTCCAGCTCCCATGAAGCAGCTTTCATATTTCAGCTTTAAAATGGTTACTGCCTTAGTGAGGGAAGAAAACTTTCATGCAGTAATCTGTGCTGCCAACAGGGGCCAAGGCCCTCAGCTAAATTCCCACTACACCCTGCGCCATTGCTGATTTTCAGCTGTTCTGTATAGAGATTTTACTGTTCATGGGAGCCCTCTGAAAGTTTTCTCCTTTCTGGAATTTGAGGATCACTTCAAGGTATTATTTAATAAAGTAACAAGGCAGGCTGGACAACTCAAGGCAATGTGATTTTATGGATGATTTAATACATATGGATGTGTGGAAAATATGTCTACCTAAAGATTTTCAGCTTCAGAAGCACTTTCACGTAGAGTGTTTGGTTTCTGTGTTGGTGTTGCATGGTTGAGGGGAATCATTAAAGGAATGGAATGCAGCTAAGTGGAATTTCTTGAGTTTGAATGGAAATCTGTATGATCAATTCCAATTATGGAAGGATAGAATTACATAAATACAGGGACATTAAGCACCATAACGTTTTAAAAATATTTTCAAGGAAAAATATGGCTATTCATATATTTATCCATTAATTTGATAGAGGGAAAATCTGTCTTGGTACATCTTACAGTTTTCAGTACCAAAAAGAACATGAGGGAGGCCCTTCCATGCCCTGCTACAGTGACTGGGGCTTCTTGTATGTGTGCGTGTGTGTGTATTTTGGTGGAAGGGAGTGTCCAGTTGGTGCTTAAGGGTTCTCAGGAATAGTTATGTTTATATGATTATTTTTGAAAAATAAGTATACTAAAGCTTTGGATTTCTGTCTGTAAATTGTGATAGTTTAACTACAAGCATCAATGTGTTCTGCATTAACTGAGGTTTGTGGGGAAGGTGATTTTGTTCATGGGCCATAGACTATAGTGGGTTTCATACAATCACCTTGAGTGGTAGTGTATTGGGGGTGGGGGAAGGTAAGGGAGAAGCAGGAATGGGCTCATGCTGCCCTGTGACTCAGCCTCTGAAGTGGCTTTGGACCAGGCATTAGAGACAGAGTGAGGTCCATCTTATAGGCTTCCTTCCCTGGGTGTTGTTGGCAGGGTAGCAGCTGTTTACTGACAGTCAGTTACTTAAGAAGGCAGCTCATGCCAGATGGAATCCCTGGGTTCTAAAACCTAATGGACTTAAATGTTAAGGAGGTTTAAATGAGTCTGGGTAGGAGTTTGCAAAGATGATAATTATCTGTTTAATATTAACCAGTGTAATACAAGTTAAGTACTAGAATAGTACTCCAAACCATACAAGTATCCACACGCACATCCCAGTACTTAGATGACTGGATCACAGGGGCTGATTGCACCACTGCAAGCATCTCAAGGAAGGGTGTTTCTTGAATAGTTACTATTTATCACCTCTTGCCTTCTGAGGAAGAGCCTAGATGAGACATAATGCAGTAGAATTCCCTCTGTAACCTTGTCTCCACCTTCTCTTTCTTACATGACACTGAACGGACAGTTCACATCCACCCAAGTCTATTTCCGGGAGTTTTGTCCTTCTATCTTATGTATTAGGAATAACACACTGGCAATTTAATGAGCATCTGCAATTTGCCAGACATTTTGCCACACTATCTCAAATACAACCCTGCAAATAGATGTTACTGTACTTTATATGTAAATGGATCTGGAAAACAAAGCTGAAAGTCACAGAGCTTGTAACTGTAGAGCTGGGGCTTGAACAAAATTTTGTTGAGTTGCAAAATCCATGTTTTTTCTGAAAATAACATAAACAGTAATTATAATAATATTTACTGAGCATTCATTATGTGCCAGGGAGTAATTCTAATAATAAACTTACAAGGTAGTTGTTAACTACTAAAGAAAAATTGAGGTTGGGAAACTGGAGATTATAAAATTTAAGTATCTTACCCGAGATTGTTTAGTAAATAGCAGACCCAAATTTTGAACCTATTTGATCTGGTTACAAAGGCTTTCACTACTGGACACCACCTCCTACTAGATTTTTGTGCTCTAAACTGGGTAAAACCAAGGTAAAGGGCCAAGGGCAGTATGGTTAAGAGGAGCTGAAGGACCATGTAGATTGTAGGTTAAATAGAATCGAACTTTCTATTTCTTTCTTTCCTTTCTAGGTGTCAGCTTCCTCTGGTGCAACCAGCAAGTCTTCCAGTATGAATCCCACAGAAACCAAGGTATGAAGAATGCTAATTGAGTGAGTGCTAATTTAAGTTGATTGTGCTGCAAAGCAAAACAAATGTAGACTAATTGTTGATGATGAGTTACATATGCTAGGAAGTTTTAATTATGGAAGTAAACATTTTCGTCCTAATTTATGGGGGTCTTTGAAAACTCAGCTTTCCTCCCAATATTTACCTTACACATCATCTACATGGTTTTAGGTTATCTAGAAAAGTAGAGTCACCTAGAGTTGTTTTGTTTTGTTTTGAGACAGGGTCTTGCTCTGTCACCTAGGCTGGAGTATAGTGGTGTGATTACACTCACTGCAGCCCCAACCTCCTGGACTCAAGCGACCCTCCCATCTCAGCCTCTTGAGTAGCTGGGGCTACAGAGGCACACCACCATGCCCAGCTAATTGTTTGTTTGTTTGTTTGTTTGTTTGTTTTTGTAGAGACAGGGTCTCACTGTGTTGCCCAAGCCAGTCTCAAATTCCTGGGCTGAAGCAATCCTTCCACCTGGGCCTCCCAAAGTGCTGGGTTTACAGGAATGAGCCACCGTGCCCGTGGCCAGTTTTGTTTTTGTTTTTGATCCTAGATTTGATTGAGTTTTTTAATTGAAGATATTCCTCTAAGTACATTTCTCTACATTAAAATGAGAATATAAATTATTAATTCTTGCTAAAATGGTCTTACTATTCTGAGCATTTAAAAATAAATATAAAAATGAAAGATTATACTAAATGAACATAAAAATATACTGGTTATTTCGGATGCTTTCCCAAGTTGTTTTTTCTGAAATTTGAGTCTTGTGGGGTACCATTTTATTGACACACCTTTCTTGAGCTCTATTTGGGATTTATTCTTAAAATTATTTTTTGAATTTCAGAATTAAAAATAAAAGAATTTCCTCTAGTGGTATTGTCCACTTTGTTCTGAAGAGCTGGCTGCAGCTGCCTTTCAAACCCTCTCCCTAAGTTACTCTAGCTCAAGCTCTGTCTCTTGGGAATATTTCAGGGGAGGGAATTAAAGAGCATTTTCAAAATTCTCTCAACTAATGTTTGCGTGCCAATATTCTTTAATACCTTTAAGAGCTACCCCAACTCCATTATTATTAAATTGCCCTTGTTTAAAATTACCAACCTACTTTTGTTTTCTGTCTTTCATATTACTATGCTATCCCTGTAGTTTCCTATCCCAGGTGATGTGGCACTGTAACTTAGTACTATCAAAGGATTATATGGCCTCATCTTGAATCATCTTCAAAGAACGTTACAAATATCTAGAAATACACTATCCACATCTAAGTTCTTATGTCATTTAGCATTCATTTAAAATTTTAATCTAAAATTATCAGTTTTTAAATTTAGTATTTAAATTTACATTGATTTCTAAATTGCTTTCAAAATATACATTATATAATCTATAATTAATGTTAGCTGTCTCTATTTAATTATGTTAAGCTTAATCTTAAAAAATTAAAAATCTTTTTTTTTCCTTGAGGCAGGGTCTCGCTCTGTCTTCCAGGCTGGATGTAGTGGCATGATCACAGCTTGCTGCCACCTTGACCTCCTGGATGCAAGTGATCCTCCCACCTCAGTCTCCTGAGTAGCTGGAACTCTAGGGGCACACTACCATGCCTGGCTAATATTTTTGTTTTTCTGTAGAGACGGGTCTTGCTATGTTACTCAGGCTGGTCTCAAACTCCTGGGCTCAAGCAGTCCTCCCATCTCAGCCTCCCAAAGTGCTGGGATTACAGGCATGAGCCACTGTGTCCAGCCTAAAATTAAAAATCCTAATTTTAAAAAATATTCCAGAAGCATCTACAAAATGAAAGTTCTCATTAAGACCAGGCACAGTGGCTCACACCTATAATCCCAGCATTTTGAGAGGTCAAGGTGGGAGGATCGCTTGAGCCCAGGAGTTTGGGACCAGCTTGGGCAACATAGCGAGATCCCGTGTCTGCAAAAAAATTAGCCAGGTGTGGTGGTTTACTCCTGTAGTCTCAGCTACTCGGGAGGCTGAGGCAGGAGGATGGCTTGAGCCCAGGAGATCAAGGCTGCAGCAAGCTGTGATTGCACCACTGCACTCCAGCCCAGGTGACAGAGCAAGACCCTGTCTCAAAAATAAATAAATAAATAAATAAATAATCTCATTGAATTTAGAGATCATGAAAACCAAAGAAAAGAGATAGGAAGGAGAGCCAGAAATATAGGATTTCCTTTTTATTCTTTTGGTTCTTTTTCATCCTGTTGCCTGATTCTAATCCCCTGTGCCTCAGCTCAAGGACCAATGTTTATTTCAAGCGTGGCCTGTTACCTAGAACAAATGTCAGCAAACTCTTCACCCTTCTCTAATCATGAGAATTCTCGGCAGTCCTGTGAAACTGGAGGAAAGTAAGAGAGAGAAGAGAGGGAGAGACAAAAATAAGATGCACATAATGAAGTGTCCCCAGTGGCTGACTAGGGACCACTTTTGGCCTCAAGTCTCTTTCCCTGGAACCTGGTTCCACATCAGCTGTGATATTGGACAATCTCTTTTGCTTTGGTTTCCTTATCTGTACAGTTTGGAGGAAGGTGATAATAGTACCTGCCTCACAAGACTGTGTAAGGAAACATAATGTATATTGGACAATTCCTGTCCTAAGCAAGTATCCAGGTGGGATTGTCTGTTGGCCACTACTGGGGAGAGAGTGCAGTGCGATGACTAGAACACACAACCTCAGGTCCACCATGGATGTCTTTAGGGAGTTATTTACCTGCTCTAAACTCAATTTCTCATCTGTGAAATGGGTATAATAATACTTGTCTCATAGGATTATTATGAAGATAAAGTGGGTTGACACATGAGAGGTGATTAATACACATTAGTTACTATGGTCATCATTATTATATTCACCACAATCACTACAAAAATAAATTCAGCAATTACTGATTTAAATATAGATTGCATTATAAGCTGCTTGTGTCTGTGAGCATACATTCTTAATTGTAGTGTAGGTTCTCCCATGCAAAATCTTGATTGCCAAATTGCAAGCTATTAATAGATTCAAAGCACTATACTACCAGCTGGCTTATTTTCCTTGTTAATCATTTAATAAATTATATTTGCATAAACTGAAAGGATAGTTCCATAAATAGAAACTCATTAATGAGAATGTAGTGTGAAAGGATCCAAAATTTAAAATTTCTTTAAAAACATTTCAGTCATAAGCTTTGTTTCCTTCCCAAAATAGTGTGTTAGCCTAGCAAGGGGCCATTATTTGAAGAAAGTATGTGTCTTCATTACTGAAGTAGAAGACATGATAAATTAAGAGGATAATTGACTTTAGCCTCTTCAAATAAAAATAAATAAGTAAAAACCACTAGTTTGTGCTGATACTACCAAGCAGATAAAAAGGAAAGAAACAGCAGGAAGCATCGGACCCTAGTTTGTAATCTCTGACTGAAAAGTTCATGAAATGTTTAATCAAGTTTTATTCATGATTGTATATCTTGCCTATATTGAGAATGCATGCATGTACTTACTTGTTTTTGCACAAGTAATGTTTAGTTGGATAAAACTGTAAAATATCATACTAAAGATGCTAAGTTACAACCAGTTCTGTAGAAGCATTTCTAGAACTTTAAATTCGATCTCTGCATACAGGACTGTGATGTGCCCAGTAAAAATCCATGCACTAAATATTTACAATTTTGGGGGGATTATGTTGACAGAATTTCATAAAACTTTCCGTTACATCTGTGACTATTTGATCATAACTAAACATTGGATACATAGGAAAAAATGATATTCATGTAGTCTTTACACAGGGAAAGGAAAGGAATGAGAAATTAATTTTATTAATGGAAACCTTCGCTGAAAAAAACCTTCACTGAAAAAATGTAAACACAAACTGAAATATCTGCTTAGGACCTTAGAATGTAAGTGCCTACAACTTCTTGGAGTTATACACATATGCATCGAGTAGATGCAATAGATGAATAGAATGAATCTTGATATAATCATTTTAACCCTTTTTGTACATGTTACTTATTTGACTGACAGATAAAATAAAATTATACCTGGGGCTGTGCTCTTATATTAGGCCATTCCAGTCAGCCAACAGATGGAAGGACCACATCTTCCTAACAAGAAAAAACACAAAAAACAGGTGATGTTGTTCATTGTACTAGGGCATCTCTGTTTACTAACGGTTACATCACCCGCTCAGCATGTGCTAATAACTGCAATTCACAGTCTTCTGTTAACACTGAGATCCCATCATGGACTTTCTGTAGGCTTAGCTGCCCATCAGCCACATTCTGGCACTAAAAGTAATTTTCACTGCTTTCTGTGCCCTCAATTCTGTCACCATCCCATTGTTTTACACTGTCAGCCAAAACTCGTGATGAATATTTCACTGATAAAAACACCTTGTTAGTGGCATGGAAACACAGTGCCCTTGGCTTTGTGATGAAGGTTTTTATTTTCTGTTGCCCATTTATGTGTTACCATGTAAATAGTAATAAATCTTTACATATCTTTGATATACCTAGCAAGGAGATATAAATTGCTCCCTGAATAGTAAGAGCAGAATATTAACTAGTATACCTAATTGTTTATCTAAAGAGTTGCAATTTCAAGCAAAGTGTAACAAACTTAACTGATAATGTTTATAATTACATTAAAAATCATCTCTTTTGAGTTTCCTCAGCTGAAGAAAATCTATGATAGTCTTTGTAAACTATGTCTGTCTTTCTTTTCTTCCTTCCTTTTTTTCTTTCTTTTTTTCTGAATTTAGGCTGTAAAAACAGAACCTGAGAAGAAGTCACAGTCAACCAAGGTAAATAGTTTAAGTCTGTTAGTTAGTTATTTGGATTCTTTTTAATAATAATGAATAATCAACTTCCTACCTTGGCACAGCTGTGAATGGTAAAGGGGGTTGGTTGCTGGCTAATTTAATTAATTTTTAGACCCTTTCGAATGGCTGTGTACATGTAGAATATATAAAATATAACATTAAGTCCATATATTGTTAAAAAGAATATATAATATTTTATAAATGAAAACTATTTCAGAAGCATTTTGTTCAAATCTAGTTTTTTGTTATATGTATAGTGAGTGCTTTAAAAAAGAAAAAAGCAAGAGGAACAGAAGAAAAAAGGCAAAGAGTAGTAATGAATATCCAATTCCAATTCCAGTGAGACATCAAGAATAAGGTGTCTGCTGAACTCAGCACCTAGATGGCTTAGGGATGAGAATCTTTCCTAAGAGGCTGGCTGGGTTTATCGTGACAGTCTTACCTCAGTTGGTGGAGCTAGTTAACAGTTACACAGGAGGCTAGCTTCTGTTACTTTCCTGACCCATGACTGTCCAGAATGAATGCCATTCTGCCTCTTCATGGAGGTGAACCCCAGGGTGTGTACGGCAGCACAAATGTTTCTCTTCAATAAGGTGCTGCATTTTATTTTGTCAAGCACTTAAAGCAAGTACTAAGACAAGACCACAAGGTTTCCTGTGGAAAAGCACAGATATTTGAGCCCAGGTACTTCAGGCACAGGTGAGGGTGAAAGGTGAGGCTTGTCTGAATTTGTGGAAGGCCTCCTGGTGGCCCCTGGGGATGGTAGAACATAGGGTACTCCGAGTGAAGAATTCAGCAGCTAAGTGGAAGTTGTCTTCTATTCCACTTTAAATACTTTTATCTACTGAATCTCAAGAAAATTGGGTTTCTGGTGATAAGATCTTCTCTACTAACAAAGAAACAAAACTCTGTAAATCCTATGAAAGGAGTTTTTTTTTTTTTCTTTTGAGACGGAGTCTCGCTCTGTCGCCCAGGCTGGAGTGCAGGGGCGCCATCTCGGCTCACTGCAAGCTCCACCTCCCGGGTTCATGCCATTCTCCTTCCTCAGCCTCCCGAGTAGCTGGGATTACAGGCACCCGCCACCAAGCCCGGCTCATTTTTTTGTATTTTTAGTAGAGACGGGGTTTCACTGTGTTAGCCAGGATGGTCTTGATCTCCTGACCTTGTGATACGCCCGCCTCGGCCTCCCAAAGTGCTGGGATTACAGGCGTGAGCCACCGCGCCTGGCCTAAAATATATTTTCTAGAGTGGGATTAGCTGTCAACAAACTCAGTAGTCACATGGCTCATGTGTTATCTGTGTACATTTGTGAAAAACAACCAGTAATTTAGAGACATACGTGTATTTGAAAATATTATTCAGATGAAATACTGAATTTTTCATTATTCTGATAATCACCATTCTCAGAGACTGCTGACAGGGTTACTATTGACCTGATACCACATGTCTACTTCTGTGATCCTAAAGAGTGGGCCTGAGTGGGCCTAAGTGGGCTTTTCCTGAAAAAGGCAGAATGTTTTAGTTGGAATTTTGTTCTATTTCTTGTTTGAAAGTATTACAAGTTGGATTCCAGTGTAATCAAGTTTAATCTTTTGAAATTGACAGCTGTCTGTGGTTCATGAGAAAAAATCCCAAGAAGGAAAGCCAAAAGAACACACAGAGGTAAATGATTATCATCCAGGCTTAATTATAAGGCAACCTCTTTTGGTGGGATGTAATTAAAATCTTACATCAATTCAAAACTAATCCCTACAATGGATAGTTGGATATTAGTTTTTCAGCTAAAATGGTGCCATCCTGTGGCAATAGCAGTGTTTACAATTTATGTGATTCTTGCTGAATTTTGGGGGAAGGATTTGCACTATTTCAAATTTTGTACCTAAAGTGAAATTGTCACATGTACATCACACTAATTGAAATTGACATAATTTAGAACCACAGACAGCACACTGTTATGAACAATTTTTATTCTATAGAGAAAAGTATCAGTATTATGTTTAAGACTACCATCTTGTTAACGATGTCTTTATATGTGTGTGGGCACCTGTGTGTGTACTTTCAGCCAAAAAGCCTACCCAAGCAGGCATCAGATACAGGAAGTAAGGATGCTCACAATAAAAAAGCAGTTTCCAGATCAGCTGAACAGCAGCCATCAGAGAAATCAACAGAACCAAAGGTAAATGAAGCAGATTGATAGGAAAACCTTAACATCGACTGGGTAATAAGATACGGTTCCCCTGTTCACACTGAGGTGTGTAGTTCAATCTATGGGGCTGTGCTGAATATATTTTGTATTGTAGTGATTTGGTATTATTATTTTGTTGGTTTTTCAAATAGACTTGTAGGAACTTGGATGCATGGATGGCTTGAGAAGGGCATCAGATTGGTCTAGGGGATGCGCTGTCCATCCTTCTTCTACTGCCCAGCAATAACCAGCTGTGACTGCAGGGCAGCAGGCTCTGCTGTCTCCCAGACAGGCAGCTTTGGATTGAGGCTGCCTCCTGGACCCCCCACACCTGGGCTGGGGAACATATGTGCCCTGAATTATCTGGTTCTTTAAATGGAAATCCTAAAGCATTTTTAGGGTCGTGTTGTAGAAGAGCTGAACTTACAGAGCCAAAAATTAGAAATTGCTTCCATACTTCTGTAGTTAATAGCAGCCACCTTTTAGAAGAATTAACATCTACAAGAAATACTTTTTCATTGAGAGCACTTGGAAGATAATAACGAGGCCTGCTTCACAGTATATTTTATATCAGAGATCACAGATTTGTGATCTACCACTTAAATGCCACATGTATATTTTGTTTGGCTTACAATGTTGTTAAAAAATTATTTTTAATTAATTGCCAGCAATCAAAGTCAGGGCATTTCACATAACATCCCAAATTGTAACTTCTCTTGAAAAATCAGACTATCTAGTAAGAGTGAGCTCACGTGGCAACAATTGACTAGAGCCATTACACCTGGTATGTGTGCTCCAGTTTACCACAATCCTTACCTAGCCTGATTGACCTACGCATGTTACCTGCATGAAGGTTTTAGGCTCTTGAGTCCAGCTTTATGTGGTGCTTAGCACTGCACCGTGTACAATAGAAGTGAGCAAACATTCCCTTATGGCGTCCGTGAGGGTGAACTGGCAGACGTTAGTGACATTTGAAACTCATGATCTTGATAATAGCCATGCAGAGATACTTAGCTCTGTCAACCTTTTATCCTCACTGTCTTAGACTAAACCACAAGACACGATTTCTGCTGGTGGAGAGAGTGTTGCTGGTGTCACTGCAATATCTGGCAAGCCGGGTGACAAGGTGAGCACACACAAGCAGACGGAAACGTGGGCCTCTGTGCTTCTCAAGTTTCTTTTATGAGAAACGTATGCTCAAATAACCTATCATCTGGCAAAACTGAACACTGCTTATATGTAAAATTTTGTGAAGAGCATGCATTTAAGGGAGAGAGAGTGAACAAGATACCAAAAATAATTTGTAAATTTATATATTCAATAACTGCTTACTGAGTACATGCCATATATAAGGTACTGATATCAATACCAAGGACATTAAAATGTGAGTTGACTCAGACTCTCCCTTCCAAATGTATAGATATGAAATAAAGCAAATACAATTTCCAGGAGCATTTGAATCGGCTTTTTCAGCTTTCAATGCTGATGCCGGCTGTCTTGATACTAGTGTATCACAACCATGACATCAACATGAATGGATATGAGAAGTTTTCAAAGGAAATATTTCAAGTCCTCTCAGGATGAAGTAGATGTGTTGAGCTGGTGATTGTGGGCATAACTTCCTTAGATTTTTTGAAGAGCTGCTTCCAATACTTGCCCAGGAATATAAGATGAGAAGTTATCTACCTTTTCTACCCATAGCAATATAGAATTTTTTTTTTACCTTATCCTTTAAGGTTTTTTTTTGCATTTATTTATTTTTTATTATTATTATTATTTTTATTATACTTTAAGTTTTAGGGTACATGTGCACATTGTGCAGGTTAGTTACATATGTATACATGTGCCATGCTGGTGCGCTGCACCCACTAACTCGTCATCTAGCGTTAGGTATATCTCCCAATGCTATCCCTCCCACCTCCCCCAACCCCACCACAGTCTCCCGAGTGTGATATTCCCCTTCCTGTGTCCATGTGATCTCATTGTTCAATTCCCACCTATGAGTGAGAATATGCGGTGTTTGGTTTTTTGTTCTTGCGGTAGTTTACTGAGAATGATGATTTCCAATTTCATCCATGTCCCTACAAAGGACATGAACTCATCATTTTTTATGGCTGCATAGTATTCCATGGTGTATATGTGCCACATTTTCTTAATCCAGTCTATCATTGTTGGACATTTGGGTTGGTTCCAAGTCTTTGCTATTGTGAATAATGCCGCAATAAACATACGTGTGCATGTGTCTTTATAGCAGCATGATTTATAGTCCTTTTGGTATATACCCAGTAATGGGATGGCTGGGTCAAATGGTATTTCTAGTTCTAGATCCCTGAGGAATTGCCACACTGACTTCCACAAGGGTTGAACTAGTTTACAGTCCCACCAACAGTGTAAAAGTGTTCCTATTTCTCCACATCCTCTCCAGCACCTGTTGTTTCCTGACTTTTGAATGATTGCCATTCTAACTGGTGTGAGATGGTATCTCATTGTGGTTTTGATTTGCATTTCTCTGATGGCCAGTGATGATGAGCATTTTTTCATGTGTTTTTTGGCTGCATAAATGTCTTCTTTTGAGAAGTGTCTGTTCATGTCCTTCACCCACTTTTTGATGGGGTTGTTTGTTTTTTTCTTGTAAATTTGTTTGAGTTCATTGTAGATTCTGGATATTAGCCCTTTGTCAGATGAGTAGGTTGCGAAAATTTTCTCCCATTTTGTAGGTTGCCTGTTCACTCTGATGGTAGTTTCTTTTGCTGTGCAGAAGCTCTTGAGTTTCATTAGATCCCATTTGTCAATTTTGTCTTTTGTTGCCATTGCTTTTGGTGTTTTGAACATGAAGTCCTTGCCAATGCCTGTGTCCTGAATGGTAATGCCTAGGTTTTCTTCTAGGGTTTTTATGGTTTTAGGTCTAACGTCTGATCTTTGACAAACCTGAGTAAAACAAGCAATGGGGAAAGGATTCCCTATTTAATAAATGGTGCTGGGAAAACTGGCTAGCCATATGTAGAAAGCTGAAACTAGATCCCTTCCTTACACCTTATACAAAAATCAATTCAAGATGGATTAAAGACTTAAACATTAGACCTAAAAGCAATATAGAATTAGTAATCAGTTTGGAGAGCATGTAATGAATTTGAAGCCACAAGTAAGCAAGTGAAGGAACAATGAGAAGATGGGAATGAAAAATGTAAAAGTAATATAGATATATCTATACTTTTGCTTCTGTAAATGGGACAGATATCCTGCTACAGCTAAATGGTAAAGAAGGTCATAGGGTAAATGATTTTTAGGGTAAAAGTATGGCACATCTCCCTGAAACATCATTTTTTTCCCTCTGGGATTTTGGGAGAAAAGGCACATTATTTTATCCAAATTAATACAGGTCTCCTATGGAGCAAAGGCAACATTTACAAAAACTTTTAAATGAAAATATCAAACTTAAAATTGTTTTTTCTTGCAATAGATCACTTGTATACTACCTTGAGACTCATAACTTCACTCCAGGAAGACACAGCACTCTCTTGCACCAACGAGGAATGCTTACATGAAATGGTTTGAAAATGGATACATTTAAGGCAGAAGATTAGATACGTTAAAATAGATTTTTAAATGTAATCAATGTTTTCAGTTTGGAAATGGATAGATTTAAGGCAGAGGATTAGGCCCGCTAAAATAGATTTTTAAATGTAATCAAAATTTTCAGTTTGGAGCTAGATGTAAATTAACCAGTGTTATAAGTGAAAACTAAACAATAAAATTAGGAGAGGCTTATGTGGAATTCTGCTGTGCATTGACTTGTGCTGGAACTTGCAGCAAGTCATTTTACTTTACGTTCCCTCTGATTCTTCTCCCATTAAATAGGATTTAATGACTTGCCTTCTTATTTTAGTACATAGCATGTTTAAAGTACCATAAGGCAGGCAGATCACCTGAGGTCAGGAGCTCGAGACCAGCCTGACCAACATGGAGAAACCCCGTCTCTACTAAAAATACAAAATTAGCTGGGCATGGTGGCACAGTCCTGTAATCCCAGCTACTCAAGAGGCTGAGGCAGGAGAATTGCTTGAACCCGGGAGGCAGAGGTTGCAGTGAGCCAAGATCTCACCGTTGCACTCCAGCCTGGGCAACAAGAGTGAAACACTGTCTCAAAAAAATAAAATAAAAAACTAAATAAGGTACCATGGTTGGTTCTGCAGGATGCACTAGCTATAGGCTGGCCTGTCTAGGGGGTGGGGAAAAGACAATATACCTGGGGCTGTATTTCAATCAGATGAAGAAAGGCCCCCACAGGGTGTTATTTGGTGAGGAATGAAGGGATTCTATCTAATTCAGGGAATCCACAAGAGCTTTGAAAGAGTAGATCCAAGTTCAGTTAGGCATGGAAGGATAGCTGGGATTGCAGGTGTTGAAAAGTGTAAGATGTGTTCTGGGCACAAAGTACATTCCAATGTGGGTGAAGCACAGAGGAAGTGAATTGTGGGGCTGTAAGACCAGAAAGACAGGTTGAGCACTGCTGTGGAGAACCCTAAGGTGAATTTGTACATGTGGTGATTCAGCTGACAGCGGGTAGCCTTTGAGAACCTGAGAGAACAGATGGGGTGATGCAATTGAATCCGAGCTGCAGAAGGATTAAGGGACTGCAGTTAGGTGGATGGGATAGAGATAGGAAGGTGGAAGGTTGGTCAGGGACTGTTTCAGTAGTCCTGATGAGTCATATTTTAGCCTAAATTAGAGCTGTGATAGAATAAGAAAGTGGGGAGTTATCCAAGACGAATTGCAGAGCAAAAATCTTCAGGTTTTAGGAAATGATTGACTGAAGTGGGCAAAGACAACGTAAAATCTAAGATAACCTGGTGCTTCTGAGTCTGATTGCAGGAGGTTGGTAGCCACACGATAAGGGAAAGGAGGCCCCTAAGGTGCTCATTGTCAGGTTTGTGCAAGTGCAGAGTTGGCACCTGAGAATGAGTGCCTTTTTAAATTGTGAGCTGGGCACCTTGCAGTCCAGTCCCTAAGTTCCCTGGGTACCATTTGGCAGGAGTACAGATAGATGTCAGAGGAACTGAGGAGGAAAGAGGTGTCTCTAATTTTGGACAAGCTGAATTTAAGTGTTTGAAGTGTCCAAAGAAATATGTGTAGCAAGACAATTAAAATACTGTTTTCTAATAGAAAAGAATGAAGTAGGAGGAAAGGGAGAGGAAGAGAAAGAGTGGATGGAATAGAAAGATAGTGGGGAGAGAGGGAGGGGAAGAGAGACATTGAGAAGGAAGAGGAAGGTGGGGGAGAGAACATGAGTGAATATCTGCATGAGGTAGTGGCTGAATCATGGAAGTGGTTTCAATTATCCAGACTCAGGCTCACACCCTAGTGGCCCCCACAGTGTTTCTAGCATTGCAATTGTAACAGTCACTTATTTAGCACTTACAATTACATAGCAAGTACTTACATAGTGCTGAGCATGTGCCAAACAATGGTTTTCATACTTCATATAGATTCACTTATCTAATATCTCCAAGGAGAAGTGACTTGTTAAAGCCTCAAGCAGCCATGCGTGTCTCAACTGTTATGCAAACCTTGGCAGTCAGAGCCTGCGCTCTTCCTGTGCTTTGTTGCCTGAGTTTGGATACCTTCAAATGGGAAATGGTCCCCTTTTATCTTAAACCCAACAACTTCACCCATTTAGTTTCTGCCAGTCTCTGAAAGCATTTGCCTCTGACCATAGAGAATGATTTTGGATAAGACCACCAGCACAGGGCAGAAATGTGCAGAGTGTATACAGTGGGGACCAAAGTAAAAGAGATGCCAGAGGTAATGGAGAACAAAGGGCATAGATGCCACAATAGGATCAGAATGGTGCCGAAAGGTGGCAACTGGGAGGGAGAGATGCTCCAAGGGTCAAATTTCAGAGATTATATCTGGATAAAAGCATGGAAACTGCAGATTGAAAAGTTGTTTGCAGTCTTTGATAGAGCAATGGAAGCAATGATGAGCGATCAACTCATTTTAAGGAAAGAGGAGGTGATGAGATGCCGAAGTGAGGGATATGGAAGTCTTGATGTGTGGGGGCAAAGACCCAGAGAGCAAAGCCAGAAGTGGCAGCCTATAGAAAGAATTCATGGATGTTGCAAAAACTGGCTGTGGGCCCTGGAGAAGAACAGCGAGGAAAGAAACAGTCTTGGATTCAAATCTTCATTCTGTCCCTTACTGTGTAACCTGAGGAAAGTGGCCTAATCTGAGCCTGCTTTGCCCATCACTAAATGAGACTAATATAATTAAAGCCCTTCTGAAAAAGGATATAAAACACACAGCACAGTTTCTGCTGTAGAGCGGATGTTCAGTGTATGATCAATGCTTGTTAATATAATGAATTTATTTTAAAATTTGTAATAGTATTGAGTTTTATTAAGGTATGTGAGAAGGAGTTGTTAATTTCTCAATTCTCACCAGAAAAAAGAAAAGAAATCATTTACCCCAGCTGTGCCAGTTGAATCTAAACCGGATAAACCATCGGGAAAGGTATGAAGACAACAGTGTCCTTCTACATGAGACAGTTACTCATATGCTCTGTATTTATCATAATCTGATTTCTTGTGGGCAAATAATATGAGAGGGGTAATTTAAAGGAACATTTTAATGAGTTATTGTTTCAAGCTAAAAGTGTGGGTTGGAAGTATGGTTTTCACACTCATGTTTGTAACACTTGTTATTATAACCCCTTTTTAAAAAAAAAAAAAAAAACTCCAGTTTCATCCCATGGAGTTTACATTCCAGTTTCTCTCCTGCAAATACACTTTATTTAACCAGAGGTATTACTAAAGAAGTCAGGTACTTCTTTTTTTCTGAAATTCCTAAAAGAATCAGTGTAAGCCTAACAGCCTTCAGATTGTATTTCACATATCCATGATCAGGAGAGTCCTAAAATTGTCATGGGAATATGGTAGTTGCAAAAAAAAAGACAATTTAAATAATTATTTTTCATCTAAATCAAATAATACAAGGTCCTTTCCTAGATTGTTGTTTTCTCCTTTCAGTGCAGGTTATTGTTCATAACGAGTCATCCTTAACATAAAAAATAGATAGAAGCACTCTTATTTATTATTATATTAGTCCATGTTTACACTGTTATAAAGAACTTCCCTGAGACTGGGTAATTTATAAAGAAAAGAGGTTTAATTGACTCATAGTTCTGTGTGGCTGGGGAGGCCTCAGGAAACTTACAATCATGCTGGAAAGGGAAGCAGACACTTTCTTCACAAGGCAGCAGGAGAGAGAGCATGTGAAGGAGGAACAGTCAAACACTTATAAAACCATCCAATCTCATGAGAACTCACTCACTATCATGAGAACAGCATGAAAATCGCCCCAATGATCCAGTCACCTCCCTTCCTGGACACGTGGGGATTATAGGTCCCTCCCTTGACACATGGGGATTACAATTCGAGTTGAGACTCGGGTGGAGACATGAGCCAAACCATATCAGTTATACTGATTTAAGCCCATATTGGCAGAGTAAACTTGTGAGTTCTTGTAAGTTTAATGTCTCAGGTAATTTCTGTTTTGTAAACCTCTTCAGGCAAGCAAGTGAACAACAACAACAAAAAACATGAATGAAATAATACAGTGATTTCCCTCATGAAATAGATTCTATTTGGAATAGGTACCATATAGAGATTTTTAGGGGTTCTTTGTTTAAAACTCTGGAAAAGTATTGATAAGCAATAAATACCAAGCATTTCCCTTATCGCTTAGAGCAACATGGTTATAATTCCCTGTATTTTGTTTTGTTTTGTTTTGTTTTTCCTTTTTTAACTGTCAGTGCATTGGACTGGCAGCTTTAATGAACTTGTACATTTGTTCATGTATGTAATGCCTGTAGACTTGTTGAAACTGTGCTTCTTGCCTGAATGTGGCTTTTCATCTTTCCAACCTAGAATTTGTACTTTGAGACTTAAATAGTAAAGTCTATTAGAGACCAGATTTTAGCTATTTTGGGGAACTATTTGAAGAACTTTTGGTGTTTGGTGGTTTTTCTACACAGAATGGCTTTTTTTGTAGTTAAACTAAAAGTGAAATATGTATAACAAATAATATTTAAATATCTGTTCTTTCTTTTCCAGTCAGGCATGGATGCTGCTTTGGATGACTTAATAGATACTTTAGGAGGACCTGAAGAAACTGAAGAAGAAAATACAACGTATACTGGACCAGAAGTTTCAGTATGTGATCACGATATCTGTAAAAATTCATACTCAGTGGGTAGGCGAGCAAATAAGGCCATGGTCATGAAGTACAAAAGAATACCTAGTGAGGCCAGGCACGATGGCTCACATCTGTAATCCCAGCACTTTGGGAGCCCGAGGCAGGCAGATTTCTTGAAGTCAGGCATTCAAGACCAGCCTGGCCAACATGGTGAAACCCTGTCTTTACTAAAAATACAAAAATTAGCTGGGCATGGTGGTACACACCTGTAATCCCAGCTACTTGGGAAGCTGAGGCAGGAGAATCACTTGAACCCAGGAGGCAGAGGTTGCAGCGAGCTGAGATCGCACCACTGCACTCCAGTTTGGGCGACAGAGCGAGACTCCATCTCAAAAAAAAGAGTATCTAGTGTTCTGTCATTTGCATAGAAACAGGATGATGTCAGTATCAACATCAACACAGCAACTAAAAATTAGTATCGGGGATGGAAATTGTCTTTTGGCAGCTGCATTATAACATTGAGTTAGCAAACATTTGTTGTTGTGCTAAGATTGACACTGGGACACAGTCCACTGGGTCACACACTTATTTTCCATCCTCAAGATTTAAGTATAATGGACTAGAACTTGTTTTGATTTCTCGATATTTACCACCCTCAGTTTATCCCTATTCCTAATTCCTAAAATTATATTTTCCTTGGTATTAAAAAAAAGACATGCCGGCCAGGCATGGTGGCTCACACCTGTAATCCCAGCACTTTGGGAGACTGAGGCAGGCGGATCACCTGAGGTCAGGAGTTCGAGACCAGCCTGGCCAACAAGGTGAAACCCTGTCTCTACTAAAAATACAAAAAAATTAGGAGTGTTGGCGCATGGCTGTAATCCCAGCTACTCAGGAGGCTGAGGCAGGAGAACTGCTTGAACCTGGGAGGCAGTGGTTGCAGTTAGCTGGGATCATGCCATTGCACTCCAGCCTGGGCAACATGGATGAGACTCCATCTCAAAAAAAAAAAAAAAAAGACACGCCATAGACTAGACAAAAATATTTGCAACAGACATAACAAAGGGTTTGTTTCTAGAATTTATAAAGAATAAAAAACAGAAAAAGACAACCCAATAGAAAATCGAGAGAAAACTTGACTGACCAATAAGCAAGTAAAATGAAACTCTCCTTAGTAATTAGGATAATGATACTAAAACACAGAAGAAACACTGCTTTGCATTTATCAGATTAGCAAAAGCGTGGAAGTCTGACAATTCCTATAGTTTTCCTACAGCTGGTGGGTGTTCATGATGAACATTCCCTTCAACCAGGAAGTCCACCTGTAGAGAGATTCCCAGGAGGGAGCCTTGCCCGTGTGTGCAAGGAGTTATAAGAACTGGTGAAATGTTTGGAAACAATTTTGTTCAATAGAGGACAGGATAATAAAATTCAGTGCTTTATAATGGTTAAAATGGATTATTCATGTATCAACATGGATACATTACAAAAACATAATTTTGAATAAAAAATGCAGAATGATATGTAGAATATGATACCATTTATATAACATTGGAAAATATGCAAAGTAATGCTGGACATTGTTTATGGTTACCTACATATGTAAAAAATGTTCTAAAATAACTTTAAATTGATATGCTAAAGTTCAGAATGGTGGCTATTTCTGATTAACAGGGAAAGGGAATTAGGTTTGAGAATGCTAAACAGGAGACATCCACTCTATGATTTTGTTTTCTTAGAAATGACAAAGCTGATAGAGTTGGGTATTGGGTTATACAGAAACTCATTATCTTATTAACTGCTCTTTTGTATTGGTTAGAAACCTTAGATAATGAAAACATTTGAAAACAAAATGTATTTAGAAGTCAACTTTAGTATTTTGAATATTTTCTAGCATTACATATGAGTTAAGCCAATTAAATATGGGTATTTGTGTAAACTTAGAAATGTAGTTGTATAAAGTGTTGGCTTCTTAATGCTTTATCGTTCATCTCAATACTTCCATAAATTAATAATGGAATAGTGCTTTAGTTTCAGAATATGCATATAGCATTGTCAGGTAATTAATTATATAATATCCCTATGTGTGTGATTTTGTTCCAGGATCCAATGAGTTCCACCTACAAAGAGGAATTGGGTGAAAGAGAAGTCACAATTCCTCCAAAATATAGGGAACTATTAGCTGTAAGTTAAATAATCATTTACTTTTATTTCACTGTTTCCTCTTTAGAAAATAATTTCATGTCAATATTTTTACAGTGTTTAGAAGTTAGAAAATATAATGGTGCATGTGAAATTGTCATTACTGTGAAGCTCGCTGCATTGGTTGGCTGGGGCTGCTGTTAAGAAAGTACCACAGATCAGGGGCATAAACAAGAGATTGATTGTCTCACAGTTCTGGAGGCTGGAAGTCTAGAATCAAGGTGTCAGCAGTGCTGGTTCCTTCTGAGGGCTGTGAGGGAAAGGTATCTTTGAGGCCTATTCTTGGCTTATAGATGGCCGTCTTCTTCCCGTGTCTCTACACACCGTCTTCCTTCTGTGCTTCTATGCATATCTCTGGGTCCAAATTTCCCCTTTTTATAAGGACACACATCATATTGGAGTAGGGCCCACCCTAATGACCTCACCTTTACTTGATTCTATAAGGAACCTATCTCAAAATCCGGTCTCGTTTTGAGGTACTGGGGTTAAGACTTGAACATATAGATCTGGGGTGGGAGGCACAATTCAACCCACAACGGGCAATACATTTTGCCGATCTTAAGGATTAATTCTACCTTCTCAACATCATCAAATTAATATTTGTTTCAGAAAAAGGAAGGGATCACAGGACCTCCTCCAGACTCTTCGGTGAGTTTACATACATGTCTTCTGATCTAAATTAATAGTTTTATATTTTTGGTTGGGGGAACAGGGCTATCAATTCTATATTTGAGGATTATGACTTAACTCATCTCCAAATCAAATGGAGTTTCTGTGTGTTCAGAGAAAGGGGTTGGTGGGAGGGTTGTCTCAGTGCTCCTGAGTCTCATAAGTAGGTTTTTTGAGGGAAAGGAGAAAGAAGGCGAGAAAGTATTAGGATAGAATATTATGCATGTTCATAATAATAGAATGAGAATGTAACTCCTTTTGAAAGGGAGAAGTGGAAAATAATACTCAATGAGTAGCCACTCTCTTCAAAACATACACTTTGATCTAAGTTGTTTCATTAACACATCTCATTTGGTAGCAAGGGAATTGGAAAAGTGCATTCTTCATTTGCTAGGTTTATGATCCATTCTTCCACTTGAGTGGTTCCCGTAAGTTACCCATCACTGTGCCTGTTTCTTTAGAAACCCATGGGGCCAGATGATGCTATAGACGCCTTGTCATCTGACTTCACCTGTGGGTCGCCTACAGCTGCTGGAAAGAAAACTGAAAAAGAGGTATTGTTTTTAGTGTTGTTAAGGGAAACTTGTTAGGAACTATTTTGAACTTTAAAAGAATAACTTTTTAGTTCAGGCTATTACAGTTAAACTTTCCTCATCTGTAAATCTAATCTTTTGTATTTTATTTTTCAGGAATCTACAGAAGTTTTAAAAGCTCAGTCAGCAGGGACAGTCAGAAGTGCTGCTCCACCCCAAGAGAAGAAAAGAAAGGTGGAGAAGGTATAGTCACAGTCTACCTGACAGCAGTTGCTTTCCAGAGCCTGATCTAGCTCATTCAGGAAACTGCCAGTAGCACATAACCCATGATGAGAAGCCATGATTTTTTCCCTCTCAGGTCTGTGTGGAATAGTGAAGCCAATGAGGGTTATGTTGATCATCTCCAGGCAAGCCTTGTGTGTTTCTGTAACTGCTTGTGAATGATTTTAGCACAGTTGTCTCAGTCATCATCTAAGACCATCTCACCATTATGATACACAGAAGGGCAGAAACCAGAGAAATTGCACTCTTGGAACATAAAACCTTCAAGTTTGATTGTATAAAGGACTTTGAGCCCTGAGGATCACTAGAGGGACACCAAGTAGCTGGTACTGCCCACCATTCTCAACTATATTTCACTATGACATAATTCTCACAAATCGCAAAAGGCAATCCTGCAGCTCCGTGCTGGCTGGGAACACATGTCTCCTCTGCAAACAGTCAAGATAATGCTCAGGAACAGTTTCTATCAGAGCTGCTTGTGCCTCTCCCCTCCTGGAGTGGACAGTTTATTTTTATCTGGCAGGCTGGGGAACAGTGGTGAGCACCACACCCCTGAGAGTGGGAGTTCCTACAACGATCAGCCATTGTGCCTTCAGAGAAGAAGGCAGCAGGGGCCACTTCAAGCTTCCCTGCTTCCTAAGCTTAGGTTGTCAGAAGCCTTTTTAGAGATACATTTTTAGAAAAAGAAAAACAGTGTGGTAACAGTTTACTACTTGCTTCTTTTTTTTTGTTTAGAGTATTTTATAATAATATTACTATAGCTTTATGTCTAGCTTACCAAATAAGGGGTGAAGTGTGCCCCAGAGAACGCTGTTACTGTAGAAACGTGTCTTAGCCCCAATTTCCACTCATTGGTAAGTTCTTTTTCCTTTCTCTCTTTTGCAAGGTTTCAAATAAAATTGCCTTTCTAGAGCACTTCCCCAATCCATATTCAGTTTATAATCTAAACTGTATTTTACAAAGAAGTAAATGGATTGTTCAGGCTCCAGAGATGTCTTTTTTCATGCACAGGATTTTTTACTTTTAACAGGATACAATGAGTGATCAAGCACTCGAGGCTCTGTCGGCTTCACTGGGCACCCGGCAAGCAGAACCTGAGCTCGACCTCAGCTCAATTAAGGAAGTCGATGAGGTACTGACCTTAGAGTTGATTTACAAAGCTTGTTAGTCTGCATGTTACAAAACTGAATGCACTCTGCATGTTTAGAATTCTTGCACAACTTTCATTGGAGAGTAAAAGTGAGCATTCTTCATTGTGCCTTATTTATTGCTGAGTGGTTAGCAACTAAGGGGGATAGTTACATGACTGACTTGTGAAACAGCTAGAATTTTAACATTTGAAATGAATACAAATCTCCCTTGCTAGAGTTTAAATGACACTTGACTAAACAAGGTAACAAGGAGGCAATGCCTGGCGGGAAATAGTGAAGTTTGGCAATTGGAAATTTGTATTTTCAGAAGGGTTCTGGGTGCTTCTGTTTATAAGAGAAGGAGATGTCTATACACGGAGTGGGAAGATCCTTCATTTATCACTATGGGGAAAGATGTTGAAAATTTTGTCTCAAATTAAAATCAAGCAACGATTACTCTAACTAGAGCTCCTGCATATTTATAGAATAATGCTGATGAGTGTTTATCCCGCCACACTCCAAGATCTTAACAAGCCTTCTGAACCAAAACAAGCTTACATCTGGTGTAGGAAAGTTTTAATATTAAATTATAATTTTTGTGGAATTTTTCAACTCAGTCCTTTGGGGGGAAAGAGGAAGGAAAGGAGAGAGTTGCCGGTTCCTGACAAGGCAGTGTTGTGGGGAGATGGAAAGGTAGCCTGGGATCCCCAGGAGCCCACCCCACCTCCATCAGCTCAGGCTGGGGGCGCTGGCAGGCATTGCTGTCACAATGCCCCATCTCTGCTGTCACTTCCTGTTCTGAGTCATCAGGGAAGGGGAGTCTCCCTGACTTCCAGCAACTATCCTTGAGTCTGGGACTACCCTGGCCTAAGATGGGCCAGTTTCTATCTTCGACTTTCTTGGAGGGCTCACCGGCCACAGTGTGGCATGATAAGCTTTGTGATGGTGAACGCAGAGGAGCAAGAGAAGTAGTTCGTATCTTCCAGGACCAAGTAATGTATTGGGAAGAAGGGAAACTTAATTACAACACAATGTGAGATATACATTACTTAGAGTAGCCGATAGAAGCAGTGTCATCTTGAGGAAAGGGGGGTGTTGGCAGAATCCTGGGGGGAGTCAGGAGGCCAAGCTGAGTTGTGGCTTTACCACCTGAGGGCGACAGGGCCACAAGTATATTGCACTTTTGCCCCAGGCTTCTTACAGACACTTAAGGAGAGACAATAAATGTGGGAAGGGAGGGTATAAACATGTCATAAACCTCAGGATCAAAGGAGTCTTAAAAGTGACTAGAAGCAGATAAGCAGATGTTAAGAAAAAAAGTGACATAAAATAAGTTATTTAAACATGTGGGTAACTAGTTTGGGAATGCATATGAATGTATTAAGTTCCCTCTAGAAAACTTCAGAGTCACAGCAAACTAAAATTCCAGCAAAAAGAACTCCTCTTTTCCACTCTTATGATATAATAGTTGTATTAGTCTGTTCTCATGCTGCTAATAAAGACATACCAGAGACTGGGTAATGTATAAAGGAAAGAAGTTTAATTGACTCACAGTTCCTCATGGCTAGGGAGGCCTCATAATTATGGTGGAAAGTGAATGAGGAGCAAAGTCACGTCTTACATGGAGGAAAGCAAAAGAGCATGTGCAGGGGAACTCCCCTTTATAAAACCATCAGATCTAGTGAGAATTATTCACTATCATGAGAACAGTACAGGAGAGCTCCGCCCCCATGATTCAATTACCTCCCACTGGGTCCCTCCCACGACACGTGGGAATTATGGGAGCTACAATTCAAGATGAGATTTGGGTGGGGACACAGCCAAACCGTATCACTAGTTTTCCTTTTTAATCGTATACAAAGTATGAATGTTTCTAAAGAGGATCTTTCAGTCCTCTAGATTATTAACGTAAATTCTTAGTACCTGACTTAGTGGGTCCTTTACATCCTAGATAGTCTGATGTGATGAGAAGGCTCAGGAAGGTCACTATCAGCCTGTAGGAGTGTCCATTGCCACTCCAGCATACCCCAGAATAGAGAGCTATCTGTGGAAAACCACACAATACTCCAGAGAGGAAACCCATGCCTACTTGGTATTCCCATCATCTACCATAACATAAAAGTTTTTTATTCTATAATGATACCCCATTATAAGTCTCCCACATTTTTAGGTGTGGCTGCCTAGTCTAGTGCCATTTCAATTCAGTAGACTCTTTTTTTTCGATGCCTACTGTATACAAACCACAGAGCAGGCATTTCAAGACTATAAAGATCAAAGAGGAAAATAAAAGCTCTGGCCGCATGTGTAACTTTCACTGTCCACAGCCTGAGATTAGTGGGGAGGACCGTCTTAATGCAGGTGACCCTGGATGTTCATGAAGGCTGCTGTGCCTTGACCTGGGGAGTGCTGCTCCATGACAGGATTTCTCCAGATGCCGAAATAGAGCGTGACTGGAAATGTTTAAAAGAAAACCATGACTTCATCCTTTAATGAGAGCTTTTCTATGAAACAGTGAAACTAATCCCAAAGCATAGAACAGTGCCTAGTCCATTAAAAGTGCTCAATAAGTAGTAATTAATCAACTAACCGATCAGTGGGTTTAGTTACATTTAATGTTTAAATGTTTTCATTTGTTTTGTTTTTTATATTTCCTGTAAAACATGACCAGCTGACTTTTTCTATTATTGTGCATATCCCGTTTAAATGTTACTAATTACAATTGTTTAAGAACCACACTCTTAGGCTAAGATGCAGATGGGGGCTGTGGGTTGGGATGGAATATGCCAAGTGAACCTCCTACCTTGGTTTGTAAATTAAATCCACACCTTGATGTAGGTACAAATTCTTACATATTATGGAACTTCACACTACCCACCAGCAGGTTAAATTGCAAGTGTTGTGTCCTAGCAGTCAGTGATCTACTATTAGAACTATGCTTTTATTTGTAATGCAGCTAGTTGTTCATGGTTCAGTAAGCTAGAGAAGTCCTGGCATTATTGAAGAGAGTCCTTTTAAAAGAGGTAAAACAAGTTATCCATGGATCAGCCAAGATTTGTGATGGGCTGCTTCTCCCATATCTGAACTGGGTTTAATGTGAAAATTAGTCGTGTTTCCTCTCCCTTCCTTAGACAGCTGCCTCGTTGAGTAAGACAGATGAAGGCCATTAAAATAATTGCAACTAACTGCTGCACTGTGCTTACTGTCTTCAAAGGATCTTTTATTTACTTTTCTCTGGTGATCTTCACAAGTCAGTGAGCTAGATAAGGGTTATTAGTAGCCACATTGTACAGCTGAAGAAACTGGACCAAATAAAGGCTAAGTGGCTTCCCAAGGTCACAGCAGCTGGGAGCAGAACAGGGCAGTTGCCCAGGATCCCTGGCTGGGCTGCTTTTGCTCAGTCACCCACTGCTCCCTTTCTCACAGCTGCCCACCATCGTCTTGTGCTTTGTAGTTTACAAAGCTCTTCCAGATGCTTTTACCAGATTTGGTCTTCTCTGTAACACTCGAGAAGTACACAGAGGAAGTGATATCATCTCATTATGTGCATTATCCAACTACTTTTTTTTTCTCCTCCATTTTCATCAGGCAAAAGCTAAAGAAGAAAAACTAGAGAAGTGTGGTGAGGATGACGAAACAATCCCATCTGAGTACAGATTAAAATCAGCCACGGTAAATTTTTAGCCACAGAGCATGACAACAGCATCTTGCCTTTGCGTCTTCTTTTGTTGTATCTGTACCCTTGACATTGTCAAAGGACATGTCTGTCCCCCATTCAGATATTAACTCTGAAAACCCTGAACCTTTTTTTCTCTGCTCCCTACAGTTAGACCCCTTGAGGGATGGTTTGTCCCTGCCTGGCTTCCTAAGTAGTGACCATGTGTTCATTTAAATTCCCACAGATTTAAATGTTTCATTTATTAACAATTCTTACAATAGATCCTAAAACTCAGAAGGAACAATTGGGGGATAATTTCTTTTCTAACTGCTATATGGATAAAAGCACCATAGGTCTTCTGAGGGGTAGATATGAATGTACGAGGGTTTACCAGTATCCTAAGTTAAGGTGGTTTTGTTGCTGTTGTTTTTGATTATGGTGAGGATGGTAGACTAACTCCTGTCATTACATTTGTCATTTACTTTTGAAATCATGCATATAAACACATGTTGGAAAATAGTTACAATTCTAAATTATGAAACCTCATATCCAAAAAAACTAAACAGTGTTATAGGAATGATAGCCACCTCTTCACTCTAGGTTGGAGAATTGGGATTTTTTAAACACTTTGATTAACATAGCTACATCTTTATTGCCAAAGAACTTTTTTTTCCTATTACTCTACCCAACAGATTAAAAACATTTTTAATAACTTAAAGTAAATGTGCATTCTGCTTGGTAACATCTCGATTTTTATAGCTCAACTCCTTTTTTTATACTTTATAAAAAGTAAATCTGAAACACAAACTCATGTAAATCTAAGAAAAAAATTAGCTGACATTTCATATCCTGGAATTCCCAGAAACAAACTTGATGGGACATGAAAGCAAAATTTTCTATTTCATTTCCAATGAATTTTAATTTCGTTTACAGGATAAAGATGGAAAACCACTATTGCCAGAGCCTGAAGAAAAACCCAAGGTTAGGAAATACATTTTTTTCTGGTACTTAAAGAACAATGGACGTGTAAAGTATGAATTAAGATAATTTTGACAGTCTGGAATTCACTGTGCAGACTTGCATGCTAACCTAGTACAGAGGAAAGGGGAACTTCTGATGGTAACACTTGGCTGATACCTGTGGCTCCTTTCCATATATTTTAAAGATGATCTTCCTCATAAATCATTACTAGACTATAAATTTCTAGGTAAAATTTATTGCACACTAGAAACTGATGTCAAGAGGGCCCTTAAGTCAGATTAAGCTAGCACTTAGAGTTCCATCCTGATCAAATTCTCTAATGATTCTATTTTGCCTTAAGTTGGTAGTAACCTGTCACATACATCAGCAACATTTATTAATCACTTGCTATGCACCTGGCACTGCACCAAATGATTTTTGGATATTATCTTTGTGAGTCCTCAATGAATGAGGACGGTACTGTTATTATTCCCATTTTACAGTGAGGAAATTGAGACACAGAGGGCCTGTGTAAATAGCCCAAGGTCAAGGGGCTATAAAATAGCAAGCCAAGCCCAGGACTTAGAACTCAGGCTGTCTGGTCTGAGTCCCAGCGTCTGAATCACATGCCCTTCTATCATGTTACTGTTGTTAGTGACAATCTCCACATGCCCTAAACTAATACCACTCTCCTGAAAGAACAAGGGGTAGCAGAACTTTGCTGCCAAAATCCTGCATAATCATAGAGACGGAGTTTATCATCCGTGTTTTGACTTATTCAGAAGAGAAATCATGAGGAAATAGGAAAATAATAATCACATTTTAAAAAATTATACAGATCTTCATTGTAGAGAACAGGCAATTTTATTTGAACAAAATTCTTCTGAAACTGAAACATCAAGGGAATATTTGACCAAATAAACCATTAATACTTTGGTACTGAGGTGTTTAGTATTTCTTATTTGTTTCATGAAAATTTTATCTTAACGTTGATAAATGAAAAAATATGCCCTTTATAAATTAGCTTTGGGTGTTAAGTATGGCCTCATATGTGTTAATTAGGAAAAAAAATTGCTCCATGAAAACTTTTTTTTACAAAATAAAAAAGAGTCCCCTTGTAATATACAGCACTTCTTATATTACAGCCTCGGAGTGAATCAGAACTCATTGATGAACTTTCAGAAGATTTTGACCGGTCTGAATGTAAAGAAAAACCATCTAAGCCAACTGAAAAGACAGAAGTATGTTTCTAAACATATAAATCTCTAGTTTTGAGGTTTGTGATCTTAAAAAAAAATTGTGAGACAGACTGTTTTAGCATCAAGCAGTTTGTTAGAAAGCCCAACATGCCATCGTTTTTTGCATGTCGTTTTTGTCTTCCTTTTTGGATGTGCTTTCTGCCCCAACCTAACCCTGATATTCTTGCAATTGAAGTCCTGCAATGACTCCTTCGGGAAAGCTCTGGAACCCATGCCTTCGTTCTTATCCCAGCTTCTGTAACTGATCTGATTGGAACTGTCACCACCCCTCCCCTCTGGGTTGCAGTGGCCTTTCTGCAGTCTCCTTCATGTCCGCCGGACTCATTCTTTCTCAAGCATGTCTGTAGTCATGTCATTCCTCTGCTTCTATCCCCAGGAGTTTCCCATCCCTACAAAAAAAAGTTCTATTACCATATTCTTGACCCAGTTTTCTTTCCTACCAAACTGTGTCCCTGTGTCAATAAGTATGTGTGCATCCCTGGCTTTTCTCACTTGGTTCCTCTGTCTTGATTGACCTTTCTTTCTAATGCTAGATCAACTAAAGTCTTACTCATCTTTTCAAGGCTCTGCTGAAATATGGCTTTATCTGCTGCTTTTCCCTCCCTAAGCTATATCCATCCAACCTTTATTAAGCAGAACACAACATGGCAGAGGATCTGTAGTTCTTTTTTTATATATCACTATTAAAGCCTTTGTTACAAAGAAGAGTTTAGCTGTTTTAGTCCCTCTTTAACTCTAACATTTATGCCAAGTTTAAATGGGTAGTAAGTTCCTTGAATGAAGAGATCATATCCTATTAATGACCATCTGCTGAGCACCTTGCATATAGGATAGGCTTCCATAAAAGTCTAGATTTAAAACAATTTGTTTAAAGGATTGCTTCTGTTTTTTGTTTGTTTGTTTGTTTTGTTTTGTTTTTTCTTGAGATAGGGTCTCACTCTCTCTCCCAGCTGGGAGTGTAGTGGCACAGTCTTGGCTCACTCCAGCCTCAATCTTCCAGGCCCAAGCAATTGTCTTGCCTCAGCCTCCTGAGTAGCTGAGACTACAGGTGCATGCCACCATGCCTGGCTAATTTTTGTATTTTCTGCAGAGCTGGGGTTTGGCCATGTTGCCCAGGCTGATTCAAACTCCTGGACTCCAGTGATCCACCCTCCTTGGCCTCCCAAAGTGCTGGGATCACAGGCATGAGCCACCACACCCAGCCTTGAAACTTTATTCTTGTGATAAAATAAGATGGGACAGTGGTTCTCAAACTTTAGCATGCATCAGGATCATCTGGAGAGTTTTCTTTAAACACAGACTGCTAGAATCTACCCCCAAAGTTTCTTAGTACATGGGGTAGGGGTCTAAGAATCTGCATTTCTAGGTTCCCTTATGGTGCTGAGGCTGTTAGTTCAGGAATTACACTTCGAGAACTTGTGGCTTATTACTACTGCCTTCCATTCCTACATAGCTGTATATAAAGTGCTCTTAGATTTATATAAATACAATATTTTACATAATGTTATATTACATAATAGGCATATTTGTTATACATAATGACAAATAAATAATAGAAATAATAGCAATAATTGCTCAAATGTATTGAGCTAACTGTGTTCCCAGGTACTATGCATAGCACTTTGCCTGCATTGTCTCATATAGGCGCCTTACCAACCCTTCAGATGTAGATACTGTCATTGTTCTCATTTTACACATGTGGAAACTCGGTTTCACGAGTTTCAGTAACCTGCCTGAGGTGAGAAGTAAAACCAAGTTGAAAAAAAAATGGCAGCTGAAGAGTTTTAGCATGCTTTGACTTATTTACTATTTAGCAATCCTTAGGTATTCAAGAGAATCATGTTCACACCATATAATGTAGCGGAGTGTCTTGTTGGTCTACCATTACTCAGTCTTATTAACCAAATATTTCTAAACTTATTGGGAGTACTTGTGTCTTTCCTCAGGAATCTAAGGCCGCTGCTCCAGCTCCTGTGGCGGAGGCTGTGTCTCGGACCTCCATGTGTAGTATACAGTCAGCACCCCCTGAGCCGGCTACCTTGGTGAGTGACTCCCTGGGCATTTGAGCAGTGGCTTGAGAAAGTTTTCTGCCTCCTCCTGTCACTCTCTGCTGTGTATTACCATCATTTTATCTTATTCTGACAAATTAAAAATAAAATCTGATATCATTATAGTATCTGTTGTTTCTTTGGGCTTCAGGGGTGTCGTAGAAATTCAGACTAAGATTTAAATTTTTAATTAAATTACTCCCAACTGTATTTTTCTCTACTCTTCTGAAATTCTAGTTCCTCAGCTATTGTGGATAATCCTGCCTTTTCACTTCTCTGCATCTTTTAAGCCTATATGGATTTCCACCGAAAGCCCAAAGTTACTTTTTTACTGACTTTCCTGGTAGAATAACATGCAGTAAAATCATTATGATTCCTCCCCACTCTTCCCACTGCAGGAGGTGAAACTGACTGAATTTCTTTCTCTTTCTCTTCTTCTTTTCGTGCTTCTCTCTCACTTTCTAATTTTCATATGAAGTATGATATTTAAGAAGGTGAATCTTTGTTTCCTTTTGATTTTAGTGTTTTTTTTCCATTAGTTAATGATTGAATTTGACTCAGGGAATAACATCTGATGGAATTATATTTCAATTGTATTTCATTACTACAGAATTAGCACATCTTCCCTCTGAACACCTACCTTTCATCATCTGCTGTGCCATTGCTCTAGATGTTTTGCAATGTCTTCTCATTAAATTTTCACAAGGACACTATGAAGTCTGTCCTGATCATCTTCCTGTAATAGATAAGGGAAATGAGGCTTTGAGTTGACCTTGATCCACTTGATATTTCAGAGCCTCAGTTGAGATGAAAGATATGGCCCCTGCTCTCAGCTGTCTTCACGACTAGTGTGGATATGAGCCCTCCCCCGTTTTTTGAGGTTTCAGGGTACTCTTCAGGTACTTTTTACAGCATGGGTGCTAGGCCACAGTGGTAAAGAACAGGAGAGGAGGAGGGACTCTAGGAGGACTCTGGTGAAGAAAGCAGGCAAAGAGGCTGTGATTGGAGTCAAAACAATAGCCAGCATTCCCCAGTAGAACTCTTGTAACCAAAACCTGCACCTGCACCACCTGCCTCATCTGCCAAGTGTGACTGCCGGGGCTTTAGAGGGCTCAATTGCTTTTCAACTTTACCCTGACTGTAGAGCTGAGCATTGGATTGTTAGAAAGCAGACAAACCAGAACAAAACAAAAATCTCTTGTTTTCCTTTTCCCCGTCCTCCTTTCCAGGGCCTTAACCCCACCAACTCTGGCCATGGTTGCCCAGGTTACTGTCACTGAGGCAGTTGGCATTTCTGGGATTGTGACACCCTCGAACGCCAGAAAGAATAGCTGTAGAGTGTAATAAAGGTCAGAGGACTCAAGAAAGGCATGAAGATTAGAGAGTAAAGGAAGACAGACCAGAGGAAGGAGATGAATGCGTTCCCTAGGTGGTTCTTGTGTGTATAAAAGAAAATTTATTAAGACAACCCAGAGACCTGAGTTGTAGTTGTGAATTTGATAATATCAAATACTACAGAAATAGAAGTTTTAGTCCTTACTCCTGTTTCCAGATTCCTTTGTTCTTTTTATTTTTTTTATTTATTTATTTTTTTTTTTTTAATTTTCTGAGACGGAGTCTCGCTCTGTCGCCCAGGCTGGAGTGCAGTGGCACGATCTCGGCTCACTGCAAGCTCCGCCTCCCGGGTTCATGCCATTCTCCTGCCTCAGCCTCCGGAGTAGCTGGGATTACAGGCGCCCGCCACCACGCCCGGCTAATTTTTTGTATTTTTTAGTAGAGACGGGGTTTCACCGTGGTCTCGATCTCCTGACCTCGTGATCCGCCCACCTCGGCCTCCCAAAGTGCTGGGATTACAGGCGTGAGCTCCTTTGTTCTTAAGTCTGCTTCTTCTCCTAGGTTTTCTTTAACTGTTTCAGTAATTTATTAAGCAAGAGGTTGGCAAAGGGCACAGGTTTGGGGAAGCAGTGGTTTCCAAAGATTCTGTAGCATAGAGTATGAGAAAACAGAATTGTAGTGTGAGCAGGTGTCTTAAATCATGTAGCAACTCACATTGCTTGCATAAGACTTGGGTACCAGTGCAACTCTTGATATCCTTGATTAGAGTGTTGCAACTCTTAATACTTAATTTAGGTATAATCTCAAACAGGTTAGAAACCTCAGGGATTTTTTTTTTTTTTTTTTTTTGTAGCTCTTGGGAAGAAAACCCATGCAGTATTCAGCCACTAGGTGGTGCTAAATCACTTTTCTTTGGTTATCTTTCCTTTTGTAGTGCAGTTTATCAGAAAAACAGCTTTTCTTACTTGAAATCATGGCTAAAATATAAAACAGAAATACAGTTTTACTCTAAAATTTTAATAGGTGCTCATTGTGAGGTCAGAGATTTTAATCATAAGATTAAACTCTGAGATTGTTTGACCCAAGGCCTTTTACATTTTTGTTTGACCAAGACCAACAGTGGGTAATTCATTGATATTGCAACCCCATCCCCATACACTGGAAGCAACAGTTTAAAGAATAGTATTTATCCCTTCTATGTATGATGCATTTTATACACACACACACACACACACACACACACACTCACACACTCTCTTACAATTTTTTTTTTTTTTTTTTGAGGCAGAGTCTCGTTCTGTCATCCAGGTTGGACTGCAATGGCATGATCTCGGCTCACTGCAGCCTCAACCTCCTGAGGTCAAGCAATCCTCCCACCTCAGCCTCTTGAGGAGATGGGACTACAGGCATGCACCATCATGCCTGGCTAATTTTTAAAAACTTTTTGTAAAGATGGGATCTCACTGTGTTGCCCCAGCTTGTCTCAAACTCCTGAGCTCAAACAATCTTCCTGCCTTGGCCTCCCAAAATGCTGTGATGGATTACAGGTGTGAGCCACTGTGCCTGGTCCTGTTCTCTTCATTAAAAAAGAAAAGTCCTGGCCATGAACCATTAAGTTGATTTTTATGACCTACTAATGTACAGACGATTCCCTTTATTTTCCCTTGACACCATTCATCCTCTGTGTTCACCCAGTGTGATTTTAAATACCAGCATGGCCAGAGTTCATTACATTTGGGGGAGTACATTTCATTTTGAACAATCGGACCACAGGTAGACAGTTCTCACTGTGCCATTCAGGTTAGTTGGTCACAGGCAGTCACCAGAACCAGCCCTGAAACCCCTTTGGTCAGTAGAAGCCCTGTGGAGAAAACAGGCTTCCGAGCCTCCTCTTCTGAGACAAGCCAGGCTGTCCCACAGGAAATGGAGAGGAATGGCCTCTTGTGGGCTCTCTGAAAATCTTTCCTGTGCCGTCTATGGAATGATCTCCATAAAGACCACATCTTTCTTTTTTCCTGGTATTCAACTTATCTGTGATACACCTCAGTCCATTGTCTTTCTTATTTCTAAACCAACTCTGGGTCAGGTCTCGTAAGTTTCACATTATCAACATATAATTTGCACACAATGTTTAATATAAGAAATTTGCTCGAATGTTAAACGTTTTGTTTTTTAAACATAGATTCTAATTCAGTTGATAACTCGAGTTATTAAAAGATAGCATGTGCCTTTTATCTGAAATAATGATATGCCTTTCTGAATTGATAGCATATGTTTTAAAGGGAGTGATTAACCACCTACTTAATATATCCACTAATGCACTTTCAGAAGGGCACAGTGCCAGATGATGCTGTAGAAGCCTTAGCTGATAGCCTGGGGAAAAAGGAAGCAGATCCAGAAGATGGAAAACCTGTGATGGATAAAGTCAAGGTAATGGCAACTGAGATGCTTCTGGAAAATAAATATCATTGATCACCTTCTCCCCCTGCAAATAAGTTAAGCCATTTTTTTTTTATATTTCCTGTAAAACATGACCAGCTGGCTTTTTCTATTATTGTGCATATCCTGTTTAATAAGCTAAACCTGAATAAGCTGCAGTGTTGAACCCCCACAGTGGATGGTCGACATGCACAGACCGGAGGCCTCTGAGTCTCATCTTTGCCCACCTGCATTGACATTGCTGGGACTTGGGAAGGAAGGGGCAGCTGCCTGCTGCTCCTCACAGCTGTCTGGCATCCAAGCAGGCTTTCTGCTGGTGCCTGAGCCTGCCAGATGAAGTTGTTGTAGGAGCACTAAGCATATGGTCATATGTACTTCCTAACCTAATGATAGATTTGTTTACCTCAAATCTAGTCACTCAGGCATGAATTTTATGGAGAGAAAAAAACATGCTAACAATGAAAATGGTATAATTTTTTTCAGGAGAAGGCCAAAGAAGAAGACCGTGAAAAGCTTGGTGAAAAAGAAGAAACAATTCCTCCTGATTATAGATTAGAAGAGGTCAAGGTAAACAGGCTGGAGTCTTTTTCTATTTTATTTTAATTCATACTGAATTCATACACAGAACAAAGGGACTTGGGAACAGAACTGGAATATAAAGATCTTGTTTCTTCATATTTCAAACACCAAATAGTACTAGTCTACTACTAATAGTGTTAGAACACCAGATACAAAGTTAAAATATTCCTAAGTAGACTTGATCCTCAAGTGAAAGAAATCTAATGTCTAAGCTACCTAATGTTTTCCTTTCTAACCCACAGCTTGTTACAATACGAGAAATATTTAAAAACCTTGTGTAAATAGGAGAACTAAAATGAGGAATAGGCCGGGCATGGTGGCTCATGCCTATAATCCCAGAACTTTAGAAGGCCAAGGCAGGAGCATCTCTTGAGCCCAGGAGTTCAAGACTAGCCTGGGCAACATAATGAGACCCTGTCTCTACAAAAAAATAAAAAAAATTAGACATGGTGGCATGTGCCTGTAGTCCCAGGTACTTGGGAGGCTGAAGTGGGAGGATCACTTGAGTCCAGGAGGTAGAGGCTGCAGTGAGCCATGATTGTACCACTGCACTCCAGCCAGGGTGACAGAGCGAGACCCTAACTCAAAAAGAAGTAAAAAATGAAAAAAAATAAAATAAGGAACAATTACTTTATATAAGAAAAATTTGCAACTTTCAGATATAAGTTGGAAAAATAAGAGAACCTATTTAACATTGAGTATAGTGTTAAGTTGCCCCATTTCTTCGATTTTGAAAGTACAGATTGTACACAACAAGGGGGAAGACCCCATTATGAGTCTTGTGGTTTAAGTGCAGTCACTTAAATGAGGCAGATTCGTGGACAGTTGAACAATGTCAGTCATCTTTGTAGCAGGCCAGAATTTAAAAGAGTATTCAACTACATTAACAATTCTAGAAAATCAAATTCATGCTTCTCACTCATCCATGTGCACTAGCCCATTTATTTAGCAGACACGGGAACTAGACTGAGCTATCCGTGATTGAAAGTTTATTATCCTGGAAACCTTTATATTTGCTTCCTGAGTTTTACAATTCAGTTTCAGCCATAGCGTTTCTATTAATTTGGGCTCATTTGTACATTGCTTTGCAAAGTTCCTAGAGAGCATGCTAAGGGCCACATGTTCTGTCTCCACTGAGTGCCCATTCAGTAGAGGCTGGTCAAGTGCCAGTAAACTCTCTTCATGATAGGTGATTGGTTGGTGATTTGCTCTCTCCCTTTACTGAATTTAGTAGTAGTGTTTAAGGAAGCAGTTGATTCACAGTCCCTGATCACTTTATTCTGTAGTCATTTCATCCTCCTCTGACTTACCTCACACGTTATTAGTTACCTATTAATAACATTTTCAGGCACTAGCTTCATCTCATTTAAATCCTATGTTGGTATTCACCAGCTATGTTCCCATCAGGTCTCTTCAGTGAGATTCGGCTCCCCGAGGGCAGGCCACAACCTCCCCTTCCAGACACAGAATGACGCAGTGATGGAAAATCGATTTCAGTTTGAGTAGGGAGCAAAAGTGCCCCCAGAGTCCCAGGCATCACTTAGGAAATTTTCTGCCTTTACAGCTAAGAGATATGGTGGAGAACAAGCCCAGGTTCAGCTTTCCCCTGTACCTGAAGAATGGTCAGAAGGCACAAGTCAGTCATGAGGGAAACAGGTGATACAAGTTGAATATCCCTCATCTGACATGCCTGGGGACCAGAACTGTTTTAGATTTCAGACTTTTCTGGATTTTGGAATATTTGCCTTGTATCTGTTGAGCAGCCTAATCTGAAAATCCAAAATGCCCCCGTGAGCATTTCCTTTGAGTTGTTAGGTCAGCACTCAAAAAGTTTCAAATTTTGGAGCAGTTAAATTGTTTTCAGATTTTCAGATTAGGGATACTCAACTTGTACCTCTAAACCATTGCACTTCACATTTTCAATGAAACAAAAACCAACCTTAACCAGTTTCTCAGGTGAAATATTCATATATATATATATCCTGTATTTACTTATTTTTGTGTAGGTGGATAAATGGGATTTACTATTAGTATATAGATCTCCTTTTACTAAAGAGCCCCACATGCTTTCTTCATTTTGTCCTATTACTCAAATGTGGCACTTGGAGTCATTTACAGCTTGACCTAATCTGAACCATAAATTGCAGAGCGTTTCACCGACAGGTTAAACTCCCTGAGGGCAAGGCCTTTGTCTGTGCGATTTTCTGTTGTATTGCCAATGCTTAGGTCAGGGCTTGGCATGTAGTCCTTGCATATGAGTTAGATGTGTGGCTTACAAGGTTAACCAGCATTTTCCAGACAACCTCTACAAAGCCCACCCCCATGTAGGTAAAGGGCTTATCCCACACTGTCCTGCAAACCCCAGTCACAGCACCACATACCACACTATGCTGACTTTCACGTGTTCCTGCTGTGATAGTCTCTAGGCTTCTGAGGTCACAAGCCATACCTCATCCAGTGTGCAGCCCCCGTGACTCAGGAATGCCTGGTGCTTGTGAGCTGTTTGTTGACATGAACTAATTAGAGCGTATTCTCTGGTGAGAGAATCTTTCGTGACATGATGGATCTAATTTAAAATGTACAACAGCAAGTATAACCTGTAGACCCTTTGTAATGTTTACAAGGTGTTTCATACTTTGGATAAAATGTAAAATGATTTCATGCCATGTTTTTTCCCCCCGGATAGGATAAAGATGGAAAGCCACTCCTGCCAAAAGAGTCTAAGGAACAGCTTCCAGTAAGCAAACCAGTTTTCTCTGAGGATATCTTTTCCTTTTGGCCCTGATTGCAATGGTGTTTGTTGATACATTTCCTGGTTCTTGCAGCCCATGAGTGAAGACTTCCTTCTGGATGCTTTGTCTGAGGACTTCTCTGGTCCACAAAATGCTTCATCTCTTGTAAGTCCAAAACTCTTGGTTTTATTTCTTTAGTTTTTTTTTTTTTTTCTTTGAGATGGAGTCTTGCTCTGTCGTCCAGGCGGGAGTACAGTGGTGCCATCTTCAGTCACCGCAACCTCCACCTCCCAGATTCAAGCAATTCTCCTGCCCCAGCCTCCTGAGTAGCTGGGACTACAGGGGTACACCACCACACCCAGCTAATTTTTGTATTTTTAGCAGAGACGGGCTTTCACCATGCTGGCCAGGCTGGTGTCAATCTCCTAACCTCGTGATCCGCCCACCTCGGCCTCTGAAAGTGCTTGGATTACAGGCATGAGCCACTGCACCTGGCCTATTTCTTTAGTTTTAGAGTGGCAGAAATAAATGGAAACTGGTGACTTAGAATCTGACTTGGGAACTCAGGAACAATCATAAAATTAATGGCCCTCAACCCACTGTAGCCATTAAAAATGTGTTGCACCATGAAATACTGTCCCAACATAGTGGATGCTTTTAGTAGTGTAACTAATATCAAGTACCAGTACCCCTATGAAAAGAGAATTTAAATGTAAGCTTATCCAAAATTACTCCTCAGACAACTTTACCTATTGATATTTCTACAATTTATCATTTCCCAAATTGCCTCCTAAGGGAACTTAGCTCCATGTGGAATATAGAGTCCCTCAAAGGGAACTCTGTTACTCGAAAAGTTTGGACAATATTGGGTAATGTTAAGCAGGTTTCTCTACTGTAGGATTTTCATGGCTTTTTATATGCAAATATATAGTGAGTCTGTTAGAGTTCCCAAACTTAATAACTGCAGAACCTTTTCTTGTGGGGTCTGGTTTATCTGTTTACTGGGAACTCAGTTTTTAAACCACTGAATGTATTATTAGCAGTCAGTTGGAAAGGTATTAACAGTTTCTATGACAGTGGCATGGAAAATATATTTATATCAGTTGGAGAATAGACAGAATGACAACTAGAAGAAATAATGATTCTTTGGAATTGCCTGAAGTTGTTACTTTTGCTGAATGAAGCAATAAAGCCCCTCAAAGAAGAGCTTACTAACCAGAGCATGTTATTCTCTGTACCCCTGTAAAAGCACCATGCTGCTCAGTCACCTCATCCCGTGACCTTCCTCTCATCGTCTTCCATACAGACCACATCACAGCAAAGCACTCCAGCCTTGATTTAGAAACCATAAGACATGGGGAAGAATACAATGTGAGGAGTACGCCAGGAATGTGGAGTCATAGCATTACACTGAGGCAGAACAAATGAACAAATAGTGGGGAACAAGATCCCAGTTCCCTTCCTCCTTCTATCATTATTATTATTACAATTGTTAGGGGTGTTTTTTCTTTTAGAAATTCAAAGATTTGGAAAAAGTAACAATGGATTTATATGCCCCCTTCAAAGATATGTAGCAGTGAAATGGTGAGATGAAACAACCTTTAAAAAAAAAATCTTACTCTTAGAAAATTAGCAAAGGAAACATTAGTGTCAACAATATAGTTAATAAAGTAGAAATAACTAATCATCATGAGAACCAAATAATCAAAATAGTTATTTAGTGGAAAGTTTCAAGAAATTTGGGGGAGAAGTATCACATATGGCTCATAATTAGTGTTCATCTGTAAAAGAGTAGCTCCTGTACGTACCATGCTCTTTGATATAATAGAACAGAAATGCTATATAAAAAGAAACACTTAAAACTATTCCCCTAATAATACTGAGATCACATTGATAATAGGCTATTTTAAAACATCAAAGATATTACAAGTAAAAATCTTTGAGAAGCAGTCAAAGCAGTATTCCTGTGATACATTGTCATAAATGCCTTTATCAATAGTAGAGAGAGAGAAAAAGAGAAACCTGATAAACTAAATGCTTATTGAATTTTAAACTGAAATTTCTAAAAGTTTTAATAAGGTAGGCACCAAAAACAAAGTAGCAATAAGCATACCAGGAAATGAAAATAGCAGCATGAAAGTTAACTGGCCAATAGTTGTTTCTTTTGAAATAACAAATACTTTATAAAATACTAGCAAATATAAAAGAGGAAAAAACCTTACAAAAAATACAATTAAATTTTAACAGAGTAATATAATAATATAGAGATCAACTAAATTATTGGTAGTTTAAAGCCAATAGTCAGTTGGCTTTTATGAATTTTTAACATTTTACAAAACTGATAAATAGAGAAAATAATCTTACTAATAAAATTTAACATAAATGTGAGAAAATACAATAATAAGTACAGAGCACAAATAAATTATTAGGAAACACTATGTACAACAATTTTCTAAGATTAAACAAAAATATTAAACTGCGTAATTCACAAAACCTAAAAAAAGACTGAAGAAAATATTGCATTGATTTTCAAACTGTCCTTCTACTGAAGGTTTAAAGATGACTCTAACTGTTGAACATTCAGTTCTTATGTGGCATAAATATGTCATGAAAAAGATGGGGTCACATAGTTGCTTCTATGAGTAATTATGGTGCTAATCTTAAAATTTGACAAATATTAACAGTATCAGCTAAAGTTACTTAAATGTGTAGATGTAAAAATTACATACAGCATACATAGAATATAACAAACAGTTAAGAAATTATTTGCCATTATAAGTATTGATTCAGTAGCAGGAAAATTGTCAATATATTGTAGTGGTATATCAAATAGAAACAAATAATTATGTCCATGTAAAAGATCTATTTAAAATTTTACATATACTCATATTATAAATAAAAACTTTTTAAAAAGTAGGCAATCCCCTAATGTGTTAAAGAGTCTTTAGTTTTCAGAATCAATATTCAATATCATGCTGGAGGCATTTTCCTTAAAAGCAGAAACTATGAAAAGTTTATTGTCATTTCTGCTTATTATCATATGGAAGAATCATTAACAACACATGAAAAAAATGACAAACATTAAAAGGGAACATTTGAATATATTTGTGGATAGCACTACTTGTAGATAATACATTTGTAAGTAACATTATGCCATGTTTATTAGTAACAACAGATGAGAAAATGTAATTAATATGAGATCAGACTTATGTAAACTATAAAAGGAGAAATGATCAGAAAAATAAGGACACAAAAAAAATTGAAGGCCATACATTAAGTCAGTTTAACTAAATATCTTAAAAAGAATGATGACAATTCAAGTCATTTTATATGTTAATTTTTTATTAAATAGCAATAAGATACTTTTTATAACTCAATAAAATTATTCAATGATACATTTGGAAAATAAATGTATAAAATATGAAAAAGTACTAAAAAGCATTTTTCAGTACTTTTAGGTAAGATTAATCCAACTAAACACTAGCATATGTTATACAGTAATAATAAATAGAAAATACAATAATGTTGAGAAAGCAAACTCAAAGCATAGATCAATGAAAAAATTGAGAAATGGACATAAATGATTTAGTATTTTTAAAGAGAGTGAAAAATCATTATTTTATGCTTTTGTGTAGCATTAGATGAATTAAATAACATATGCACATATAGCTTTGTGATACAAATTTCCACACCATAGGTTGTTTCATACTTAGTATTAAAAGGCTTAAATAATAAGTCAATAAGATAGTTTAAGAAGAGACAATACAAATGTTTCAATGTCATTCTTTTCATTTGACAACTTGTTATTCTTTTCATTTGTCATATAAGCAAAGATTTCTCATAACTAAAAATGAATTTAATTTAGTACATTTTAGATTACCTAAAATATTACATTCTAAAACGGCTTTACAGGGTATAAATGGACAATAAGTATCTTATAGTTATCTAAATTAGTTTAAATAATTTCCAATAATAACATGCTGAAATAAATTTCTGAATGTTGATATCTTTTTAATGTGCTTTTCTCCATCTTTCGGTAAAATTTGCAATTCTCCTTTTTCAAAATAAGCTATCCATAGTTGGAGTCACCAAAGAGTTCTGGACTTTTTTCTGGTTTTTCATCAACAATTATACCTAAGTTTTTTGTCAAAAGGGAGTATTTGAAATGAAGCAAATATTCAATATTTTTAAACAGAAATTATTTCAGAAAGTTTCTAGAATATTTAACGTTGAAAAAAAACCTGAAACCTGACACCATATACCACAATATACAAGCAATAGTAGTATATCATTTTACCCTGATTATCAGAAATAAAAATATGTAATAAAAGTCAAATTCTGGCAAGCAAGGCCATGGGAAAACAGGCATGCTTATTCATTGCTTTTTGCAGTATGAATTCCTAGCAACATTTGAGAGGGCAGTTTGGCAAAATATAGCCAGCACCATAACTTACTTACTAGAACTTATTCAGAGCAATTTTAAAAGAGCTGAATACTTTGAATAACCTAAATGTACAACAGGAAATGTGTAAACAAACCATGGAACTCTAAATTATATTATTGCATAGTATTTAGAATAATCAATATGAGAAGGAAATAGAAATAGGAAATTGTATAAAATAATACAATAGAGAAGAAAGAATTTAAATTTCTTTTAAAATTATATGTTATTATAAGTCTATTTGGTCAAGAGAATAAACAGTCATTAAGCTATCTTTAAGAGTTATAGTTAAGTGATGGCATTGTGGTCATAATTTTATATACAACATGTTACTAATAAAATTTTTTTCAATGAAAGAAATTTGAAGATGCTAAACTTGCTGCTGCCGTCTCTGAAGTGGTTTCCCAAACCCCAGCTTCAACCACCCACGCTGGAGCCCCACCCCGTGATACCTCGGTAAGCAGCACATCTTATTTGGGAGATAAATGTTTTTGCGCAGCCACAACTAGAAAGAAAATAGGGCACCTGTTTAAAGCAAATGAAAATAGTCAGAATTATTAGGAAGATCAGGCACCTTCTATTTCAGAAGAGCCGAGACTGATGATTTAGGGAGATGGCAGAGATTAACTTTGAAATGATTAAATGATACTATATATGTGAAAACATTGTACACATAGTCAAGGACCTTAATATTATTGTTGCTTTATAAGAATTGAAAGTGCAATAAAGTGCATTGTGTCTGTATTCAAATTACTAGATTTGAAAAGTTCTTTAGCTTTCCTGATAATTGATTTTCTCCTTTATATTTTTTCTTATACATTCTATAATTTACTACCCATTATTTAACCTCAAGTTTATTCTATGGAATTGTCGTGTTTGAGCTTTTACAAACATTTTACAAAAATTTTACAAACGTCATGGAATAGCATTGTTTTCTTCCCAATTCACACCAGTAAAAATTTGTCACTTTCATGCTAGCAGTAGAAGAACCTCAGCATCAATATTGTCTTAATTATTTACATGCTGTGAGGCAAGGCTGTGGGACCAAAGCTTTTCCAGACTTCCTTGACTAATCACCTGTGCAATACCAAATTATACATTACCAAGGAGACCACAGCACATCAAATTATAAAGGGATTGCCCTAAACCAGATCCCCATCTCCTTTGGTTGAGAACAGTGCCTCATTTGCTAGATGGAGATGAAGTAACTTTAGCGAAGTCAGCTATGCTTCCATTCCTTTTGATGTAGCATCAAAGCATATTTAGTGCTGTAGTCTGAGATTCTGATGGATTTTCATCCTGTTGCGTCAGCTTCAGGATCATCTGAAAATATCCAGAGGCACAAATGACAAAGCCCAGACCTGGCCCCGGGCAGCTCTACCATTAGCAGCTATAATCCTGGATTATAGTAAAGCACTTAAAACCAGTAAAATGCCCCGTGTGTGTGTATGTGCATGTGCGTGTGCATGTGTGTATGTAAACACACCCACAATGAAGAAAGTCCCCATGCAACAGAAAGGAAGAATCATTAATAGCCTAGGCTGCCGTTTACACTTCAGTTCTTAATATTCAGGCCAGAGATTCTGCCCTGATGAAGGCTATCAGTAAACATTTGCAATCAAAAAATTTTTTGCCTTTAAGAAGTAGGTTTTACAATGACATTTCTCTGATCACATTTCCCATCAAAGAGGCTTGTTTTTAGTTAACATTTTATTTGAAGATGTCACTAAAACAAGGTATAAAGCTTTATTTAGATAAAATTATTAGGAAATCAAAGAGTCAAATAAGCCATGATAATTCACGGGAGCTTTCTTTGCTGTGATTATTAGATTGTTACTAACAGTGTTACATACACTGAACGCATTTGAAGACATGATTTCAAAGATCTGTGTAATAAAATCACTCCAACAGGAAAACTGCTTCAAAGAAAATAGAAGATCATGGATGTGACTAAGCATGACAGGGAAAAGCTTTATCAGTCCCAAGACCTGGGTTCTATTCACTTTTTAACAATTTGTTTTCAAGCAACTGACTTAGCTTCCCTGAGCTTTTTACCTCCAAAAAAAAAAGCCTGCTTAGTTCACTGAGAACCATTGTGGGCATCAAATAAAACTGGATAGTGTATGTGAAAACATTTTGAAAATCAACTGGAAAGTTCTATACAGTATTGGACAGAGTTCAGCATGGTGTCTTATACAATGTAGATATATTAAACACATTTTAATTGAATTCATTTAGAGGTGGAATTTTGAATGCAATGTGTTGAAAAATATGGATTTTGCTATAATAATACTAATAATAATTTACCATTTGTTGGGTCCTAACATACAACTAGTATTGTTTTAAATGCTTTTTCAATCATTTACTTTTCTCAGCAACTTAGGAGTATAAGTACTACTACTATTCACATTTCACGGCCAAGGAAACTGAAGCTGAAAGGGGTTAAATAAGCTGCCTGAATCATACAGTAAATAAATGTTAGAGGAAATAAGCTATCTTAGTTACAGTGATATTGTTGTTCCATAATTTTTTTCCTCTAGAATACCAGCTCCCATTTCTGCAATTTCGCTTCCATGAGCTTCCTGAAGATGAAAAGAGAGGTTTCCCCACCAGTTCAGAAATTCTCTGAAGTCTTTCAGGGCACTCATCCCCAGTGTGGCAGACAAGCCCCTTCCACTCTCCTGACCCGATTGTCTCTGGGGTTTTGTGCTTTAGGAAGTATTAGGATGGCAGTGCCGAGCTCCATGGCTTCCCACAAACTGCGGGTCACGCTGCACTTTATGAAATGCACCCCTCAAGATCTTAGAGTTTTAGAGAGGACCCACAGAACCAAAGAAACACTCACCCTCTATAGTTGCAGAATCTTGCTTCCTAACCATCTGACAACATTAGTAGATGTTTGTTTTCATATCCAGTTTTCCAATGGTGTTTAATTTCTAAATGAAAGGCACACATGATTGGTTCATTTGCTTTTGGACCCTTTATGTGACCTCCAGGTCACCCACTGGATATGGCTCCTGAGGCTGCCACTAAGACCTCCTTAACCTGGTGGGATCTTCACCAAGAGATGGGCAGGGTTGGGTGGAAGGCGCTGGCCCTCCAACCCCAGTAGGGTGACAGATACTGCCGCTCTTCTCCTGATCTTCCATTCCTAGCCTTCTCTTCTCTGACCCTGTCTACTCCCCTGCCCCAGCCCCAGATGCCTTTTTCTTCCAAGGAAACAGGTTCCCTCCTGAAAAGATGGAGTTCCTGGGCTAATTTGCCTCTGATACAGTTTGGCTAACGAGTGACTAATTCAGCATTATTTACTTTTCAGCAGAGTGACAAAGACCTCGATGATGCCTTGGATAAACTCTCTGATAGTCTAGGACAAAGACAGCCTGACCCAGATGAGAACAAACCAATGGAAGATAAAGTAAAGGTAAAAAAAAAAAAAAAAAAAAAAAAATTCACTAATAAGTGAAATTTTAATCCTTGGGTCTTGACTCTGTCATTGTCATAGGAATATTGATGTGAACTTAGCCTATATTTTAAACATGAAATTATAATGAAATAGAAAAATCAATCTGTACTCCACTGGAGGGGAAGGTCACTGAATCTGTGACAGAGACACCAGCGGAGCCTCCCTGAGGGGATTCTGGGAGGTAGGTGTGGCGTATGCATGGCTTCCTCCCATGCAACATAAGCAGTCAGCACATCCATTCAAATTAGCTGTTGTCCTTCAGGGTTGCTTATAAATAGGCAAAGTTGTAAATGTGACCTCTCTAAATGGCAAGGTACAGTGGCCTGATTTTGTATTAGAAAAGTGAAACCATACAGAAAAAAAGAAAAAGATATTTTATACCTTTGGGTTCTAATCTCCTAACATGGTTTCTGAGGATAATTATTTATCATTTATTTCCATTTAAAATATAGCTAGAAAATTCACAGATATGAATTGACATACAGAAGCATACGGGATTTTATATTTTAGCCAACTAGCAGTCTGTTGAAGTCATCTGTGTTGTTCTGTTGCTTAAAAAATAAAAACAGACCATATGTTTTGCCTCATGAAAGTACAACAAATGCTGAATGCTGCATTTGACAATGTATTTTCTAAATGAAAGAGGAAATGAATATTAATTCTATCTGCTCACTGTTGATATAGGAAAAAGCTAAAGCTGAACATAGAGACAAGCTTGGAGAAAGAGATGACACTATCCCACCTGAATACAGACATCTCCTGGATGATAATGGACAGGTAAACTGAGGCAAATTGCTAGATCGGATTTATGCTACAAAGATCTTTAAATTCAAACCTCCCTTGAAATAAATAGTAGCTGTACTCCTTTACAATAGCATAAAACATATCATGACTGACAGCTTCTAATGTGTCACCAAAGCCAACCAGCAAGTAAATATTTATTTGAGCCAATATTATTGTATATGCATATGCTAGGCTCTGTGGTATAAACAGGGTTGAATACTGTTCAGTCACTCACTGATGCTTAAGAGTGATCCAAGAAATGTGATTCTCTCTTTCAAGAAAAGGCTATAAAAATGACTAAGGTGATAGGATTTCAAAGGAAGCAATCTGTTTAAGGAGAGCAGAAAAGGAGCTGGTGTTGGGATAATTAATAGGGCAAATTAATAAGGCAGCTCCAAGATCTGGGGTCTCCCTATCTTCTCCTGCATCACCATCAGCACTATTGCAAGTGAAGACAGGCAAAGCAATATTCCCAATCACAAATCCTGTTTCTCTGCCAAAAAGTCCCTGGCCTTTTGTCTCCCACATGATAGAGGCCAGTCTTTTGTAGGTCAACCAGGCCTGTCCCCCACCTCTTTCCTATTTAGTTTCTAACTTTTGAGTCAATTAGATGATAAATAACCCTTTCCATGCCTGTTCATCAAATAAGAAACAAGGAAGACCAAATTACACCCTTCTCTTTCTGTACTGATTCATTTTGGTGAGTAAGATGATTCCTGGTTTAAATAGCACTGTCAGCTTCAGGGTCTCCTATTACAGGAACCAATTCTCCTTGCTTGCATTCAGTATTCCTCAAGATAGCAATTCCACATCCTGCTAGAGCCCTTCCCACTTTGATAGTACCAACTCACCCTGCTTGCGTTCTTTGGGAAATTTATTATTTAAGGCCCTTGCCTTTGAAGCTGGGAAAAATCCCTGATGACTTTCTAAGTGTAATAAGCTATAGTAAATAAGATGTAAAAACACAAGTAACTTTTTATAACACTTTAAGTAGAATTATAAGTGATAATACATGATGGCAGAAGGTTCACAAATAGTGTTTCTTTCACTTCCAGGACCAGACCCTTTCATATGTTTCCCCCAAGTCTATAGAAATGATTACAAAGAATAGTAATTAAGCAAGCTGGTAAAGAAATAGTGGGGACCCAGGTTTATTAGTTACTGCAAGTCTACACTCCATTTTATCCAAGTCAAGTCATGGGACAATAGATTCTCTACTGCCTAAACCTAAGTAAACCTTTACAAATATCTATGCTTAACCAATAGTCTGCCTTCTTTTTAAGGACAAACCAGTGAAGCCACCTACAAAGAAATCAGAGGATTCAAAGGTAAAGACCATAGGAACATATTTCCATTAAATTTTGTTTTATTCTAGCCATAGGGGTATTTGGCATTTTAGAAAACTAAAACATATTGAATGCCTACTCTGTGCCTGGTACTTTGTCAAAGCATGCATATAAATGTGTGTGACTGTTGTTTACCTCTCTTTTAGTCTTCACAAAAGCCCTTTAGGATAGAAAACTGAGGCTCAGAGAATGCTAAGCAACGTGTATTAAAGAGTAGACAGGAAAAAAGCCATCAAGATTTTCTTGTTTTTCTATCTCCTTTACATTATTATTAGTAAAGAATGTCAGTCAGTTTTTTTCTTATAGAAACATCTTTTATTTGTAAGTGATGTGGGAAAAGACCCCATATTGCATTTTGCCTTCTGCTTCTTCACTGATGGTTATTTCTACTCATATCTCAGAAACCTGCAGATGACCAAGACCCCATTGATGCTCTCTCAGGAGATCTGGACAGCTGTCCCTCCACTACAGAAACCTCACAGAACACAGCAAAGGTACTGTGCTTTTTCACATTTCACTCTTTGAAATGTGTGTGTGTGTATGTGTACATACATATAAGTTTTATTTATTGATTGATCTATCTATCTGTCTGTCTTGTAACAGGGTCTTACTCTATAGCCCAGGCTGGAGTGCAGTGGTGTGATCTCAGCTTACTGCGATCTCCGCTTCCTGGGCTCAAGCAATCCTCCTACCTTAGCTTCCTGAGTAGCTGGGACTACAGGCGTGCACCACCACACCCAGCTAATTTTTGTATTTTTTTGTAGAGATGGGGTTTCGCCATGTTGCCAGGCTGGTCTCGAGCTCTTGGGCTCAAGTGATCTGCCAACCTCTGGCTCCCAAAGTACTGGGATTACAGGCTTGAGCCACTGCGCCTGGCCCTTACAATTTTTAAACTGTAGAATGAATCAAACAATGATATAGAGAACCTGAAAATGAAGAAAAGAAAAAATGCCTATAATTCCACTGCCCCCAAAACAGTATTATTTTGTGGATTTCCTTTTTTTTCTATATGTATGTTTTACATAATTATACTTACAGTCCACTTATAAAACACTGCTTAACGTTATTTCTTAACTGCTACTTTGTAATTTCCATAGCCACCATTTTTTATCTCCACACTATATGGTTGTGCCACAATAATGCTATGTCTGTGTTCATTTAAAGTGAGAGCAGGCCCTAACTACATCAGGCACTCTCATGCTCATTTGCTCTCTGGAGCTTCCTCCCCTTTTCTGTCTGCTTAGCCCAACTGGTCTACTCTTCATTCCTCAGGGCACAGCTCAAGCATCAGCTCCTTAGGGAAAACTTTCTTGTCTTACTTCTTCTCCCTTCCCAGGCCAAAGTTAGAGGCCTCTCTTCCATGCCCTCCTTGCTCTCTGTTACCTCTCTGTGCTTGTGTATCACACCACTGAGCTATGCATTTCATACAGTAGTGATGTGTCTTTTACCTCTGTGCTCCTCATTAGTAAAATGCCTGGTACTTAGCAGGTGCTCAAAACATGATTAAAAGTGAATGAGAAACGACTGTGTAATTCAACAAGTGTGAGGCATTTTCCCTCAAGCTACACCCTCTTGTAAATCAAATAGAAGGAAACGTGAAATGAGTACCTCCTTGTTAGTTTCAGAAGAGTTAATTCTGCAGATCTCAGTTTGCTATTGTTTTGGCTGTTCTAAGGCACTGCTCTCGATCACTGAATTGTCAGCCCTTCCATACTGGGTAGCTTAATTTCTAGACCACTTCAGCATCCTATCTCTCACCCCTGGTAACTCGTAAGTAATGCCTTTTTTGGTGAATGGACTTTATTTTTGTATGTAACCTGCTCCAGCTTTCCTTGGTTGTTTCCCATTGTTCATTTCTCCCCCATAACACTGAAAACAGGGTTTTGTTTTTTTTGGGGTTTTTTTTTTTTTTGCCTTTTGGTACACAAAAGCCAGTCCTGATCGAGACAAGCTCTATTTTGTTTTTTAAATACATTTTATTGTGTATATTTGAGGTTTACAACATGGTAGTTTGGGATGCATAGAAATAATAAAATGGTTACTGTAGGGAAGCAGATTTACATATCTGTCATTCTCACACAACTACTTTTTTGTGACAAAAGCAGCTAAAATCTACTTAGTTAACAAAATCCCTAATACAATTTTATTAACCTTAGTCCTCATGTTATACATTAACTCTCTACACTTGTTCATTCTGCATATCTGCTATTTTGTATCCTTTGACCTATATCTCTGTTTCCTCCTCCTGTTCCCTACCATGGTCGCCATGTTTTATTCTCTGTGTTTTTGAGCTTTTTCTTTTATATATATTCTACATATAAGTGAAATCACTTTTCTTTCTGTGTCTGGCTTATATCATCTAGTATAAGGTCTTCCAGGTCCATCCATGTTGTGACAAATAGTAGGATATCGTTTTTTAAGGCTGAATAATATTCCATTATGTATATATACATGACATTTTCTTTATCCATTCATCAACAACTAGGTTGTTCCATATCTTGGCTATTGTGAGTAATGTTGCAGTGAATATGGGAGTGCAGATATCTTTATAAGGCAATAATTTCATCTCCTTTGGGTATATACCCAGAAGAGGGATTACTGGGTCATATAGTAGTTCTACTTTTAATTTCTTTAGGAACCTCTATACTGTTTTCCATCATAGCCCGTACCAATCTACATCCCCACTGACAGTGTACTAGGGTTCCCTTTTCTCCACACCCTTGCCAACATTTATTATCTATTGACAAGCTCTGTTTTGATTAGCAAAATAAGGTCTGGGTGAGTCATGCACCACGGGAATTAGAGCATCAATGTCACCCACATTTCCCTCCTTATTTCTATCCTTTTTCCCTCCTGCTTTAAACAATTCTCTGACACCGTTGTTCAAAAAAAATCATGAAAAAACACCCAAAGTCTTCCATTATTTAATTAAATTGGAGATCTCAGAATGGTCTGGATTAATTTAACTGCAGCCTAGTTAATTGCTAGATGGATTGGTGATAGCCATAGCCTCATTACATTTCCTTTGCTTTAGGATAAGTGCAAGAAGGCTGCTTCCAGCTCCAAAGCACCTAAGAATGGAGGTAAAGCAAAGGATTCAGCAAAGGTAAATGGAGCAGTAAATATACTACAAATTAGTTTAGCAGTTACACAGAGTGGGGTTTATCATTTCAGTCATTTAGTTTCTTACTGGAATCTATTTAGAATAAAATTTCTTAAAGTACTATCTATCCCATAGCATGGCTTGGTAAAGTAATTGAATTTGTATAGATACATATATTTTTAAGTAACTGGTGCTTTAAAATCCTAAATGAATGTTCTTGACACAACCCAATTTGCCTGTGTTTTGCCTGTCTTTCTTGCCCTAATTAAAATACCACCATAGTATGTGGTTTATATAGATTTTAGAACATGGAAGTTGGAAACTTCCTATTATTAAAATTACTCAAGCTGTGATGAGAAATGAAAATTGGATTAGACAACTTCTAGGTCCCCTCCAATTCCAAGAACATATGATTTAAATGATTATTACTATGATCCCCTGGCTATAAGGAGGAGTTAAAGGTGTAGCTTTAAAGACAATAGTCCAGTTACACCAAAGCTTTTAAAACAATATATTAAAATCTTCCTGTAGTAGATTCCCTTAAGGGATATAGGAAACAGCATAGATAATTGACAGTTATGCCATTATATCTCAGATTCAATACTTATTTGCCTATTATTTAATTTCAGTTATACGAAGTACTTAATCAGCCCTTTAACAAATAATAGAAAGCATAATAACCCTTTATGATGAGTGGATTTGCTGGACAGCCATGACCCTATGTACAGGAAAGGAAGGATCACCACAGAATGAAACATTGCCATTTAAGAACACCTATGCATATTTTATAACCTACCCTAGCCTTAAAAAAATAAAGCTGAGAGTGATACATTTAGGATCAGGATCACTTAAGGTTATTTTTAGCTTATAAGCTTGAGGAGGAAGAACTCACAATATTTTGGCCAGATGAAGAAGAGAAACTGAAAGGACCATCTTATTTTTCCCCACTGACTGCCATCTTTTGTCCCCTAATTCTGAGAAGGCCATCTCCTCATACTTAATACAGAAAAGAAAGCTCATGGATGGTTTTGCTTTCCCTTTTAGACAACAGAGGAAACTTCCAAGCCAAAAGATGATTAAAGAAATACAAGTTAAGGTATCTGGTAAGTTGGGTGTTTATTTGTAAATGAAGACAACTGTATCTTCTGCCAATTTATGTGTTATGGATGAGAGAAGTGAAGTCCACCTCTTGAGTAATTCATGCTCACTTTACAGTATTGGCATGAAATGCATACTGCAAGATCTACAGAGTAATTGGTCATTCTCTGAAAGCACTAAATGGGATGAGTTTGCTGTTGAAATGTTTAAAAACCTTAATCTTATAATTAAAAGCTTTTAAAAATATTAGGCCAGGCACTTAGAATGACCATCTGAGGCTAGTTGAATCTTTGAAATCCAAATGCTCATTACTGCAGGTTATTGTGGCAAAGCAAAATTAGCATGTTACAACTTAGCGAAATGTCCTGAAGATATTGGCATTCCCCAAAATACCAATATGTGGTGGGGTGGGGAGAAGTACCCTTTAGAGTCTGGTGGAAATTACAGGGTTTTGGGAACAAGGGCAAAGGAAAAGATTGGCCATTTTTATTTGTCATTATTTTGGAAAGTAAAGTACTGTGTTTGATTCTAATTTATGATTGCTGAAGAAACTGGACAGATTGAAGGGATTTCTGAGATCTTCAGAACTGGGCCCTTATCTTAATCTTCAGAAAGGAGAGGGCTTAATGTAAGCCTTAAAAGCATACAAGCACTTACTGACCAAAGCCTAAAAGAAATCAAAGTATAGGTTAAATCGGGTTCAGCTCTCTCACCATGATCCATGTTTATTTCCTAGGAAAAAGGAGCTATATTAGGTAGAACTGCTCTAACATTTTTCCCAAAATTAAAAAAATTCTATTAATCCACTTTCATGTTTACTTATAGGAAATTCCTTCTTGTCTGTTATACAATGCTTTTGCTAAGTGGTATATTTACTATGTCTGTAACAAGAAAATTACATATTAAATGATTCACTGCATTTTTTATTTGAAATTTTTAAGGTATCTGCATGTAAAATCTTCAGCTGGTGGATGGTGACTTTTGAAGAACAAAAGGCTTTGGCAACAGAAAACAATTGTTCTGGGTGATTTCTAGAATGGTTTTTGTTGAGTCTTTGAACATCCTAAATATTGGTTTGTTATTCTTTTCCAGAAAGAAAATGAATTTGACTGGTTCACCTGTGTATTGAGTATTGATAAACTTTGAATTTTTTAAATTGCCTTCAATTGGGAGAGAAAGCTTTATATTTGTAAGAAATATATTTGATAAAGTTTCTTAAAGCAACACCAAAAAAACAAAAGAAAAGCTAAGTGAATTTTTGCACATTCTACACACAGTGCCTGTAAATCTCATTTGTATTTTCAGTTTGCGCTTAATTTTTTTTGTTAGTGTTTAGAAAACAATGCTTTAAACATTCTTCAGTGTTCTGATTTCTTATTACCCCCTTTCCTCTTGGGCTTTTGAACTGTTATTTGATGTTGCTTTGGGATAATGTTTATAAGTCAAACATAAGATATTGTACATTGGGCACATATCTCCTCTTGGGCTGCTAATAATAAATTAATAACAGGTAACCTGGGCAAACCAGGAAGCACCAAACCGCTTTTCAGTTTGAACTCTTCTTTGCCAGGTATGAGGACTTCTGCATCTTACAGTCAGCACAGAACACACTGAGACTTGAATCAAGTCAGCAACAGAGCAAAATAAAGGTTAGATAAGTCCTTGTGTAGCAAATTTCGAGCATAAGAAATAAAATCTAATTAATTCTTAGGGTACTCATCTGACTTGAACTCTGTTGGTTTACTGTGTTAGTAAACTGTGCTTTCTATTATCTATACATAAAACCTGAGCAGCAACTGTGTCCTTAGAGCTATTGCCACATTAGTCTTTGCACTGTATAGCATCTGGCTTTATGGAACTTAAGTTTACCAAATATAAAAAGAAACTTCTGCTTTTAAAAAAATTATATATATATATTAAATTTTAAATCTGCATTTTTCCCACAGCAATGTAAGAAGTAGGCTCTGATGTCCTACCACTTTGAATGGTTTTCTAATATCTTAATGAATAGTTCCTGAACATTGCACTGATATCATCGATTAGAATTTTGATATTTAATTTCATCTTTATTTCCTGGTAGAGAATGCAGGAAAAGATGTCAGGTACATAACATAAAACAGATTGGGAATTTATTGTTTCCAAAGGGCATGGCCTTCCTTAGCATCAGTTTGAAGCTTTTGTTATGACTTAGCTGACTTGTGGCAGTGGGGCAAGCAAAAACAATAACACTGCTTATAAATGGCACCACATCTTGTTAACCTCCCCCGCCAAATACTCTCTGAAAGTCATGCACATACCTATGGGATTTTACACACCACCAGCTTAAAATGCTATGTCTCTGTCCATCAGAAATAGTCATTATTCTATTTTTAAGGCAGCAACAAGAAAAGAAAAAACACTTTTCCTGAGGGATTTCTAACCATGTATCTAATCCTCCCATTTGGGCAGTATAGGTGTTTGCTTTTTTGTTTTCTTTTTTTAAGAAAAACCTTGAAACCTTTGACACTGACAGATGTGTTTGCAAGGATACGGCTGCAGTATTACTAATTTCCATGTGTATCTAGAAGTATTTTTAAATGGCATACCAAAATCCAGAAGTTTAAAGATGCCTATAAAAGTAAACAACATTTATTTAAAAAGAACTCTGAATATGCCTTCTTTTTTAATTAGAAATATCTTCGAGACTTGGGTGTTTGTTAATAACTAATAACTGGAGTAAGCTACAGGATCTAAAGCAGCCCTTTTTACAGTCTAGTTAGCAGAAAATAATTGCAAATAAATATCCACTTAGAGGCAAAGAACAATTTTTATTATCAAAAAGGTTTCTGCACATTGTTGTGGCAATATTGTATCTGTTTAGAAAATGGGCTTTTCCAAAAGCAAAAAGATAGGTTCCTCAGGTGACCAAAACTGAAAATCAATATTTCCATGTTTCATTAATCAAGGCATAAAATACAATTAAAGCAAAATATTTTACATTAAAATCTTGGTTGTGTATTTTTTTAAAAGGGAAATAGTTTAGTTTGGGGTGGAAATTACCAGTGATTTATATTTTTATTAAACCATTCACCACAACAAATAAGTATAAAAATTCCAATTCCACTTTTATACCTATTTGTTGTGGTGAATGGTTTAATAATTTAATAAATGGCAGATTTATGTCCAGAAGTCACTCTATTGTGTCGTGTATTAGAGGAACACATTTTGACATTTTTCATATCAATCATATTCCCTTATCTTGAAGTTTTTGCCTTATATTCAAAAAGTTCAGTTTGAATTCTCCTTTGCCAGGTGTGAGGATTTCCGCACCTTAGCGTCAGCACAAAACACGCTGCAACTTGAATCAAGTCAGCAACAGAGCACACTATGGGTTAGATAAGTAAGTCCCTGTGTAGCAAGTAAATTTTCAGAATAAGAAATAAAATCTAATTCTTAGGGTATTATCTGACTTGAACTCCGTTGGTTTACCATGTTAGTAAACTGTGCTTTCTATTATTATCTATACATAAAACCTGAGCAGCAACTGTGTGTGAAGTCTTCACAAAAGAAAGACTTCAAAGCCAAAGAATGTCCTATTTGCTAATATGAGCAAATATTTTGTTTCACAATGTACTATCATTTATTGGTGACTGAGATAATTTACTGTCAGTAAATGCCAGTAACTAGTTAGAAATTGTAAAGTAGGCCAAATAAGAAGCAGAGAGAGAAAAAAAATCACCTCCCTGAGAAAAGGGTTTTCCTACAGACTTGAATGCACTCTGCTTTTTCAGAAGAGATACTGTACCAGTCAGGGAAATAGATGACACTCAGAATTATCTGAGGAGGGTTCTATAAAAAGATTTTTTGCAAAAGTGCGAGCACATTATGTGGAAACCACAAGTCCGCCAGGACTAATAAAAGCCAGACTCCCACTGAGGCCACTAATCCTGAAGGGATGAGGAGGGAGCAGTTACCAAAATCCAGAGGTGGAGAAGGCTGTGTGGAAAAGAGGGTCCCCTCTCAGAGCTAAGACCCTCAGGGGAGGCCAGCCTGAGGCATCCCTCAAGGGAATCAGGGAAGAACACCTCCACCTACTACCTCCTCCGACCCCAGCTCCAGCTCTCTGGCTCCCCACTGACCAACATCCAAAGGGCAAGAAAGCTTGATGACTTGGCCTTTACAAGTCAGCCCCTGGGCATGGAGCAAGGACAAGGGATGGGCAGCGGGTCTGGAGGGGTGAGCCGGGAGAGCTTTAACCCAGTCATCGTCCGGCTTAGTCTCAGATCCAGGTGTTCATTGTTCAGTAGTCGACTATTCAGAGTCTTTCGAGGAGACTGATGAAACAGTTTATGAATGATAAACGTGGGGTACAGGGTTTTGGACACTGGGGGGCTTAAGCATAAACTATAAAATGAGAAGAATAAGGTACTTTATTCTTCTGTGGCAGGGAACCCAACACTTGGGTTTATGTTGCAGGGCAACACCTGTGATGAACAAAACACATGGTAGCGATAGCCCATTCATGAAAAACTAACAGCTATTCTTTTCACAGGGATAGTCAAAAAATGAGTTGAGGGGAAAAAAGTATCTTCAGTTGGAGCCAAAACAGCCATCTCTAGTTTGAAAATACACTCAACAAAATGTTGGTGATTAGAGATAACAGGAACCTGGCAAGGGAGGAATTTTTACATACGTTCAAGCTTTTCACTTTGCAGCCACACTCTGATTTTATCAAAATTCTTATCCATCCAACCGATGTTTTCTTCAATGGTTTCAATTGTCTGTTGGACACAACGGAGCTGAGAACCATTTTCTTTCAAAGAGCTGAAGAATCCTTTTACCTTGTGAGGAAAAAGTGGGTTTTAAAAAATTGATTTTATTACATTGATCAGATGTAACTTTAGTTAAAACTGAAGCCAAAATTCCAGCATTTGTCAAAATTCTATATAGAAGGCAGTCCCAGCTGTCTGAATAGGATTATGTACACATAAGCTGTATGAAATGAGCTCATGCCTCATGATGTCAAGTTCTGTTTTTTGTCTGCGGTTCTTTTGTTTATTCTCAGTTGCCAGACTTTAAAAGACTTCACTGTTTACCATTTTATAATTAAGGTTTAATTGTGTCTATTTAATGTGTTATTCTGTTGCCACAGATGCAAACTTCGTTTTTTAAAAACATGATATCTAAAAAGCAGAATGTGCGGAGTCTTTTCTTTGCCAAGCAAAACAGTTTCCACCACGTAAGTGTTGTCTTTCTCCATGGGCCTGGCCTTGTATGTTATTATAGAAACACTGTGGGGAATGGGATTCTTAGCAAGTTATGGCGGTAAGACCCAAACCTTGCCAATTTTTTTATCCTAATCTACAATTCATGTATTGTTGTCTCAAGATAAAATCCACATAAAGTTCCCCATGATTTTAAAGAGATAAGAAACTCTTGGCTATCTCCTGAAAAATATGTTTGTTCTTGTTTCATTTCTGGGTATCTTAATTAACCCCTTGAGCTCACATGACAGATAGGCTGGCTTTGCCACAGGATTGACCATTGTGCGATTCTGTTTCACCTTAAAGGGTTATTATCCTTTTCCCATAAATTTTCACAGCATTAATCCATCAATTTTTGATTTGGTATTCAGGAAGCGAATGTAGACCAAGATGTATTATTTATTCAGCATAGATTCCAGACAGCCAGTTCCTTAGAAATCCATGTCATAATACCATATTATTAGTTTGGGAATAAAGAGGGGAGTAGGAATGGGTTTTAGAAAGATCAGAATTCAATTTTAAATGATGCAGAGTTGTTTTAAAATTATATGTCAATACAGTACAACTTTTCAATGAGCAGAAGGCATAGCCTCCTGCTGTAGCAACCTGGAAAACACTTCACTGTCTACTTTAAGTTGTAGCTCAACCTACTGTTTCATATGCTCTCAGAATGCAAGATTAATTCACAGTCAATTAAAAATCACTTTGAGCACTATTCAACAAAGCACATCAATAATTTTACTAATTGCTCAAATCATTAATCCTAAAGGAGCTCATCATGATAGCTCCACTAAAAACAGACCTTCTACAACAGCGAAGCCAGCTGTTAACCATTACTCTTACCCGTGTCCTGACCCAAAATCATCTCTTCTGTCTTCACCTGCCTTGGAAATGCAACATCTCCACTGAATATTTGATTCAGACTTGGCTCTTTAAGAACAATTTCTGTGCAATAAGTAGCACAATACAGGGATAGGAAAACAGGTTTATCCTACTAATTTGATTTGAGCAAATGATTTAACTTCTACGGAAGCCAGTCTCCTCATTTGTAAAATGAAGAGCAGTGGTGAAGGATGTAGTTATATAATGCAGGTAAAGTGCAAAGCCCCAAACCCAGCATGTATCAGGGACTTAACCTCATCCATTTGTTCACCAATATTTACTCTGATATTTATTCATCCCTCTGCTGTAATTACTGTGCTAGACACTGAGGATGCAGCAATGAATCAGGCAAGCATCCTCCCCTCATGGAGCTTACAGTCTTTTGGGGTATACAAGCAGTAAATATGATTACTGTAAATAAACTGCTATGAAGAAAATATGCCAGGGGTATGCTAGTAACTGAGGAGATGTGGCCTGCATTGAACAGCATGGTTTTGGGGAAGGTGATTTGAGCCGAGACCTCTCAAAGATAAAATGCCCCTTTCTAGTGAAAAGTTGGAGAATGGACAAGCCAGGCAGAGAGAATAAAAAGTGCAGAGGAGAAGACAGGAGAAAAGACAGGAGAAACATGTGGTAGCCCAGGAGCAGAAGGAGGCTGAGTGGCTGCAGTGTTATGAGAGAGTAAACCAGGAGAGCCTGTGGGAATTGGCACCAGAGAGGTCCTCAGAAGCCAGGTCTTCAAGGTCATGGACACATGGGAAGGAGGGATTTGGAATTTACTGCAAGAACAATAGGCAGGGTTTCAAGAAGCCAGGGTGAGTTATGGGCTGACTTGCAGTCTTAAATGTGGAAAATGTTTTGCTATTGGCAAAGTGGCAAGGGGGAGGCCAGTTAGGACACTATTGCAATAGGCAAGGCAAGAGATGAGAAAGGATTGAATGGGGGTAAGAGCAGAGAGAAGTGCGCAAGATCCAGTGCATGTGCTGAGGGAGGACCAGCAGGACTTTCGTAGTTAGATGTCTGGGGAAGAAAGGATTCAGGATGACTCCCGTATTTTATATGTCCGTCGTTTGCTCTCCATTATGATAACATCTCGGGCTCTTTACTTTTCATGCCCTGCTTCAGGGTCTTCACACCTGATGTTTCCTCTGCACACAATACTCCTCTAGATGTTGGCATTTCCTTCGATATCTTCTCAAATGTCTCCTAATCATCCTATAAAACAGCACTAACCCTCTATCCCAATCACTCTCCTCGCCTTATTCATCTTCAGAGCATGTAACTACTTGACATTGGTTGATTTGTCTGTAATTGTCTGATTCCCACAGCAGAAATTTCAGCTCCGTGACAGCAAAGGTTTTGTCTGTCTGTTCACTGTTATAGCCCCATAACCTAAAACCATGTGTGGCATATATGTCTTGAATGAATTAATGAGAATACAAGTGAATGAATGAAATGCTTTGTTGCTATAGATCTTGTCTATAGATGACTACCTTTCTGGTCAAGCCTTTGGACAGCTCTTCAGTCATCACACAGAGTATCTCTGCTCTAGACCTCGCTGGAGTTCAAGCTTGAATTATTATATGCAAGTTAATTTTACAAGCCTGGATGAGGCTATTGAAAACTGGAAAAAAGCTATGAGACTGTAACAACCCTTCATTCTTTTCCATTTCCAAAGCTCTCTCCCCATCTCAAGCTAGAAAATAGTGTAACCAGACTACACAATGGAACCACTCCTAAAAAAATTAATATTAGCCTCTCAGCTTTTATCTAAATGTACCACAGTTTAAGAGCCTTGTAAAATTTGTTCCACGACTTTACTATAGGAAACCTTATTATAGAAGGGACACCACAGAACTCAATGGCCCACACATCAAAGTCCTCGAGTTTAGGACTGAAGAAAAGTCTGCTTTTGTAGAAAATGTGTATGCTTCATGTTCCCTTTTACCAGACAATGAGAATAACTCATACTGATTCCTCATTTTTCCTTGACTTCCAGGAATGTCTGTGATAAATTCAGGGGACAATTGCGAGAATTATCCTCAGCCATAAGTCCCTCACATGGTTATCACCTGTCCATTATGTATCTTTTTGTCATTCATTTTAACATTTCTTTTATACATGGATCTTAAAGCTGCCTGAAATTCTTTCTGAAGGTAGATGGTTATATAATAAGTGACAGGGAACCATGAACTTGGATGGTTTATAAAGAACCTAGATTCCAGACCTGCCTCTTTAGCAATAGCTGGATGACCACTTCAGTCATTTATACCTCAGTGCCCACTTTTAACATCCTTAAACAAGGACTAATTGTCTCAAGTAATTTTCTTCAAGTCCTAAGGTTTTTACTGGCAGAGCTAAGACCTCTTAACGTGTCTGAGAAGAGGCACAGTTTTCACTAGTTTAATTGCAACTGATTTATGCTGCTGTCAACAACATAGCATCCAAAAATAACTTCTAAATGACAAAATCCATTTCTAACTCACCACACCCTCAAAGTATTTTGTCTACCCCATATTAATTAGCTAATTTTCATTTATGTTTAAAAATATATATATATAGATATATTTTTTACCTCTTCAAGCCATGTGCTTGTGGAGAATTGATTTGTTGTACCCATTACCATGTGGGCTATGGAAGATGAGCCAAGTTCAAACCTAGAGAGGGAAATATTCAAAAGCGGGTTGTGAAATACTTATTCATTTAACATATATTTTAAGGGCCTCCTATATATAATAGCTTTCAGCTAAAAACTGATCGGTGTGAAAAATACAAAATATGATGTCTATCCAATGGGTTAAGATCTAGCTGTAAAGAATAATACACACCAACAGCTTAATAAAAGGTTAAGTATCCAACAGAAAATGACAGAGGCAGGAAATGCTATAAGAGTTAGACAAAGACAGATGTGAACAAGCAAATGTGTTCATGGAAGGCCTGGGCTGAACTGTGAGGAGGAAGGCTTCAGATATGTCCATGGGCTCAGGAAGGGGTTATGCCAGATGGAATGGAAAACATCCCTGTCCAGATTCACTAGTTAGCACTGAAGTCCAGTTTTATGTTTTCTACAAATATTTTAGGTATTTCTACTGCCTATCTTCAATCAAAAAGTACCTTTAGACTGTTACTGTTCTTTTACAAACAGCAAGGCTAAAACACAGTAAGGTTATGAACTTATCCAGTCACAGCACAATTTTGGCACCACTTACTTTTGTACAAGTTTGTTCCAGTTTTTCCTCAGAAATTGCCAGGCCAATGGGTATCCTACTGGGTTCCTGCCAATGAGTGTAAGAATTTGTGGAAACTCCTGAGTTTTTATTTTATCTCCCTTAAAGCTTTCATCTAGTAGCCTAGAAGGATTAAGAAAAGAAATGTTAGCAATGAATAGGTGATGAAACAGTTATGAATCACTGCAATAAAATTACTTGTAAAAGGAAAAAAAATCTGCCAGTAACAAAGGTTAAAAAGATAAATGGGTAACCACAATCCTGATAAACCCACTATAGCTACATAATAAAAACTAACATTTATATAGTGTTCATAACACCCATTCTCATATACCCTCTCATTTGCTCAAAAGAATAGTTAAGGAAGAGTAGCTCTAGTAAATATTTTTAATATGTTGTCATTTTAAAGATGCACAAATGTATACACCTTTAAATATTTTTCCTAACACCTGGTTCTCCCTAATTATTTGCCTTTCTCATTAGATGTGTGCTGACTTGCAGTATGTTCCCAGCAGGATAGACAATTCCTGGCCAAGAAAACAAAAATAGATGCCAGAATGATCTAATCTAATCTAATTTCCCTTGGCCACATGAACATGAATGAATGACGGACTCACCATTGAAGCTTTTCCTTATTTTGGGTTCTGCAGAGGGCAAATTCAATTTGGCTTTTCTCAGTACTGGACAAAGAAAACTGATATTTACTATAAAGAAAATCCCAGCCTTCTGTGCTCTGGGCCCCCACATCAAACACTGCCAAGGTCACGTCCACAGGCAGGCTATAGAAAGGAACACACTCGGTGAGAATCTGAGATGCAGTAAGTATGTTTAGAGGCATAATGGTGACTAACTATGAACTGCTGAACTTTCCCCATGATCAGAGAAGCATGCCTGGAAATATAAACAAAAACTACTGATTTCCTTCAGTTACACTTTTTTTTTTTTTTTAGGACAGAGTCTTGCTCTGTCACCCAGGCTGGAGTGCTGTGGCTCGATATCAGTTCCTGCAAGCTCCCAGGTTCACGCCATTCTCCTACCTCAGCCTCCCGAGTAGCTGGGACTACAGGCGCCCGCCACCATGCCCGGCTCATTTTTTGTATTTTAGTAGAGACGGGGTTTCACCGTCTTAGCCAGGATGGTCTTGATCCCCTGACCTCGTGATCCACCCACCTCAGCCTCCCAAAGTGCTGGGAATACAGGCATGAGCCACCGCGCCTGGCCTAGTTACACTTTATAAAAAAAAGGCAAGAGAGAAATATCTAAAATTAGGTTTTAAGTAGCCTTCTCAAAAATGTAATGTGAAATGCCATTTTTATAAATACCTACATATTTAAATACTTTAATGATGCTGGGTGAGTCCATAGGGGATCACCTTTCAAGCCAAAAGAAATTCAAACTATATTCAAAATTTACACCATGATCACAAGTCAGGACTGCAGTAGGACCACTGTTTGGATTTCTTTAAGCTGAAGCATGTAGGTTGTTGGCATAAATGTTTCCTGGGTGGGGTTTAAGCTCCAAATATAAAAAGGACTGAAGTGTAGCAAGAATAGGGATTTCCAGATACGGTAAAATCCTACCTTGCTTAGACAGTGTCAGCAATTACTATGCATCCCTGTCAGAGAATTTGGAAGCCCAAAGAAACTACTATAAAATACAATGCATGTGTTTCTCTATGGCATGGCTGTCACCGTTTAATACGATTTTGCATTGCCTATACAAAATGAGAATTATTCCCATACCATCCTAACTCCCCAGATATTTGACTTTTATGCATAGAAGTTCCCTCCTAGCATTTCTTAAAGTTACGAGATACATAGATAAATCTTAAAAAGCAATTTATTTTCCAGAAAAGGGCAGCAGGGGAGACACTTAAACTTTTTGTTTTCCCTAATGTTTAGTACCAATGATGGAAAACAGAAAAAATACCCTTCACATCAACAAATTGGTTATTTAGTATGGACTGACCTCAAGTTTCCATTGGATTCCTTCCACTTTCTGAAATAGCCTTCTGCCCTCTGTACGCAGGGCTGATAGTTGTGCACACAGGCGAGGAGTAGTAGTTGACTCCGCAGCATTCGCTCTGAGACTGAGCCCTCGTCTGTCCACGTCTGCTTATCAATGAGGTCCCTTAGCAGCCTGATGAGGAAGGCCTGAGGGCGTTGTACAGGGAAACAGGGACCAGTATTGTCACAGGTCATTTCATGTTAATATAATCCATTATGGTCTCAGATGATGGGGGCTAATTTTTAAAGCATAATCTAACTTTTACTGTATAAATCATGCAGCACTGTTTAATTATAAAAGGGCCAAAAACAATAAATAATGATGAATGACTTTCATATTTTCATAACAAACTTTTATAAGATATCCTATCTACTTAAAGTCAGGATGAATTGCCACTTTTAAAACAAACTCAAAGAGAGTTTACATGACTAAATTTTGAGAGCAAATTATGCAACAAGACTTCAGGACATTTTGCCAAGCATAACAATTTTGTGCCTCTTCCTCAAGTACCATGAAGAGTCCCAGAAAATCTGAACGTCAGCCATCATAATAGGAAAGGAAAATGAAATAAAAGGTTTGTGAAAGGAAGGAAATAACAAATCCATGCAAATTAAATAGAGTCTAAGAATGCCATTCCTATTTTTAGTGCCAAATAAAACCAAAATCTTTGCTAGTCCATCTAAATACTGAACTAATATTTATTTGCTTTTCCTTAATATGTATATAAAGATACACACACACACACATACACACACAATGATTAACACTTTTTAACACAAATAATAATTACATAACTTTTATTTCAGGCTTTTACCTTGAATTGAGTTTCCACTTCATTCATATCTCTTTTCTCCATTAACTTATACATAGGAATCAGCTCATTCAAACCTTGAAACACGGGCATAATTTCAGTTTCATGTTTCAAGTACAGGGATAAATCCAAGGCCTTTTCAATGGACAGCTTCCCAATGCTGACCAAGAGACACTGTGGTTAGTGGTTTAAAAGTAAATCCGGGAAGTCAACTTTTTGCTTCAAAATATATTTTAATCTTCTAGCAAAACAAGCAATCAGATATAAATGTCCCTTATAAATAGATAACTGCGGCCGGGCGCGGTGGCTCATGCCTGTAATCCCAGCACTTTAGGAGGCCAAGGCAGGTGGATCACCTGAGGTCGGGAGTTCAAGACCAGCCTGGCCAACATGGTGAAACCCCGTCTCTACTAAAAATACATAAAATAGCCAGGCATGGTGGCAGGTACTTGGTATGTGGGAGGCTGAGGCTGGAGAATCACTTGAACCCGGGAGGCAGAGGTGGTAAGCTGAGATGGCACCACTGCACTCCAGCCTGGGCGACAGAGTGAGACTCCATCTCCAAAAAATAAATAAACAAACAGATAACTACTATGTAAGTCTCTTTTCTATCACATATAACACAACATCTGGCATGTTTACACTAGGGAGGAAGTTTCTCAAACAGTAACATCTAGGGCTAACGTGTGGATAAGCCGGAAAGGAAGCACATCAGCATCTATCCCTGTGAAACACTGGACTGTGTGCTGAACTTCTAGAGTAAGCAAGGGATTTCCATCAAAGACCCTTTAGGAAGCCTGGTCAAACAGACTATCATCTTGTCAAAACTATGAGTTCCTGGAGGAAACACATTTTCTTCTCCATTTCAAAGACACTGCATATCCTTAGAAACCCTTCATTACAGTGGGTTAGTGTTAAAAACCTCAGTGGTAGGGTGTATATTATATAAGTTAAAAAATAAATAAAGAAGAAGCCCTCTAAGGCTCAAGCAGAAATATTCTACAGAGGGGAATTTTTTAGGCAGAAAGAAACAGCTAGGTAAGCAACCCTTAACTTTCTCCCCCATTGCTTTTTCTCACTTCAGAAGGCCCAGTATGGTGGTGAGAAGAACCAGAAGGCACTCAAAATTTAGGCCAGAAGGATATGGGTATGAGGAGAAAGAGATAATCCTTCCCACCTGCATGCTTCCTCTTAGGACTTTAGGTCTGCCTACATATGTTGAAGAAGTTTGAGTTTTAGGCTTTGGGAGCATTTCCTTAAAAACCATTGTCATGGGGGACGGAAAAAAAAAAGGGTAGTGTTAATTCTGTCCTCACACACTCAGAGATCATTTGGTTGGGCTACATTTTATGAGCTATATTCCATAAAGATGCTGCAAAGTTCAGGTATCTGGTTTAGGAAAGAAAAAAAAAATCCCTTCTTTAACCCAAGAAATGTAATGCAAACAACTTGGGCCTGTGTCACTTAGTCTTCTAAGAAGACTTCAAGGCTGTTATAAAGACCCAGTGGTGGGAGAAACCTGATCCGGTATAGCGGGGCCAGAAGAAGCTGCGGGACCATGCCGCAGGGACAAGGCAAGGAGTTTCGCCAGGATGTTGATCTCCTGGTTATCTGCACTTCCGCCTCAGTATGATCTGAATTATTAATGAGAAAGATTAAGATACAGATTCCTTCCTTCAAGTGCCTTAGTAGTCACAGACAGGAGGTTAATTATAAGGCTAAAAGCAATCTTGGGTTGTTAGAAGAACTTAGAGGAAAACACCTTTCAACTTCTTGTTATCAATCAATCATTTTTGTCTTTAGAAATCAAGAATTTGAACAATAACAGCTGCTTTCAGAAATAAACCATGACTTTGTGCAGCGTGTATTACCTGACGAGCTGAAATGCATTGTTGATGAGACTCGCCCGATCATTACTGCTGACTGCTGTGTGTGTTCCTTTTAAAAGGCCAGTCAAAGAGTCCCATCCATCATCCTCGTAATGCACAATGTAATAGCCATTCATGCCCACATTAAATTTGATCCATTCCACCTCTTCTGGGAGGATGAGCACATCTAGAGTAAATAAAATAAATCAAAGCTCCATTTGCTCCCTTGCCTGAAGAAAGCTTTTCTCATCCAAGATTGGGCAAGGAAATTAGAGAAGAGTTTAATACTGAAAAATTTGAAAACATCACTTATTTCTCTCAGAAACCAGAAAACAGCAACTCAATAGACAAAAGCTAACACTAGCTTTAGACATCAATTTTGTGAGATTTACAGATCTATGAAAAGAATGGCAACTACATCTCTGGCCATACATATGATATAACCCAGTAATGTTAACAAAGTAATAGTGAATGTTCACTGGTAATCCCTCCTTTTTAGCATTATATAATTCAGCTACAATCTCTATCTGGCAAGATATTGGCCATTCTTCTTTGAAACCAGAAAGCATTTTCAATCTGATCCCTTTTGCTTTAACCAAGATAAATAGCAAAAGAAACAGCACTTTAATCCTACACATTTTCACATTCCTCCTTGAATCAAACTAGTAGTTTCCAAAATAAATTACCTGTTTTTGTTTTTAGCAAAAATCGATGGACCATGTCTGATTTGCTGGTGATGAATGTCAATGGAACATGCCACAGGTACCTAAAAGAAAGGAGAGGTGGATTGTTCATTTGTTGATTCAATTCAACAAGCAGTTATTAAATCACCTATCATGTGCCAGGCACTGGTTAGTTTAGAACAAGATAGTACCAAAACTGCTACAGCCAAGCTCTCAAAACATCCCCAGTCTGTTTTCCAGCTTTGTAGGGAGTGTCAGCTCAGGCACTATTTCCTTTTCTTGGACTCCTTGAGTAGAGCTAAGAATTTGGACTCACGCGAACCCTGAAAGCCTTTTTACAGTGATTGGCTGATTGCATCTCAGAGGCCTAACTTCAGGACTCATGTGCCTCCTGAATAGTATATTAGGAAGGACACAACATCACCTCCTTGGGATTCCTGTCAATGATACGTAAGCTGAACCTGATCATGGAGAAACAGCAGAAAATCCAAACTGAAAGGCATTCTATAAAATAACTGGCCAGTACTCTTCAAAAAATGTCAATATCAAGAAGCCCAAAAAAGACTGAAGAGTTGTTTCAGAAAAAAATGGAGACCAAAATGATGCAACAACTAAATAAAATAAGTGATCCTGTATTAAATCCTAAGTCAGAATTTATTTTCTATTTTGCTATAAGGATATTTTTAGGACAATTGGAAAAAGTTGAATGGGATTTATAGATAATAGTATTATATAAAGTTTATTTCCCAATTTTGATAATTGTACTGTGACTATGGTTATATAACTGAATGTTCTTGTTTTTTGTTTGTTTGTTTGTTTGTTTTGAGATGGAGTTTCGCTCTTGTTGTCCAGGCTGGAGTGCAGTGGTGCGATCTCGGCTCACTGCAACCTCCGCCTCCTGGGTACAAGTGATTCTCCTGCCTCACCCTCCTGAGTAGCTGGGACTACAGGCGCCCGCCACCACGCCCGGCTAATTTTTGTATTTTTAGTAGAGATGGCGTTTCATCATGTTGGCCAGGCTGGTCTCGAACTCCTAACCTCAGGTGATCCTCCTGCCTCGGCTTCCCAAAGTCCTGGTATTAAAGGCATGAGCCACTGTGACCGGCCATAAATGTTGTTTTGTAGAAAATACTATGCTGAAACATTTAGGTGTGAAGGGGAATCATGTCACCAACTTACTGTCAAACAGTTCAGAAAAACATATGCCAAGTATATACATACAGACATATGTATATAGGTATGTATGTAGATAGATGGATATCAATTAATCAAGATTTAAAACCTCCTTAATCCTTTTGGGAAGATGGGGGAGGGAGGTGTATATATATATATACACATATATATGTGTGTGTGTATATATACACATATATATGTATATATACACACACACATATATATCCACACAAACATATACATATAGAGAGAGAGAGAGAGCAAGAGAGAGAGAGGGAGGTGAAGAAAGTAAAGGAGTAAAGAGTTAACATGTATCTAGGTAAAGGATATATAGGAATTTGTTGTGTTATTCTTGTAACTTCTCTATAAGTCTGAAATTGTTTCAAGATAAAAGAATTTTTTAACGGTATCCATCCAGGGTCAATCAAGTTGCAGCATCTTGTTTCTAATAATATTCTTCTATAGCATTAAGCTGACAAACAGGTTCCAAATCTAACTCAGAAGAAGACAACTGAGTCTCTCATCATTCTCGGAAATCACCTAAATTCTTTTGTCCTCAGCTCTAACCAAATGCTAGGCACTATTGTAATCTAGTAGCAGTTGCAGCCAGTAACCAGAAATTACCATCATATCAAATTACAAAATATGAGAATGTTAAAGTAATTACATCGTCAACTTTACTGAGAATAACCAAGGTTTAAAGCCTCCTTAATCCTTTTGGGAAGATGGGGGCAGGGAGTATAAGTCAACTTCATAGGATACACAGATGCAGCTGAAATATTTTAGCAATAGCGGTAAGGGCATTATTTCAAAAGCAAGGTTCCATCCTACAAGGCAGATGTTACCTAGACAACAAAACGAATTTTACTCTAGGAGCATTACCCAGTGTCCGGGGCGCCGTCAGAGCCCTTCATGTAGTGCTCTTGCTTCATGTGTACATTCCTCCCCCTCACTGTGATGGTTATTAGGGGAAAACCCTTCTGCAGTGTCCAAGTGTTCATCATGGTTTTCACATCCAGCCCTTCCTGATGCCAATGCTGGTGTGTACACAAAAAGGCAGACACATCACCCATTTAACCCAACTCTAAGAAAAGACAGAACACCAGCTTATGCTCAAACAGCCGCTACCAGTTGCCAACCTCCCCTCTTGGGAGCACTTTCTGATCCCTTTCTCAGTGTGATGTCCCCAGCCATCACACCTCCATTAGAGCACCAGCTGTTTGCTTGTCATTTTCCTCCACTACACATACGTGTCTGGAGGACTGGTAGCATACCTAGTTCTGCCAGGCACACTTTGGGGCTGGCAATAACACTGGGCACAAAGCAGGCATGTGAATGAATGAAGGAAGAGAAGGGAGAGAAAGTGCCAGGTTTTCAATACCTACCTAACTATGCTGGTTTCGGACAAGCAAGGTGGAAACAATGTTCAGTCAAGAGCCTGTGTTTCTAAAGTGAGAACACAGAGATGACCCACACTCAACAAATAGTGGGAACTCAAAAGGAGCTGTTTTTTGATACTAAAAAAGCTTTTAAGAAATGATTTAAGAAGTAGTAAAGGCTGGCCGCGGTGGCTCATGCCTGTAATCCTAGCACTTTCGGAGTCTGAGGTGGGTGGATCACCTGAGGTCAGGAGTTCAAGACCAGCCTGGCGAACATGGTGAAACCTCATCTCTACTAAGAATACAAAAATTAACCGGGTGTAGTGGCGTGTGCCTGTAATCCCAGCTACCTGGGAGGCTGAGGCAAGAGAATCGCTGGAACCGGGGAGGCAGAGGCTACAGTGAGCCGAGATCACGCCACTGCACTCTAGCCTGGGCAACAGAGTGAGACTCTGTCTCAAAAAAAAAAAAAAAAAAAAGAATTAGTAAAAAGATAAAATGTGCCACAGGACAAATCTAGAAACTACTGAATAAAGCAATCTCTAGGAACAAAAAAGCCAAGAAAGTAAACATATAAAAAGAAAAACATAAAATTCTGTTGAATCTCCAGACTCACCCTCAGCTTCCTCTGAAAACATCCCACAAGTCCAGATGAACAGAGACTCAGGCTGTTTTGTGACTTGATGTTATGAATACTTTATAGCTTAGCAGTTAAAAACATGAGTTAGATCTAAATTCAAATCTCTGCTCTGCAATTTACCAATCAGATGTCTTTGTATTTCATGTTCTCAACTTTAAAAATAGGGATAGTAATAGTACCCGGCTCACAGGTTTATTATGAAGAGTAAAGGAGATAATACACATAAGTGCTTAACATGTGCCTGACACATGACAAGTATTCAAGAATGCTCAGTGCCATTGTCTTTGTACAAATGCAGAGCTCTGTAAATGACTGACATATCCTTTTGACTGCTACAATGCAGCTGTAATCTGCTATAGAAACATGTCATAAATCCACTGCTTTAAAAGGGAAGCTAAAGAAATTAGTATCAGTGAGAAGCATTACCAAGGAAAGCTCTGCAACCCTCCAGTATAGATACACTTTAAGAAAAATTGAAAAAGATTGAGTATGGTATAGTTTAAATGCAGTCTTATCTGGAATGAGGGTGATATAATCAAGGACCTCAGAAAGTTTGGCACAGAGCTACCTTTCAAAGAATATGCAGTAAAAGAATGTGCTTGGGGGAACATGTACAGATATAGAAACTTACTGAGGATGAAGATGAATGTTGACTTCTAGAGCAAAAGCCATCCATCCCTTTTACACCATCTGTAGGGCAAATCTAAAAACCAAAAATAAACACATCACTCTTATTTCTATAGAAAACAATGATTCTCCTCAGAGGGATTAACATAATGCAGGGAAAACAAAACAAGATGATAAGCCTGTCAATCCCAAATGCGGAGATATTCAAAAACATACTCACACTTGCCATACTATCCCACAGGTCCTCGTTTTTTGTATTTTTATAGCTATGCTTCTGGAGATACTGTACAATACCACTTTTAAATGCATCAGCACTAAGATACTCCCTTAGCATATTCAGAATACAAGCTCCCTGAAAAGATAATAGAAATAATTGTTATCTATACTTTCATTGCAGTCTCATCTGAAATCACATATTCTTTTGCAATAAAACACATTTCTTTGAAAACGCAACTGCAGGAACATTGTTAATGTCTGGCAATTTGTGAAACAGAGTAAGCAGGTTAAACCTGGACCTGTTTAGGCAGGAGATTTGTCTAATGTGATTGCTTATACTCTGAGCCCACTGAGGCCCTTATTTTCTATCAGTAGCCAGACCTCCCGATGGGGCAAATTAGCATCATCTGCCAACTCCCTTTGTTCACATGTGAGTGGGGATAATGGTGCAGATTAAACATTGGACCTTGAGCTACTACCTGGCTCTCCCACTGCCATTCCAGGGCAGGACTAAGGAGAGGCCAGTACAACAAGGGGTGGAGCACTAGAGATGGAGGCAGAGGTAGATGCCAGGGAAGGAAAAGTGGATATGTCCAAGGAGCCCAGGCAGCCTTGAGCATGGAGGGCTGATGGAGCTGGAGTCACAATGAGAAAGGGAACAAGACTTTGCTGAAGTTGCTTATCAGCTTAAGGAGATTTTGGGCTGAGACAGTGGGGTTTTCTAGATATACAATCATGTCGTCTGCAAACAGGGACAATTTGACTTCCTCTTTTCCTAATTGAATACCCTTTATTTCCTTCTCCTGCCTAATTGCCCTGGCCAGAACTTCCAACACTATGTTGAATAGGAGTGGTGAGAGAGGGTGTCCTTGTCTTGTGCCAGTTTTCAAAGGGAATGCTTCCAGTTTTTGCCCATTCAGTATGATATTGGCTGTGGGTTTGTCATAGATAGCTCTTATTATTTTGAAATACGTCCCATCAATACCTAATTTATTGAGAGTTTTTAGCATGAAGGGTTGTTCACAACCTACTCATCTGACAAAGGGCTAATATCCAGAATCTACAATGAACTCAAACAAATTTACAAGAAAAAAACAAACAACCCCATCAAAAAGTGGGCGAAGGACATGAACAGACACTTCTCAAAAGAAGACATTTATGCAGCCAAAAAACACATGAAAAAATGCTCATCATCACTGGCCATCAGAGAAATGCAAATCAAAACCACAATGAGATACCATCTCACACCAGTTAGAATGGCAATCATTAAAAAGTCTGGAAACAACAGGTGCTGGAGAGGATGTGGAGAAATTGGAACACTTTTATACTGTTGGTGGGACTGTAAACTAGTTCAACCCTTGTGGAAGTCAGTGTGGCAATTCCTCAGGGATCTAGAACTGGAAATACCATTTGACCCAGCCATCCCATTACTGGGTATATACCTAAAGGACTATAAATCATGCTGCTATAAAGACACATGCACACGTATGTTTATTGCGGCATTCACAATAGCAAAGACTTGGAACCAACCCAAATGTCCAACAATGATAGACTGGATTAAGAAAATGTGGCACATATACACCATGGAATACTATGCAGCCATAAAAAATGATGAGTTCATGTCCTTTGTAGGGACATGGATGAAATTGGAAATCATCATTCTCAGTAAACTATCGCAAGAACAAAAAACCAAACACCGCATATTCTCACTCATAGGTGGGAACTGAACAATGAGATCACATGGACACAGGAAGGGGAATATCACACTCTGGGGACTGTTGTGGGGTGGGGGGGAGCGGGGAGGGATAGCATCGGGAGATATACCTAATGCTAGATGACGAGTTAGTGGGTGCAGTGCACCAGCATGGCACATGTATACATATGTAACTAACCTGCAGAATGTGCACATGTACCCTAAAACTTAAAGTATAATAAAAAAAAATAAATAAATAAATAAATAAAAATAAAAATAAAATCCATGAAAAAAAAAAAAAGAGAAAGGGAACAAGAGTCTTCCCAGACACCCTGTATTCCTGGGTAAAGGGCTCTTTTCCCCTCCACTCCCAGTACCACGGATGGTGAGTCACAAACTCAAATGCCTCCAGTGGCACATGACAGGGCATATAAATAAGGGAAATAGTCCAAGGATAAGAAGAATGCTCTTTTACATTCTTTTTCCCCTGGACTTTCAATGGAAACATGCAAGCAAGAAAGACTTCTGTTTGCTACCGGTAAAACAACAGCCAAGCACAATGGTAACTGGCAACACATTCTCAGCCTCGGTGAGAAGACAATAGAACAGTTGGGAATGGTAGGGAAAGTGGAAAAGCAGAGACTTGATCTTACAAAGAGAGAACAACAACTTAGCTCCAGCTTATGCTGCAAAGGAAATACAGTGGCCAAATCCTCCTTTTTCTTCCCCAAGAGAAGCTAGAAATGGGGATTTTACATAAAATCTCCCAATCATTAAACTGTTGTCAACAATTCCCAACTCTGTTACTAAGCACACTGTGCAAGACAATTATTTGCGTCTCAACAATATTAACCATTGCTGAAGGCCTTGAAAAGTAAGCTACACGAGGGCAGGAATTTTTGTCTAGTACAAAATTGATCCTCAATCAATACCTATTTGTTGAATGATGAATAAAAGCAGAGTTTCTGTAAGCCATGAATTTTCAACCCAAGAAAGAATATATGAAGAATTTCCCATAAAATAATCTTTAGGGTTATGAGCCAAACTGCAAGTTAGTCCTAAAAGAGTTAACTCCAGCCAGCACGTGTCAAGAGAGAAGGCATTCAATCTGGGTTTAACCCCACAACCTTGCCTATAACTTCTCCACCCCAGTATGTATAACTTTAGTATCTAAACTGTATCCTTATACTCAATCTACTTTTACCTTATCATAAGAAACATCATCAAACATCTCCCGGATCTGAGCAGGATTCTCCACAGGTGTAGACACAGGGTGTGAGGAATTTAAAGCATCTACCTCCATTGCATCAAAACATTTGCCAAAGAAATAATCTCCCTATTGAGACAGAAAAAAGAAAACATCACCTATGATTTACATTTAGATAAAAAATGTCAAAGGTGGGACATTTTATCTGAGGCAAGAAGTCCATACTTCACATTTTGGGGGCAACCTATTCCATATTTGCTAATATTTATGAAACAAAATAGAATTAATATATTCTAAAAGCTACCCAAAAAACAATGATTTTAGTTAAACATTATAGATTTTGTTCATCTTAAATCCTTTAGAATAAAGAAAATTTCGTATTAATCTAAAAACGAAACGATTATGCCTATAGCCAAACAGCAACACAAGAAATTAACTGTATAGTAATTTCAACATTTCCAATCATTGTCTGTACTGTTTTAGAGCAAAGATACTTACCTTTAAAAACATAATGAAAATAAATGGAGAACCTTAACCAGCTTTATTAGAGCACATTAGCTCAACAATATAATATGTATCCATAATCATTTTTATTACTAAAGATTATGTAGAAACATAAGAAAATATTTATGATTATAATGCAATATTGATATGTACTTTCTAATTATGTACACAGGCAGATGAAAATAGGCAGTAATAAATATTCAGAAATGTATATTTTAAATAATGTATACAGGCAGATGAAAATAGGAATAAATATTTACAAATGAAAAGAATCACTGGAGTAGGATAAAAAAAAATTTTACATAAAATAAGTTTAATTTTGCTATATGTGATTTTCTTAAGTTAAATGTGGTGATTTAAAAAATAAACTATATAGCAGTTCCAAAGCAATAAATTTGTGATCCAGAAGCCTAAGTTGTTATACAATCAAATGTGCAGTTACCTTAAGCATAACTCATTTGATTTGGCAATTAGGGTCCTATTCAGATATCAGTAATCTGTACCTAATAATTCTGCAATGAGCAACCTGAAGGTTGGGAAAATGAAATGGAACATTTAGGCTGCCATTATTTCTATTTCTTTGATATTAAGAAAGATAAAATTGGACAATTCACAAACAATCATAGATTCACAACTGAGTTTGTAAATAAGTCTTTGTGATATATCTTGAAAGTTCACTAGCATTTTTGCAACACGATTCATATCTAAACTGTCAAGGAAGTTATCAATGAAATATTTTTATAAGTTCTATAATCAAAGATTAGTAAATATTTTCCAGCAATATTGAACAAAACAAGAAATTAACCTCAAATGTGAAGGATGAATAACTACTTACAACTTTCAGTTCAGGATGGGTCACACTGACAGACACAAACTCCATAAATTTGGCAAATCCTTCATTTAGCCAAAGATCATTCCACCATTCCATAGTGACCAGGTTCCCAAACCACTAAAAGCACAACATAAGCCATAAACAAAGACACTCAGAAAGAAGTATATTTTAGATGTCTAATATAAGTTTATGAATGTTAACATATATTTACAGGACCAATATTTAATCAAGGTAAAAATAAAAAAAAGTTCAACATGCATTATAAGACATAAAAATGAATGCTTTGGAGAAACAATTTTTCCTATTAAAAAAAGACAAAGTAAAAATTATATAAATAGCCTTATATGTCCCATAAAAGCAATATAAATGTAGTTTATACTTTATTAAAAGTGTGAATGAGCTTATACCTGGTGGGCCAGTTCATGGGCCACAGTCATTGTGATGCCAAGCTTACTTGATGCAGAAGACTTTTCTGCATCAAACAACAGAGCAGATTCTCTATATGTTGTCAGTCCCCAGTTTTCCATAGCACCAGACTGAAAGTCGGGAATAGCAGCAAGATCTTGGGAAGGAAGTAATAAAATACATTACCAGTCTCTAAGCTACACATTCTCCCAAACACACTAATCTTCAGAATGGATAGGTGTTTGAACCAGCTGCCCATGCATAATCATGGAGCTCTAGACTGGAAGAACCTTTCACAATGGAGAAAAAGAGGCTTAGTGACTCAGCATCACTTTGCTATAAATGTGGCAAAGTCAGACTTGCATCTCAGGCCTTTTTTTTTTTTTTTTTTGGAAACAAGGTCTCACTCTGTCACCCATACTGGAGTGCATTTGCAGTGGTATAATTACACCTCACTGCAGCCTCAACCTCCCAAGCTCAGGTGATCCTCCCATCTCAGCCTCCCAAGTAGCTGGGACTACAGGTGTGCACCTCCACACTCAGCTAATATTTTTGTACTTTTGTGGAAACAGGGTTTTGCCATGTTGCCCAGGCTGGCCTCAAACTCCTGGGCTCAAGTAATCCACCTGCCTGGGCCTCCCAAAGTGCTGAGATTACAAGACATGAGCCACCGTGCCCGCCTTTTCAGGCCTCTTGACTCCACTTCTAACCTTCTGATGAGGAGTTTGGAAATTGAAAAACTAAACAATTACAATAATCCATTCTATTCTGGATGCCCAAGACCCACATATACCTAAAAAATCAAACATACAATAGTTTTAAGGGCTTGTGTAAGAAAGAAAATTCAGATTGTCTTACACTATATAAATTTATTCATTCAAAACAGTTTGTTGAGCATCCTCTGGGTTCCTGCCAAGCAGGTGCCAGTAAAGAAAAAATGTAGCCTCTTCCCTCTGCTGTCTGCCCACTAATAAAATCAGAAGGCAAAAGAGTCCCCATGCCATATGCTTCAAGAACTCTATGAAGATCTGCTTTCTTCACTATCACTAGAAGTTACTGTACTCATCAAGGGTGAGGAGATGCTCAGAAAGATCAACCGCAGGTTTGTCACTTGCTGGGGTTTTTGTGGCTTGAGGGGCTGCTGAGGCAACTACAGGGATGTGCCAATTATAATGACAAATCTATGACTGTGTTCATCAAATGTCATGTGTAATATCTGTGCAAAATCTCTACCTTGTTTGGGTAGGGGATATGGTATGCCGAAATAATCCTCATAAAATTCTAAAAGAGTCACCGCAGCATCCAGTGCATAATCTGCTTGATTTATCTTGTCTGGCACAGCATAAACAGAAACCTAAAGAGAAAGGCACAGAAAGGAATTCAAATATCTTAACTGGCTTCTCTCCCCACATTGTGTAGAAGACTGACATTAATGTCTTCATATTGTGGGATACGGTTGCCAATATTAAAGAAAATAATTGGGAATTCCATTTCTTGCATTAATACTGACTGTTCCTGATTAATCCCCCTTCTGAAAACAACAACAAATGCTGGATAACATATATAAAGTGTTCTTAAATGTGTTTATAAGATGGCAAATGAGAAAGAAAGATTTAGAGGCCAAAGTGAAATGACAGTTAGACCCTCTGATGTCAGGAGAGCACTGCAGCCAGCTTTAACCCTGCCGGCACTACCCCAACATAGCTGGACTTGAGCTTTGGTTCTTATGTCATTGAAGGATTCAGGAGTTAAGAGACCAAGTCCAGGGCCTGCCCAAAGTAGAAAGTCTAACAGGACATACAACCCCTGCATAAAGCTAGTACCCAAAGGCCAGGCCTTTAATGTAAAGGTAAACTAGAAATAACTACCCTTTCTCAAGGAAACTACAAGTAAAGTGATCCCTGGACCAGTAAGTACTCCCAGACACTCTGTAAGAGCAAATACAATTTCTCTCTGGAATAATCCACTTTAGACTCAGGCAACATAAGCTCACAGACATAATTCATAATACAAACAAGGAAACAAGATACCATAACCAAGAGCCAGCAGAAACAACCACAAAATCAGATACACAAAGAATTCAGATAAAACAATTACCAGACACAGATATATAATTGTATGCTTAATGTGTTTAAAGAAATGAAAGAATTAAAAATATTAATATAGATTAGACATTACTAAAATAATCATTTCTAAGAGATTCAGATAAGTGGCAAAACAATGGGCGGGTGTTTTTGCTGATAGTTTCACTGCTGAATTAAGAATGTTCCCTTCATCCGAGTCTCAAGCGTCACCTTCAAATCCCCAGGTAAGTAAAGATACCTCCACAAGAATAAGAAATCTCAGCACTAGAGGAACACAAAGCAATTCAGCAGGGAATCCCCATCTATTCAGGCCTCAGTGAAAACCAGCACAAACACATAAGGTATCTTCAAACAAAGCATCCCTTCCTCCCCTCAGAAAAACCTGTTTGCATTCTGAGCTACGGCACACAGTTGAATAGGTTGCCCACTATGCAACAGTACCCAAATGAGGAACAAGTGTGCCTTGAAACAAGATTTTTCTCTCCAGCATTCCAGTGTACCTGGCCCAAAGCCTTTGGCTATTCCAAGCAGGTTGCTCTATCTTCCTTACCATAGCCAGAAATCCCCTGCCAGATAGTAACATTTACTTCCAAACTGTAGAAAGCCATAACCAGAAGCAACCTTAGAGACCATTGCAGGATCTAGTCCAAGTTATACCTTCCAAAGAAGTAAATATTAAGTTTCAGAGGGAATAGGGCCAAGGTCAGAGAGTCAGTGAAGTGACTGCGGTGAAGCCAGGATCACGACTCAGGCCAGGCCACACTCTCTCCACGTTGTTGTTATTAGAACCTCACTATACAAATGAGCATCCGTGACAACAGGCTGGCCAACCATCCCAGTTTGCCTGAGATTGAGGAGGTTCCCAGGATGCAGGACTTCCAGGATTTTGGTATTTGGTTTTGTCTTTGTTTGTTTGTTTAGAGACATGGTTTTGCTCTGTTGCCCAGGCTGGAGTGCACAATCATACCTCATTGAAGCCTCAAACTCCTGGGCTCAAGGGATCCTCCCTAGTAGCTAGGACTAGTAGCGGGCACAAGGAACCATGCCTGGCTAATTTTTTTATTTTATTTTTTGCAGAGACAGGTTCTCACTATTTTGTCCAGGCTGGTCTCAAACCCCTGGCCTCAAGTGATTCTTCCACCTCAGCCTCCCAAAGTGTTGGGTTTATGTTGGGTTTACAGGCATGAGCCACTGCGCTCAGGCAGACTTCCAGTTTTAAAGCCAGTTCCAAGCAAACCAGAACAAGCTGGTCACCATATGTGACAGTCATAGGCTCACCTTGACTCCACTCTTGGTTATCTTGCTGACAGACTCAAAATCTGAAATAATGAAGGCCACCAGATAGGTGCTCATCTTCACAGTGACATCAAAATGGTCTTCTATGAGTCCTTCAGCAACAGTCACAGATTTCACCTAAAATCAGAATAATTCAAATTATCAAGTAATCCAATTATCCAATACAGTGAACATGATAAATTTCCTAATTATCAGACATAATATTAAAAGTGTATCAATCCCAGCACTTCGGGAGTCCGAGGTAGGCAGATTGCTTGAGCTCAGGAGTTTGCGACCAGCCTAAGCAACATGGTGAAACCCTATCTCTACAAAAAAAAAAATACAAAAATTAGTCCTGCTGGTGGTGCGTGCCTGTAGTCATAGCTACTGGGGAGGCTGAGGTGGAAGGATGGCTTTAGCCTGGGAGGTGGAGGTTGCAGTGAGCCAAGATTAAGCCACTGCACTCCTGCCTGGATGACAGAGCCAGACCCTGTCTAATGACGCTTCTATAGTTACTTTAAAAGTTATCTTTCCAATATCTAATTATAATTTAGATATTAACGTCAAACAGTTCTACTCAATTTCTTTTTTATTGAGATATAATTCATATACCATAAAACTTACCATTTTAAAGTTTACAATACACTGTAAATCCACATTTGGCATATGTGGATTGATAACACGGATGAGACAAAGCAAAACTGAGATTGTGAGTTTTGCCAAGATGTGGCTGATCCACTTGTTCTTAAATACAGGTTTGAGAATTATCTGGCAATGCAATGTCGAGCTGTTGAGCATATATGCAACGGGGAAAATACATAACCCTGTAGTACCTAAAAGAGCTTCTGTTCTTCTGTATAATCGAAAGTAACCTGGGCTGGACGCAGTGGCTCACACCTGTAATCCCAGCACTCTGGGAGGCTGAGGCGGGTGGATCACGAGGTAAGGAGATCCAGACCATCCTGGCTAACACGGTGGAACCCCATCTCTACTAAAAATATGAAAAATTAGCCGGGCCTGTAGTCCCAGCTACTTGGGAGGCTGAGGCAGGAGAATGACATGAACCCGGGAGGCAGAGCTTGCAGTGAGCCGAGATCATGCCACTGCACTCCAGCCTGGATGACAGAGCAAGACTCCGTCTCAAAAAAAAAAAAAAAAAAAAGATTTGCTTCATTTGCTTCATTGGAATCACCTTTTTAAGTGCAATCAGAGAGTAAGGGTGGGGTATGGTTGATGGAGGTACAGTCTTAGAGGTCTGCCCCTAAAGAAGAAAGTCTAACACCTCAGCAATAAAAAGCACGGAGATGGAAAAAGAACCAGCCAGAATTAGCCGGGTGAAACCATGGTCACGGGCATTTTTCCTGTAATCCGGTACTCACCTCTATTGCTCTGACCTCATCTTTTTTTGTTTGTTTTGAGAGATAGGGTCTTGCTATGTTGCCCTGGCTGGTCTTGGACTCCTGACCTCAAGAAATCCTCTTCTTCTGCCTCCCAAAGTGTTAGGATTACAACCATAAGCCACCTCACCTGGCCCTCATCCTTCTTAATACCCATCAGCCACCAACTTCTGGTCACTATTTGGTCATTCAAACCAACTCTGCTACCGAGCCTAAGATTACTCATAAAGGATCCCAAATCATCTTTTCTTTTTAAATGCATTCTGCTTCTGCCTACCTACAACAAAAACTTTTCTTTTTTTTTTTGAGATGGAGTCTCACTCTGTCACCCAGGCTAGAATGCAATGGCACAATCTTGGCTCACTGCAACCTCCACCTCCCAAGTTCAAGCGACTCTCCTGCCTCAGCCCCCCAAGTAGCTAAGATTACAGACATGTGCCACCACGCCCAGCTAATTTTGTATTTTTAGTAGAGACAGGGTTTTACTATGTTGGCCAGGCTGGTCTTGAACTCCTGACCTCAGGTGATCCACCTGCCTCAGCCTCCCAAAGTGCCGAGATTACAGTCATGAGCCACCACACCTGGCCAAAAATTTCCATTCTCGAGTTGTGTTAATTATTAGGAAAATAACCTGATTAAATTAATTCAAATTTAAATGTGATTAATTTCTGCCCCATACCCAAAACCTTCAATGTTCCAATGGTATATATTTTGTTTTTCTGGTCTCCAAAAAGATCTTTTGAGACCCCGTTGTTCTCCCCTCAGCTCAATATCTGCAGCCTGAGGTCAGGCTACTCGTATTAGATTTCTATTAATGAGAGGTATTCCCGTCCAAAGGGACAACATTGCATTAGAAGTTTTCCTATCCTCAAAAAAAAAAAAAAAAAAGAAGTTTTCCTATCTTCGCTAAGTGGATCCTGGATATCCATGGATTTAGACTGTAGCATCTTTGTGGAGCTTCCAAAGCTCCAGGCCTTCCTTCTGAAAGCCTACAAATTTCTCCACTAATCCTGTTTGGTCCTTCAGTCTCTCTCCTGTCTCCTTCCTATCCCTGATCCTTTCTTTATTCTCCTAGAACTTTGATTCACCAATTAAAGAACTCACTTCTGTCCCAGGGAGTAATACCACAATACTGGGGGAGAGGACTATATTTTGAAAAAGCACATCATGTATCTTAAATTTATATTAGGAAAATAGCATAATTGTTTCTTGTCTTTTCATATACAAGGGTGGGAGTGGGGACAGAAGTTCTTGGCTGGTAGGAATTTGCAGAAGAGTGATTTTTACAGAAGATAGCCCTCTGGCGTGGGGTGGGAGATCCGAATCTTGTTTGAGGAAGGCATCCTTATGGTATGAAGGCAGGTAGGTATAGAGTTTTAAGGTTGAGAAGCACCACACTAGAGGTTGGTCTGTGGCTCTCGGTATCTCTCCATGTTATGATATTGCTTCCCCGGTCAGCACAGGGACAAAGCTGTTCTTCCCTCAGGACTCTAGGCAAAGCCTATTCTACTCTGACTCTCAGCCCCAGTGAGTTTCTCTGAACAAAGGATGTGCTTCCAGGAGGTGTTATATACCAGCTGCAGAATGACGGCCCAGCTGATGCTTTTCTAAACTACCAGAATCAAAGGATGATGGCACTTACTGAACAGTTTTATTCATTTGGCATGGTCATCTTCTAGTCACTTTTAAAAATCAGAGGGAATGCTGTCCACATCCGCATTGAGATTGGGGAATAATAGTTTCCCTCTGGAAGCTAAGCTATCTATCATGACTTACCTTCAGCACCATAATATTTGGAAAATATTACTTTTATTCTCTTTTTCTGTCTGCCCAATTTTGTACATTCAGTTACAAATTATATAATGAATATTACTATATAGTATATGTAACTTAGAGAAAATAACTGTATGCTAAAAATATGGCCTTATTGACAAAGCATTACCTTTAAAATCATTTTAAAAGATCATATGAGAAAATGAGGGTGAAAGTGCTTTGTGAAGGGCACTAATATTTAAACCTGCCCTGAATTTCTTATACCACTTCCCTCCTATCAGCATGTATAACCTGGAATGGCACTGTTACTGAAATCTTGCATTTTTAGGTGCAATTTTTACTTTGATTACATATAACTATGGCTTGAAACAAAAGCATAGGTTATAAATGAAAAGAAAAGTTAGTAACGATCTGCCAGGCAATAAAACAAAACAGGTGACCCAATGTTGACTGTCACTGGGCTAGTGCAAGTCACAGAGAATCAGTAGATTTTCCTATAGAAAATACACAGGAGTGCAGACTCACCAATGGCATATTGGAGATGGCTAGGTGCCTTGGCTCTCTTCTAATTTTGATTGAGAAACTTGCTTTGAAGGCAGGTTCATCAAAGCAGGGAAAGGCCATTCTAGCTGCAGTGGGTTCAAATTGTGTTGATGCTAGTAACCTAAAATTAAGGCAAGTGAAATAAAAATTGAGCATGAAGCACCAGGAACTCTAAAACAGGTGTTTGCTTTTTAATTCCTAAAGTTACTATAAGATTGATGGATTTTACTACTAAAAAATATTTCACCTGACAAAAGCTATCATAAACTAAGTTAAAAGACAAGTTACACTGGGCATGGTCATGGTGGCTCATGCCTGTAATCCTAACACATTTTTGGGAGGTTGAGGTGGGAGGATTACTTGAGCCCAGGAGTGTGAGACCTACCTGGGCAACATGGTAAAACCCCATCTCTACCAAAAATACAAAAATTAGCCAGGCATGGTGGTGCATGCCTGTAGTCCCAGCTACTTGGGAGGCAGAGGTGAGATGATGGTTTGAGCCCAGGAGGCAGAGGTTTCAGTGACCTGAGATTGCGCCATTGCACTCCAGCCTGGGCGACAGAACCAGACCCTGTCTCGGGAAAAAAAAAAAAAAAAAAAAAGTTAAAAAGAAAAAGTAAAAAACTGGGAAAATTCATTTAAGAAGTATGTGAGGAAGACTTAATAGCCTTAACAGATAGTGAGATCCTAAAAATGTGTAATCCTAAAAATGGCTCATAACTGTAATCTTGGCACTTTGAGAGGCCTAGGCAGGCGGATCACGAGGACAGGAGTTCGAGACCACCCTGGCCAACGTGGTGAAACCCCATCTCTACTAAAAAATACAAAAATTAGCTGGGCGTGGTGGTGCGCGTCTGTAATCCCAGCTACTCAGGAGGCTGAGGCAGGAGAATTGCTTGAACCCGGGAGGCGGAGGTTGCAGTGAGCAGAGTTCGCGCCACTGCACTCCAGCCTGGGTGACAGAGCAAGACTCCGTCTCGACAAAAAAAAAAAAAAAAAAAAATCCCCAACAACCAAGGGAATCTCAGGCAAAGTCAAAGGTCATTAACAGGCAATTCATAAAAGAAGAACCTACAAATCATTAACAAACATATCAAAAGCTGCTCAACTTCCTTAATCAAAGTTACATAAATTAAAAAGAGATCATTTATTTGGGGACCTTTTTTGCTCTAAAAAGACTGCCAATATACACTATTGGTGAGGGGTAAGAAAAAATGACAAGGTTTATCAAAAATTTATAGGCTCTTTGGCTTACCAATTTTACTTCTAGGCATTTATTCTAAAGAAATAATTTACAAAGATGCTCATCAAAGTGTTGTTGATACTGAAAAATTGGAAACAATTTCATTTCCATTCCCGAGGGATTAAAGATATTAATGTACAACTGTATTTTAATAAAATCATTAAAAAGATGTCTAGTAATAGTCATTTATATAAAACATCTTCCCAACATATTAAGTTAAAAAAATTCCTTGTAAAAGAGAAAATATAAGAATTCCATTTATATAAAATAATATATATGCATATCCAGAAAGAAGTCTGGCAGAATATTCCAGTGAAATAGAAGTAGTGGTTAGTTCAGGGGGCTATGAGTGAAATAAATTTTACTTTTTTACCTTGATAAAATAATATGGAATTTGAAAAATAAATTAGTATAATCTACCAACAAATAAAATTCCATTTTAAAACTGAGCATAAAATCTCCCCCAAATAAGTCTCCTCCTTAAAAACAGAACCAAAGCAAGGTGAGTAGAGATCTCTAAAAAAGTTTTAACTGAGATAAAAGTATTTCCTCTAATATGTTGCTAGTAGGATTTGCTGAAGTCCTAACCTGTAGTATCTGTGCATGTGACCTTATTTGGACATAGGGTCTTTACAAGTATCATGGAGTGAAGAAGAGGCCACCAGGCTGGGCCCTAATCTGGTATGTCTGGTTTCCTTATAAGAAGATGGAGACTGGGACATAGGAAAATAGAATGGCCATGCGACTAACAGAGGGAGAAACTAGAATGACGCAGGTGCTAGGCATGGAGTACCAGGGATCCACGGCCACCACTAGATGCTAGGAAGATGCAAGGAAGGATTCTACCCAGAGTCTGGAGGGAGCACGGGCCTGCTGACACCTTGATTTCAGACTTCTAGCCTCCAGACCTGAGAGAGAATACATTTTGTTGTTTATAGCCACCCAGTCTGTGGTACTTTGTTACAAGAGCCCTAGGAAACTAATGCACAGTTCAGGAAAATTAAACATGTTTATTATGTCTCAGAAATCGAACTAAATAAACAAATAGATATTTACTCTGATAGAGCTGGGGGAAAGAAAATTGGTTAAAATAGAATTTTAAAATGAGATTTAAAAAGCAAGGGAAAAAGCCATTTTTAACACTATAAAGAAGATGCAAAAGCAAAACTGAAGAAAAAGTTCAACAACAAAGGGAATTTTAAAAGACAATCAATCTGAAATAATGAATTTAGCGTGGGCAGCACTTGCAGTTTAAAAGAAAAAGAGAAAAAAAAAATACCTCAGTTCCCCTTCCTTGGTTCTGTAGGTGCTTTTGTAAAATCCGTGGAAAGTCTCCGAAAGATTGCCAGCATAGTGAATGACAACTGTGTATGGGAGCCCAACAAGGAGGGGCTCGGGAGCCAGCAGTGCAATTTGCTCCTGAGGGGGGTGTTCCAGGACCTGCAGGGGTTCTTCTGATAGCCTCTCTCCAGCTCCCTTCCTGAGGGTGGCCCTAAATATCTGCAGGTGGTGACTATGCAGGATGATGGTGCTGGTGGGCTGACTGGCTGTGATTTCTACTTTCGTGGTTCCCCAGAAGGTCAGCGTGGTAAGGTTTGCATGGATCAAGAGATCATAATGAACTGGGATGACGTACTCAGGAAGTCGTATTTTATTCCAAGGAAATGGCGTCCCACCACTACCTTTTGGAGATGCTTCAGTGCTCTGACACCATGAAGGAGTGGACACAGTTAAGAGAGCCAACAGTGAGGAAAGTAGAAATGACATGGTTGCAAGGGACCATTTGAGGGGCAGAAACACCATCTTCTTGCTCTACCTACCTAGCGGCACAAATGTACAAAAGCAAAAATATATGTCATTAAAATGTTATTGACACAGCATAATTTCAGAATGTATCCACCCAGCATTCACAGAAATAGGCATAAACTTCCAAAAGTACTAGGTCTTTTCCTGAAAGTAAAAGGACCTTCCCCTATGTTATGGTTTCATATAAGAAAGATGTTTACAGTTAGCAACAATCATTAACACGTACTAGAAAGCATCACTTGGTGTTCAAAGTTTAAATTAACTCTACCTGTCAGGGTTCTTGGTTGAAAGCAACCAAACAAGCTCTGGCTGATGTAGGCAGAAAAGGAATCATTAGGGGATCCTGAGTGGCTCACTAAACGGGTCACAGAGTTGCAGGACATTTGGGAAACCAGGCTCATGAAACAAGCAAAACCAGAACCATATCAGAGGAACATCTGATCAAGCTACCACTCCCCACTGACACTGGACCTTGGAGAAAGCCACTGTAGTACCCTGGAAATCAAATGCTGACACAGCGGCAGCCACCACTAGAATGAGGTCTCCACTTCCCCTGTAAGTATATGTAACGGTAACCTTTAATAACGTCAGTGTCTTCCTCAAATTGTCATGCCAAAAGTTAATTACCTATTTATTTAGCCAGGAAGAGCTTAAAGAGCTTAATTTTCCCAGTAGTTTGTGGCAAACGTATCAATCACCTGGATTGATTTTAAAGACATAAAAGCAATGTGAATTTTAGGCCAGGCATGGTGGCTCATGCCTGTAATCCCAGCACTTTGGGAGGATGAGGTGGGCAGATCACAAGGTCAACAGATCGAGACCATCCTGGCCAACATGGCGAAATCCCGTCTCTACTAAAAATACAAAAATTAGCTGGGTGTGGTGGTGCGCACCTGTAGTCCTAATTACTTGGGAGGCTGAGGCAGGAGAATCGCTTGAACCTGGGAGGCAGAGTTGCAGTGAGCTGAGATTGCGCCACTGCACTCCAGCCTGGCAACAGAGCAAGACCCTGTCTTTAAAAAAAAAAAAAAAACGGCAATGTGAATTTTAAGGGAGATGGCAAACCATGCCCCAAGCATCAAACATAATTTTTTATTTCTTTTATACAAACGCACCTTTCTAATGGGTGTTTGCCAAGAGGGGCCCATACCAGGTGAATGCAAGTGACTGGCCCAAACTCCTCTTGTTCCAGTTGGGAAAAGTAGCAAGCTTACAATGTGGATCCCTCAAAGTGTTCACAGTACATGGAATTCTCCCTCTCTGAGATGTCAAGTTTCCTAACTCTGGCTGCATATTAATGTAACCTGGGAAGCTTTTAAAATTTTCAATGCCTGGGTCCTTATTGACAACAATTAAACTGGAACCTACGGTGATAAGATCGGGGTATGGTTTTACGGATTGTTTAATTTCTGGTTTTTGTTTTTTGTTTTTTTTTTTAAAAAAAAAACTGTCCAGAGATTTTACTGAGAAGCCAAGGTTGAAAAGCTCATCCTTGCCAAATCCTGGCTTTCCCCCTTCAACTCTATGTGATAGGATACTAATTCAAGGCAATGGCTGAAGTGCCTTCCCTAACCCCTCACTTCCTTGCTCCCTTCCCAAATGCACAGCTCAAGGGAATTCCCTTCTCCTCACCTCTGGAGCAATCTGGAGGCTAAACAGAAAGGATACCTACACATTAGAGAGAGTCTTGGAAATCTCATAATCCCAGTTCAAAAGGCACCACCCAGGTGAGACAGGAAGTGTGAACAGGGAGAACATTTTTTTGCCCTTGAAGTTGGGGAACTAGAGAGTAAATGGAACTTGTGTTTTGCTTTCCATATGGAATTACTGGCAGCAACAGCTTAATGAGCATCGCCCCTGCCCCAAGATGGGATCCAGAGGACTCTGTGAAGGTGGCAGGTTCAAGCATGTAAGGACTCTGAAAGTCCCCGAGACCTCTCCAACAGCCCCAGAGAAGATCTAGAAATTCCAACTCGTTATGAGCTGACAGAAAGACTGATGTGCTGCAGAAGGGGTTGGTACCGGGACCTTGGATCAGAGGCTTTGCAGGGTTTGGTCCATGAGGGGGCCAAAGAGAAACAGTTATGTCTCAACGAGGATGCAGTGCATGAGTGGGGCTTGGTAAAAACTCCATGTAGTGAATAAAGGGCTTCACTAATAAATTCTCTTATTAATCCCAAACTGTAGGCTACATCCAAGATTCTGTGATCATGTTCGTGTGTTTGGCTCTTCCCCTGAAAAATTAGCTCTTGTATGGCTTTGCTTCCAATAGTTAAGTGTTCCAATTTGAAACATGGCATTTCATGGTTCTGGCTGGTCTCCTAGGGTCTAGTTTTACTAACAATTTTCTGAAAGGGATGCAGTTAAAAAAAAAAGAAAGCTCTCAAAAACAGTAGTCTACTCAATATAATCAGCTCTTCCCAAGAGAAGTACAATTCTCTTTGAAGTTACACTCCACTAACACTTAAAGGAATAGAAGCCAAGGAGGAAAAAGAACTAATATTTACTAAGCTCCTCCAAAGTGCCAGGCACTTTACACATGCTCACTCTCTCGAATAGCCTATTAGTCTCATTCAAGGTGGGGTAACTGAAGCAAAGAAACATTCATGTAACTTTGCTAAGTTCACACAACTTGCTGGAATGCAATCTACATCTGTGTGAGTATAAACTCCCTGCTTTTTCAGCTTCACCAAGATCCCCCCCCCCCTTTTTTTTTTTTTTTTTTTTTTGAGACGGAGTCTCGCTCTGTCTCCCAGGCTGGAGTGCAGTGGCGCGATCTTGGCTCACTGCAACCTCTTCCTCCCTTCCTTTTATTGAGGCACTATAGTATATGAAATAGATCATCAAGAAGTAATTGAGGTTCTTCCAGAATTTCCTGAACAATGAAATTAACAAGCACTGTTGGTAAATAACAAAAATGCTGGATTAATTTGAAAAAAACAAAAGGACTAGAATGTTTCTATTCAGGCCGCACCTGAAAATGTGCTACTTATACTAATTTCAAATCCTCAGGCAAGAGACAACTGTGCCCAATTTTCAAGTTTTTTGTTTTGTTTTGTTTTGTTAATTGTTGACCACGTCCTGAGTTCAGAGCGAATCCTCTGGGTGTTTAATAGGAAACAGATAATTTCTTTCTGAACCTAGCCTACACAAAGAAATCCAAAAGCGTGAGGAAGTGTGTGCTCTTCCCCTTCCCCTCATGGAATTAACTTTGTAGGACCACCTGGCCAGTGAGGCACCCAGATAGGAAACTTTTAATTTGCGTCAACAGAGGTGCTTTATCTGAATAAAACCCAGCCAGAGCCAGAGCGAAGGGGAGAGAGAGAATTGCTGACCAGAAGAACAGGACAAGCAGGGAGGGAAGTGACCTTAACAACACACACGGCCCGCGCATCCCACCCCACCAGAGTCTTTAACCCAAAGCCTCTGGGTTTCTCTAGCAGCTATGGGCAGGTGCCCTCCTCAGCCCGAGCCAGCTGCCCGCCCCACCCCGCCTTTTGGCCTCGCGCGGGCGTCGGTGGCCTGCAGGACTGGCAGGCATCCAGGCGCCAGGCGGAGCGCTGAGGGAGGCTCCCGCTGGCGGAACAGCGGGGAGACCCGCGAAGCAGGCGCACCGGCCACGCGCCCGGAGGGACAGGGACAGGGACCGGCAGCGGTGGGCCCGCCGCCAACCCGCCGGGCACTCCGCGGACTCGGGCCTAGCCAGCGACTCCCCCCGCCCTTCCCGCGCCCTGTCTCGCGCCCCGTCGCCTTCCTCCCGCGCCCCGTCTCCCTCCTCCCGTGCCCCGTCTCCCTCCTCCCGTGCCCCAGGCCCTCAGCACCCCCCTCGGCGGGCGCAGGGAAGGGACGGGTGCCGCGCTCTTCTCCCGGCCCGCAGTCCCCTACCCGCGGCTCGAGCGCGCTGTTCTTGGGGTTCTGGGGCCGCGCTCACCCTTGCGCCGCCGCCGCCACCACTGCTGCCGGCCTAGCTGCCCCAGGACCGAAAGTGAAAGTGGAGCCCGGGGAGCGGCAGGCGGGCGCGGAGCGGCGCTTCGGCCCGAGCCCTAGCGGCAGGCGGGGAAGCCCCTGACTAAGGCGGGAGCTGGGGAAAGGGTAAACAGGAGTGGGCCGAGCGAGGTAGGCCGCAGCCCCCAGGAAGGGAATTGGTAAATGAGCGCTGCACGCCGGGGAAGCTGCGAGGTTGCGATGCGGCGGATCAGGCGTAGGAAGTGCACGCCTTTCTGAACGAGGATCCGTGTGTGTGTGTGTGTTGAGATGCTTTTTGTTTTTGTCTTTTTTTTTTTTTTCACTGTTTAGCGTTGCGAGGGTTAGGGGCATGCAGGAAAGGGCCGGTGCTCAAGTTGGGGACCGAAGCCAGGCAGGCGCTGACAAGTCCACCAAGCCTAGACGCGTTCGACGCCTATTGGACTCGCTGGGTGTCCGTCATCTCGCCACTGCCAGTGGGCTGAGAGCTCTTGGCCCGCCTCAGAAAGAAACACGAACCCAGTACTCTGTTGTGGCAAAGTGCCGCACCTTCTGGGGCTTCGGTAGAGAATGACTACAGTGGGAGATGCTGTAGAGGAGGAAGGTGGGTTAGAGGTGGCCCCCAGGACTTTCCTGCACTACCAAGGGCCACTGTACCCCAAGGATTAGCTGCTTCCCGCATCAACACGTTCCCTCTGATTTTTCAAAGTAAATGACCATTTCTTCACTCCCCTTAGAACAATTAAAGCTGAATAAAATGGCCAAAAAGACCATCTTTAAACAGTTGAGGCTAAATGAGGTAACAAGTCAAGAAAACACAAACATTAAAACACCAAATGCTACAAGTTTATTACCGAAAAGGGGTCCCGTTCCAGACCCCAAGAGAGGGTTCTTGGATTTTGCGCAAGGAAGAATTTGAGGGGAGTCCATGGAGTAAAGTGAAAGCAAGTAATTAAGAAACTAAAGGAATAAAAGAGTGGCTACTCATAGGCAGAGCACCCCCAAGGGCTGTTGGTTGTCCATTTTTAGGGTTATTTCTTGATTATATGCTAAACGGGGGAAATTATGCATGCCTCCCCTTTTTCGACCATATAGGGTAGCTTCCCGACGTTGCAATGGCATTTGTAAACTGTCATGGAGCTGGTGAGACTGTAGCAGTGACGACCAGAGGACACTCTCATTGCCATCCTGGTTTTGGTGGGTTTTGGCCAGCTTCCTTACTGCAGCCTGTTTTATCAGCAAGGTCTTTATGACCTGTATCTTGTGCCTACCTTCTATCTCATTCTGTGACTTAGAATGTCTAACCTCCTGGGAGTGTAGCCCAGTAGGTCTCAGCCTTATTTTACCCAGCTCCTATTCAAGATGGAGTTGCTCTGGTTCAAACGTCTCTGATAATTTGGTGAGTGGACCATGGTCCTAGTGGGAACAGGACCCTTTTCATGCGGTTCTCAGACTTTCTTCTCCCACTTCATTGGCCTTCTTCCCTTTGAGAACTGGGGATTCCAAGTCACTGCAACAGTATTTCTCTTTCTTTTTTCAATATTATGTTTCCTTTTTAAAAATATAATGTTTCATACTGCCTATTCTCTCTAGTCAAGGACATTTTATAATATAAAGATTAACACCCTGTTCCAAGACTCACCTACGGTGGGATCCAGGGAAGTTTTTTTCATTAAAATTCAACAAGAAATGAAGACTTTGAGATCTGGTAATTTCTGCATGTTCAGAATTTGACAGGAGGTATCAATGGATAGCGTCTAGCCTCCAAGACCTCCAGACATCTCGGAGTGCTCCCAGTTTACTCAAGATGAGACCTCTTTGTCCAGTAAATGTATGCATTTCTTTGCTTTTGTATTTATATTTTTGAATATGATGGTTTTCCTTTGGCTTCTAGTAAAGTTTTTTTGTTTTTGTTTTTGTTTTTTGTTTGTGTGTCTTTTTTAATACATATTGAAAGTCCAGCTGGCAGAACTGAATGCACCCAACAGGCTGGAGGTTAATACAGAAGACAGCTGAGGAGACAAACAGGGCAATGCCCTGAATGGATGTAGGCAGAAAGGAGCTGAAGTGTAGGCGAGGAGAGAGCTGACACCACCACCCGCTCCACGCCGTTTCCCCAAAAGCTCACCCTGACTCAGACTTTAGCCTGTCGCCCTGGCCGTGATTTCGTCTTTAGAGTTGAAGTGCACTACAAAGAGCGATAAGTTAGAGGATCTGGCAGCATTCACTTCTAGTTTCAAAGCCCTAGCAGGGATGTAGAGGACGCAGACCTTGGAGTAAGGACTTTAAGGAGTCCTAGTTCTAGAGCCTGTGAGATGAAAACAGCAAATTACCAAGCTTAGAAATGGTTAGAAGGAAGGGAACAGAGAGAAAGGGTACCTAGGTTTATTGATTCCCTACCAACTGTTAGTTATGTTAAATGCTAGGTATGCGTGCATGTGTGTGTTTATAATTTGATCTTTTCAGCAACCCTGTAATGTAGATATTATGCTTTATAGATGAGAAAAATGAGACAGGTCAGCAACTTGCTCAGAGTCAAAGAGAAAACACACACTACTTCTACTCACATTGCATTGGCCAGAACAAGGAGGGGTTGGTAAACACTAATATTGTGTACCATATAGTGTAGGAGGGCTGGTTGACCAGTTGAGCCCATCCATTGCAGAGGCTTCTCAGTGTCCTTAGTCTCAGAGGTGAGCCAGAGGAAAGAGGAGAATTTCAGGCCTAGGCCAATGAAATACATACCACTTTGAGCTATTACTGGTCTACTTAAAAAATATTGAATTCTAGATATTGTCAAGTGATGTTCAATTTTGCTGTAATTGATTGATTCAGTTCTGCTTTCATTAGCTTTTAGTCAATTAATGTCAGCGTTTGGCTTATTTCTTCTGTTTTGCTGCCAAAGCTGCTCCTATTTTAATCATATTACCACTCTCCTTTTTGATGTAAAATCTCATCCAGAATCATGGTGTAGAAAACAGACAAAAGCAGGCCTGCTCTTATTAAACAGGGCAGCTCCACCCAGTCAGCCTTGCCCACTGCTATCCGGCCCTTCCACACACATTGTGGTCCTTGAGACTCTTCCGTAGGCTCCCAGGGCCTTAGAACTTAATTTTTTAAAATGCCAATTTAAAAAAAAATAATAATGCCCCTCATTCTTGATATTCTTGATAAAGAGGATGACTTTTTTTCCCCCTCTGTGCCAAGTTGCAGAGCAGGCTTGCTTAACAACAGCAATACCATCTTATTAATAATCAGAAACAGGGAAGACGGTACAGATGCCATGTTAAAGACTGTTCCAAAACAGGCCACTGAGCTCATATCAAATAATGAAGTCCTCTGAAATGTGGCAGCTTGAAAGCATTTATATATAGTCTGTCTCATGGGATCCTCACATTGTACTTATGCAGGTGGCTAGTAGCTCCATTTTTCTAGAATGAGGAAACAGGATTAGAGATGTGAAGTGACCTACCAGGGGCCACCACATGGAAAAAGCCTGCTTTAAAGCGAAGCCAGTTCAAAGGACAGCAGGGCTGACAGAGACAGAGAATACCTCCACTAAAGCCCTCAACTCCAGCTGTCCTGAGCAAATCCTGTCCTTAGACCTTCCATTCAAGAGGACCGATGCTTTCCTTTTTGATTTAGCCAGTTGGAGTCAGTCTTCAGAGAGAGTCCTGTATTACCATACAACAGAGCACTATGGGAGGGAGCAATGTATGCCAGATTCTGTAGGAACAACTCAAGCAAGTTGAGTGACCACAGCTGCCCTTGAACTTCTAGAACTGTGGATCCTGAAGAACATTCTAGGTGCCACGAGGACTGATCACATGTTTCCCATTTTCCCTCCCTCAGGCCTTTATTTCACAAGATACTGCTGCCTAAGGTAACCTGAGCAGGTTTCCAGTTCTTGCAGCCTTACAGAACCCAGGGAATCCACCTGTCTCTGTCCTTCCTCAGTAGGTGACAGGCCCATCTAACTGCTCTCTAGCCAGTCTTCTCTATTCCTGTTGCTTTTACCTTTGCTCCTGTCAACAAGGAGGTAAGTCACCATGACATATTTCTTAAATTTGTATTTCTTTCATCACTAATGAGACTGAACATATGCACTGAACATATGTTAATTAGCCGTTTTTGCTTTGTGTTTTCTCTTTTGAGAATTATATGTTTACGTTTCTTGTCCATTTATCTACTGGAGAATCACAATTCAGTTATATAAAAATTATCTATGACACACAAGAGAAAGCAATGAAATTTCTTTAAAATGCAAAGTGTCATAGTCAGTAAAGCTCTACTGTTTCAAAGAAAACCCACAAATGTGTCTGGATAAATCATGTCAATTTCTTAAAAACCCAGATCTATAACCATTATGGTGAGTTGTTTGAAATATCAGAATTTACTAGATATTGTCAATATGAACAGATTAAAGCAAACCTTTGTTTAGGAGGCTTTATTTTATTTATGGCTCCCTCTGCCACAGCTATTTCACAAAGAAAGAATGAATTATCCAGCCAGGAGTGAACATGATCTTTGCATATGCCTAAAGGAATGATAAAAATATTGGGATGAAAAATATGTAGATTTGTTTATTGTTATTTTTTGAGGGACCATGGTGTTATGCTACCAAATAATTGTCTTGCCTTAGCTATAATGAATATCTGTTGCAATAACTAAACATGGGAAAAATAACTTTTTAAAACCTTAGTTTCTAGAAGGTTAATGGATTTTATTATATTGAAATTAAATGAGCTATGATACAAAGGAGAAAAGGAAAGAAACGAATAACTTTCTCAATGAAGTTCTGTAAAGTATATACAATCGGGGCCTGAAAAGAGAAACTCATTTATGCTCATCCATACATGGCAGTGTGAAATTGACAGAGTTTGGCTTAAGTGAAGTCTGTGGTTCTAGGAATGCTTGCCATTTATTGGAAAATTAGATTGTGATTATGGAAGAAATGACTCAAGTGGTCTTCAGGCCACCACAGCCTTTCTTTTTTTTTCTTTCCCAACCCTTCCTAAGAGACAGTTCTCCTTATCTCATTTAAACTTATGGGTTTGAACTAAGTGGTGGGAAGTGGAAGAAAGAGACAATATCTTACCCCTATAAACCTACAACACTCCCTTGGCTACCCTGGTGCTTAGGAATGCTGACTTTATCTGTCCTTAAGAAGCTGTCTGGACCATAGGAGGAACGCTTGGTTTTATTTACAAAGCTGTCTAAAGGATGAAAAAATGAAGTGTTTAGAGGCCCTTTGAGACAAAGAAATACTAGCTATCAAATTGAAGAGAAGGGCAACAGTTTAGGCATAAACATTTTAAAATGCAAGATAATCTCTAAGCCTTTGTAAAATTTTAAGAGTAGTCTAATAGGCAGGTTTAGGGAAATAATTAAAATGACCTCTAGGCCAGGCGCGGTGGCTCACGCCTGCAATCCCAGCACTTTGGGAGGCCAAAGCAGGCAGATCATGCGGTCAGGAGATCGAGACCGTCCTGGCCAACATGGTGAAACCCTAGCTCTACTAAAATACAAAAAATTAGCCTGGCGTGGTGGTACATGCCTGTAGTCCCAGCTACTTGGGAGGCTGAGGCAGGGGAATCCCTTGAACCCAGGAGGCGGAGGTTGCAGTGAACCAAGATTGTGCCACCTGCACTCCAGCCTGGCGACAGAGCAAGACTCCGTCTCAAAAAAAAAAAAAAAAAAAAAAAAACCTCTATACTAAAAACAAGTTTTGATTACTCGTCTGGACTTGTTTGGCTCCAAGGGTTATTCTGTAAGTTTTGTTCTTCCAAGCAGAGACTCCCATTTAACTACATGACTGTGGTGGCGGACACTCCTAGTAGCCCACCCAAAATCCTCTCACCTTTCCTTCTTTACTAACAGACCCTGATTTGTTTATGCATACCTCAGCAAAATATCTAGATAAAATACCCAGCCTCCCCTACGTACTCCATTGCAGGTGACCGTATTGTTATTCTGTCTTGCCCATTCAGATGTAGGTAGAAGTTTCTTGGTAGAAATATCCAGAAAAGCCTTTTTAAAAAAGTAGAGAATCAGCCGGAATCCACCTTTGTTCTTCGCTCACTGTCCTGTAACAGATGCCTGGAGATGCAGCAGGCATCTTACAACCATGAAGACTAAATCCACTCACTAAGGATGCTAGAATAGGAAGACAGAAGGAACCCCATCCACAGTGACATCTTGGCACTGCCTCACAAGCCCTGGACTGCCTGCATAAGGCATCTTCATACACGAGGAAGATAAACACCTTACCTTACTTGTTTAACAAACTGTAGTCAGCCTTCTGTTATATCTAGCTAAAAGAAATTCTAAAAGATAGACTTACAGATCAAGCCATAAAGAGCTAAATCATTTCAAATATGTGTTCTCGTGTTATAATTTTTTTTAGTGAATCCAACTGTTATGATATTTGTTTAGGAAGTTTTCCTTGTCACTTTTTACTATCTTGTCTAAGAAAATGGCACATTTCCTTCCTTTGGAGGAAAAGTGTCTCTTATTGTTAATTTTATTAGTTATCTATTATTGTATATCAATAATACGAACATATCAACTTAAAACAACACATTTATTAACTCACAGTTTCTGTGGGTTGGTAGTTTCTGTGGGCTGCAATCAAGATAATGACTGGAGCTGCAGTCTCACCTGAGGCCCAGCAGAAGGGAAGGATCTGCTTCCAAGCTCACATCACTGTTCCAGCATTCAGTTCCTTATTGACTATCGGATTGAGAACCTCAGTGTTTTGCTGACTGTTTTCTGGAGGCTGCTCTAAGATATGACTAGTTCCTTGCCATATCCTATGGGTTAGAAGCAAGTCACAGGTTTCTCTCACACTAAAAGAAAGGAAATTATGCAAGAGAATGAATACCAGGAGGCAAGGATCATGGGGGCAACTTAGATTACGTCTGCCACACTAATGTTACTGCACATTGAAGGTATTTCTACTATTATAATCTTAGGATTGGCATAGTCTGTGTTCTTGAGGCAGGGAAGGAGACATATATCAAAAAAATAACTGGTGAGTGGATAATTGGGAAGAAATTACAGAAGTGACTAGATTCTAGAGACTAGAAAGATTTGGTTCTTCATTGAGCTGAAAATAGGAATATCTCCCAAATAAGAGATATTCATGAGAAATCAATGATAGCTTTTTTCCCTGATGGAAAAATGAATTAGCTTATGCTTATCAGAAGTGATGCCAAATTCAGGAGAAAGAAGGCAGCTGACATCCTGACCAACAAAGAGACCAAGCCCCGATAACTGGATTTGAACATCGGTGAAGAAGATGATTAAAGGTAGAAAGAGCCTTTACAGTCTAGAGAAAATAGTATAGGCCCAATGGAAGCTCAAAGTTGAAGAGACTTTTAACAGAAAGACAAAGGAAAAGGTGTCCTTGGGACTAGGGGTCCGAGCAAGACCTGAATTATAAACTGAGCAGCCACAGAGAAGCACTACAGATGTAGCTGAGTTATCTAGGCCTAACACCAAATATTCTAGAAAGACCCAAAGTACTAACCAGCTCTGGCAGCAAGACCAGCCCATGTCTACCTCTGCAGAACTTTGAGAATCTTTGGCTCATTTTTATTACCTAACTCCCAGTCCATAAGAGAAGGGAAAGAGACCAAGACTGAGTGGTTGGATCAGCCAAAGATGTCAAAATTAAACTTCAGTTAAATTAGCAAGAATTCTGGGCTTTTCTGTTTCTGTAGCATTGTGTTAGATTTGGTTTTTTCCTTGGTTTTCCAGTCCTGGTGGTAGATTGCTAAACTTTTATAAAATCTGTGTGAGTTTAGCATTCTGACTGTTCCCATTCTAAAAGATGAAAATAGAAAACTCAAAGTTTATGTCACTAATTTGATCTTTGTAAATGCACTGCTAAATAAAACACCCAAACTATTAAGGTGGTGTTTTTGTTGTTGTTGTTGTTTGTTTTGTTTTCTGTTTTTTGTGGGTTTTTTTTGAGATGGGATTTTGCTCTTGTTGCCCGGGCTGGAATGCAATGGTGTGATCTCGGCTCACAGCAACCTCTGCCTCCCATGTTCAAGCGATTCTCCTGCCTCAGCCTCCTGAGTAGCTGGGATTACAGGCATGCGCCACCACATCCGGCTAATTTTTGTACTTTTAGTAGAGATGGGGTTTCTTTGTGTTGGTCAGGCTGGTCTTGAACTCCTGACCTCAAATTATCCACCCACCTCGGCCTCCCAAAGTGCTGGGATTACAGACACACTCAGCCATTAAGGTGTTTTTAATTCTTTTTTTTCTTTACTGTTTTTGTAAGCAGTAATTTATTATTAGATGCAATAAGTAAATTGAAGCAAAAAAATACATCACAATGCTTAAGAAACTTGCTTAACAGAAAAAGATTCCTGAGCCACACTCTGAAAAATTCTGATACTGTAAATCTTGAGAGATAAATAGACACATATATGTATGTGTGGATAGACGGATGGATGGATAGATAAATGGAAAGATAGAGATCAAGATATAGCCTAAACTTCATGGCAAGTATAAGCTACTTTTGGGAATTTAGGGGAATAAAAAATTATTTTATCACTGTTGTACTAGGAACAAAGCAGATTTTCCACACGTTAGCCAGAAAATGTAGGAGAATCAGTGAACCTCAAAGGGCCAGCACTAAAAACTGGGCAGCATCAGTATCAGTTCTGGATCCTAGAAAAACTATTGGAGATGATGCAAACAGAAGAGGGAAGAAAGGTAGGCAGAGTCTGGACTCAGCTGCAGTTTGTTGACGACTATCTGAATCGTTCCCTTGCATTCTTTCTTAACGAATTATAAACGTGAAAATTGCACACTTGAAAATTAAAATATGGGTATGTACTGGAGGGAAAGCACTGAGAGAGGAGTTAGGGGCTGGATAGGCAGATAGAAATGGAGGGTCTCGGGAGAAGGGACAGAAAGGAACAATGTTCACAGGAACAACTGCAGGACAGCACCTACCCCGCCTCTGCAGCTAACAGGAAGAAATGTGGTTAAGAACTTGCCCTTATGCCAGGATGTTGCTCAGCAGGGACGGTCTCAACTTAGGCACAGGTGCAACAAATCAACCTAAATGTCCTTAATTTGACCCAGCTCACTATAATGCCATTAACATAACATTAGCGTTGTGGTTTCAGGCACCTCCCACCATGGGTTTCACTTAGGCATTCAACCAGTTGGAGTCACTTTGGTCAACCTTAGGCATGCGTAGATGTAGTTCCCCAGGAGGGAATTTTATCCTTCCCATGTGGGCAAAACCCACAGAAGACTTCCTGGCTTCTGCCACATAAAAGACACAGAACACAGACACTTACTGGCAACCTGCTTTCAGGATCCCTCTCTTCGCTGAGAGCTTTCCTTTTGCTTAATAAATTTTACTCTGCCCTACTCACCCTCCGTGTCTGTGTGCCTATTTTGTAGTTGTGAGATAAGATCCCGGACCTCACCAAACTCCAGGGGCAAAAGCAGACTGCTACAGCACCAGAGTGGCCATTCTGCTCGTGAGTTTTGGACTATACATTCTCAGTTGGCAAAACAGAGGAACTGTATAGTAAGGAATTAATAAGTGTTCATTATTTAGAGAGTACAAACTCTAAGCAGAAAGGAGGATTACATCAACTAGGACACTTTTGAAAGAGAAAGTAAATGGTAACCTAAAGACTTGGGGTTGGAGGGACGGGCAACCAGCATAAATCAAGTCTCCCCATGGGCAAAGCCAGGGAACACAGAAAGCCATTCCTGCTAGGCAGTCCCAGGGCACAGAGCAGGATAGAGAAGGGTAAGGAGTGGACCTGTAGGGGCCAATGGAAGACCTCCAGCCTCAGCTTGTTGAACCACAGCAGGTGTTTCCCATGGGTCTAACTAACCAAGCATCAGTTAGCAACTGTGATCACCTAATTCACCTGCTCATCAAGGCAATAAATAACGCCAACCTCATTTCATGTTTTGTATCCATGCAATTACAAATAAGAAAAAGAAAAATAACACAATCAAAAAGATCAATGACATTTTAAAAACTAATTTCTATGTTGTGTCAGGGTTCAGTGGCAGAGCACAGAATCACTAAGCTATTTAATCGGGAAAGGATTTATTGCAGGCTATTACATGACTTACATAATCATTGGGAAGGCTTAAAAAATACACTAGACTGAGCTTCCAGAAACAAATCGCAAAACCACAATGTAGAACTTGGCCACCAGTGAAACTGCTTCTCTTTCCATGATCCAGGAGCCATCTGCTAAATTGGGCAGCCTCTGCCACAATTGCTGGCTCCAGAACCATACCATGTGTGCCACAATCTTTCCCCACAAAATGAATAGCTCAAGAGCTGCCTCTCTCCCTACCGAACTCAATTCCAAATTCAAGTCTCCCACCAGTGCTACTGTTTGGCAGAGCCTAAAGCACATCTAGAATCTAGGAGCAAGGAGTCTGGAAAATAAAGTGTTTGCTTTCCCGACTCTGCAGTGGTGTGAGAAATTCTGAAAAGCGTTTGGAAGAGATGCTGAGTGAGCCAGTCCCAATATCTGCAATAAATATTAAACTGTACTGAGGTTGAACAAATAAAAAAGAAATAAAGCAATCATGAGGAGGCCTCAAGTAATATTGATTGTAATTAAGAACAAAAAATAATAATTGAGGTACCAATCATAGATTTAGATTATGAAAGACATGGGGCACTTGGGAGTGAGATGAATATTTAACATTGTGACAGAAGCATATTGCCAAAAATCAAGTTATCATTTGGTATATTTGGAATGTCTCCAGGGGCTTTAAAACCCTTTTGCCTGCTCAACACGCCTCCCTTTCCTCCTGCAAATGAATAATCACACTGCTCAGGCTCAGTCTGAGATGAACACAACACCTCCACTCTGTGGCCACCGCGAGAGGCCAAGGGCAAAGCCAGTCCAAGCAGACTCTCAGCCCAGGATTGTTCTGGCTGAAGCTAACAGGGAAGCCTCTTTTTTTTTTTTTTCCTTTATGTTCCCAGCACTATATAAATATGGCCCTAGAGTTAATGGCTAAGTTCCCACTATGGGTGATGGCTGAGAGAATAACCCCAAAGAAGAAAGAAAAGGAGGCTAAGCTTGAGAGGCTTTTTTGTTGTGCAGGTTTTCTGAGTTCATCCTTAATTAAGGCCTGGGACTACCTCTTTCCTCCAGCTTTCTTCAACTCCCGAGGCATTCAGAATCCATGCCATAAATCCTCCCTTTTGGATAAAGATAGTTTTATTGCAGTGAGAATCAGTAGCGTTTAATTTTAAGAGTTGTAATAAACAAACCACAGTCTCAATCTTATAACCTGCTATTCCACTATTCACTTAAAGGAAGGTAGTGTCTTTTGTGTTCCATGAGAAAAGTGACATTTCTTGGCTTTCCCATACATTGAGGTCAACCTAAATTCCAATGAAGCCAAACCTGAACTGCATTTATTTATTTATTTATTTATTTATTTATTTATTTATTTATTTTTGAGACGGCGTCTCGCTCTGTCACCAAGGCTGGAGTGCAATGGCATGATCTCAGCTCACTGCAACCTCCGCCTTCCAGGTTCAAGCGATTCTCCTGCCTCAGCCTCCTGAGTAGCTGGGACTACAGGCACCCACCACCACGCCTGGTTAATTTTTATATTTTTAATAGAGACGGGGTTTCAACACGTTGGCCAGGATGGTCTCAATCTCTTGACCTCGTGATCCGCCCTCCTCGGCCTCCCAATGTGCTGGGATTCCAGGCGTGAGCCACCACGCCCGGCTTGAACTGCATTTTCTAACCAACTGACTTTATGTCAGTGATTTTGTAACATCACTCAATTTCAGGTAAGTACTCTCTAAGAACAGCTTCATTTGTCAGAAGCCTCATGGACAGCTGCTACCACCATATCATCATGTTTTCATCCTACAGACAATCACCAGCAGTGTAGACTGGTGAGTTCCAGCTATTTCACTAACAATGGGGAAGAACCAAAGAAAAATTGCTGTGAGAGGAGGAAGGCAGGAGAGCCTGTGGCTCCGGAGGGGTGTGTGTGTTTGTGTATGTGTGTTTGTGTGTGTGCGAGGGAGAGAGAGAAAATAAAATGTTTTCTACCAACAAAACTCAGGTGTGTTTCCTTTACTTGCCTTGAAGCTTCTTCAAAACTTGTTATACTGTAAGTTTGAAAAACCAAACACTTTTCCTAGGATTGTTTTTTCACATACTAAGGACCAGATCAGATCAGCAATTAGAAGTATGACATACAAAATAATCACCCTCAAGGAAGGTTTAAATTAGGGATGAATTTCCAGTATTGACGTGGATCTTTCCAAGCACCCTGCATATTCAGCACAGTATTCTAGTATTTTGTGAGTGAAGTCATTATTTCTCAGGACATCATCAAAAGATTGAGCGTGTAATAGACTTCAAGCACCTATGGATTTAATATTTACAATTTTGACTATTTGGGTGTGACCTGAAGGTCTAGCACTTGGGTAGTTTATAATTTTGCCGAGACGTAGGTTAGAGTTACATGAACAGATGCAAGAGAAGGAGTCACTTCACCCATATGTGGGCCAATGACTCAGAATCCACATCCCAACCCAATTCTGTTCTCCATTTGCCATCACAGGCATATTCAGTTTCTCAAGTGATAAAATCTCAACGGAAACAACAAAAAAAGCTTTAAAATTTCATGAACATTCTTGAAAGGATCTCTCAAAGTTCTAAAAATCATTTTACTGCATTTTATGGGAGAAAATATATGCTCAAGTATATATTTAATCTGGCAACTAACTAATCAGCATTTGCTTATTTGCCATTTAGCAAACAACATAGCTTAAAAAAAGACAAATGAAACAAAATCTCATTTTCAGAATCAGTAGCAAGAATATGCAGGGTGTTTGGAACGTCAATACTGGAAATTCATCCCTAATTTAAACCTTCCTTGAGGGTGATTATTTTGTATGTCATACTTCTAATTGCTGGTCCTTAATCTGGTCCTTAATATGTGAAAAAACAATATACTTCAGATTTGAATGTTGATAAACAGTCTTGTAAAAGTTTGCTGAAATCTAAACATTACTAGTTTTCCTTAAACTGTTGAGGATCATAGAATATCTACAACCATGTAATTTTTTAGTGAGTCCTATAAAATTGCTACTAATTCTGAAAATGAGATTTTCTTTCATTTGTCTTTTTTTAAGCTATGTTGTTTGCTAAATGGCAAATAAGCAAATGCTGATTAGTTAGTTGCCAGATTAAATATTTTTTTCTCAATCATGTTGGGTTTTGTGCCATGTTTGATATTGTCTCTAACCTCTTCTTTCTTGCATTTTCTCAGCTCCCTTGGATTCAGAGATACCACTCTCATAGTAATAACTTCTAATTTGTTTGTTTACTTACTTTGATTTCTCTTTTGAGCTCTAAATCTGTATAAACACTTATTCTGGAGACTTCTCTTGAATATTTGTATCAGGGTTCTCCAGAGAAATAAAACTTACAGGAGAGAGAAGAAGAAGAGGAGGAAGAAGAGGAAGAGAGAGGAAGAGAGAAGAAGAGAGATTGATTCTAAGAATTTTGCTGATACAATTGTGGGGACTGACAAGTCCAAAATTTGCAGTGCAGGCTGGTAAGCTGGAGAAACCAAGGAAGAGTCAATGTTTTCATCTTGAGTTCAAAGGCAGTCTGGAGTCAGAACTCCCTCTTCCTCAGGGTACCTCAATCTTTTCTCTTAAGACCTTCAGCGGATTGGATGAGGCCCAGCTACATTATGGAGGATAATCAGATCTACACAAAGTCTCCTGATTTAAGTATTAATCATACTAAAAAATAGCAGCAGCATATAGACTAACATTTGACCAAACATGTGGGTGCCATAGCTTAGCCAAGATGACACATAAAATTAACCATCTCAATGTTCTATAAACACTTTTAAATTCAACAGACTCCAAAAGAAACTGCCACATTCCTCACATTCCTCACAAACTCAATCTCCTTTTGTGTTCCCTTTTTGGTTTCCTTCCTGTGGGCACACGTAGGGGAAGGGCAGGCCTGGGCATTCAGGCTGATGGGACCCAGGGGGAAGCACAGGATAAAGGCAAGAGCAGGGGCAGAGTATCTTTTATCTATGACCAGGTACTGTGGTGCACCTAGAAGGAGCACCAACGTCAAAGCAAGGAAACCTAAGAGCTCAGTGAAAGCTAATGAAATATGTAGTCAAAGAAAGAGACATCGAGATAGCAGGAAATCTGAGGCTGGTGAAAGCCTGACTGGGCCAGAGGGAACACAGCTCAATAGGAAGAGCTAGTTTATATTGAGCATTTCCTGTGTCCCAAGCAGGATATCCTCAATATAAACTAGCTTAAATTATAGGAAATCTTCATTTATGTCTGCTCTGTCAGGTGAATACTTTGTGAGATACACAGCTAGAAAGCTATAGAGACTTGTTGGTGGAGAGGCTGGGGTTAATTCCAGAAACAAATTCTGCCTTTCAAATCTTTCCTGGTGTGGGTATACTCATGTGTCATATTTATTTAAAAGTGATCATGGAGGAATAAACTATCCCAAGTGTGATTATTGTCTTGCTTTCTACCTGACCACCAAAGCTAGATGTCGTTAACACATCAGCCTTATCTCCCGCCATTCATCTCTTCACTGCTCTATTTCAGCAGGTCCTATTGATTTTGCTGCCAAAGGGTGTCTTGAGCCTTTCCCTTCCTTTTCATTTATCTTGCCTCTAATCAGGCTTCAGATAATTTCACCTATGCTATCACAGCACCTCCTAACTAATATTTTAAATTTGTAACCTCTTTCTCTTCTTGAATTTGTTTTTTTGTATTGTCATCTGTCTAAACTACCTTCCCAGGCTAGCAGGAAGCCCAGAAATCTAAATCAGGAAGCCAGAGTTTGGCAAGAGATTTAAGAAGAAGAGCAACTTCTGCCATGGGAAAGAATTTTCAAAGCAGAATCAAAAACATTGCTCAGGAACAAAGGTGGTCCCAGAAACCTAGAAAAAAATCCAGATAAAGTATAATTCCAAATGTTATCAAACGGAGATGCAAGAATTGTGTCTTAGGTAGTGTGACGGTTAATTTTATGTGTCAACTTGACTGGACTAAGGGATGCCCAGGTAGCCTGTAAAATATTTCTTGGCCAGGCATGGTGGCTCATGCCTGTAATTTCAGCACTTTGGGAGGCTGAGGCAGGAGGATCACTTGAGGCTAGGAGTTTGAGATCAGCCTTGGTAACATAGCAAGACCCCATTTGTATTAGTTCCTTTTCACATTGCTGATAAAGACATACCCGAGACTGGGCAATTTACTGGGCAGGCATTACTTTTCCATGTGACAAACTGCCACAAATTCAATAGCTTAACACATGTTTATTATCTCACAGTTTCTGAGGGCCTTGAGTCCAGGCACAGTTTATATGGGTCGTCTGCTTAGGGTCACATGAGGCTGGAATCAAGGTGTCATCCAGGGATACAGTCTCACCTGAGGGATGACTGGACAGGGGTCCACTTTCAGTCTCACTCAGGTTGTTGGCAGAATTCAGTTACACAAGGTTGTAGGACAAAGCACTTCAGTTTCTTGCTGGCTGTTGACTGGAGGCCGCCCTCATCTCCTAGAGGCCACCTGCAGTTCTTTACCATGTGGGATCCCCCAGCGTGGCTGCCTGCTTCCTCAAGGAAGCAAGGGAGACAGAGACTCAATTAGGGTGAGCCTTACAATCTTATGAAATACAGTCATATAATCATACACCTCCTGTCACCTTTGTCATATTCTGTTTGGAGGAAATAAGTGGCAGATGCCACCTGCAGTCAAGAGGAGGGGATCACATGAAGACAACACCAGGAGGCATGGGTGATGGAAACACATTGGTAGCCTGTCTATCACAGGTACCAAAAATATTTGATGGCATTTCCCATCTTTCTACTTTTCACCATTTCCACCGCCATCCTCCTCATTCGAGTCCACAGTATTTCTTGCATAGATACTACAGTAGCCTCCAAATTCACCTCATTTTTGCACTTGCCTCCTTAGAATCCATTCCACACAGCAGGCAAAGTTGTTTTCTTAAAATGGGCAAAAATCTTCATCCTTCACTCAAGTGTGCAAGAAATACCACATTTTCTTATTTTATTTAAATCAATAAATTCTATCCCAAGCTCCTACCCTACTAGGCTGGTGAGAAATTCCAAGACCCCCAATGGTTGCCTAAAACTGCAGATAGTACTGAACCCTAAGTACACTATGCATGAATTTCTTTTTCCTTCTTCACAGTTTTATGGATAGAAGATTTGTTTCTACCATAGATCTTAGCAACCTCAACATACAATTTTTTCCCTCCTTATTAAGTCAAGAACTTTCACATTTTCGCTTAAAAGAAGTACTGGCCGGGCGCGGTGGCTCACGCCTGTAATCCCAGCACTTTGGGAGGCCGAGGCGGGTGGATCACGAGGTCAGGAGATCGAGACCATCCTGGCTAACACGGTGAAACCCCGTCTCCACTAAAAATACTAAAAAATTAGCCGGGCGTGGTGGCGGGCGCCTGTAGTCCCAGCTACTCGGGAGGCTGAGGCAGGAGAATGGCATGAACCCAGGAGGCGGAGCTTGCAGTGAGCCGAGATCGCGCCACTGCACTCCAGCCTGGGCGACAGAGCGAGACTCCGTCTCAAAAAAAAAAAAAAAAAAAAAAAAAAATAAAAGAAGTACTTTACTGCTTCTCATTGGCATATTCAAATTGCCAGCATCACTATTCTTGTGCTTTGAGGCTGTTATTAAGTAAAATAAGGGTTGCTCAGCACAAGCATGGCCATGCCTTGACAGTGGATCTGATAACCACAAAGGTTACTAAGTGACTAATGAGCCGGTAGTGTACACAGTGGGGATATGCTGGGCAATGTGATGATTCCTATCCCAGACAGGTCAGAGCAGAGAGGCACAAGATTTTATCACACTACTCAGAATGATGCATAATTGAAAACTTGTAAATTGTTTGTTTCTGGAATTTTCCACATAATATTTTTGGACAGAGATTGACTTTGGGTAACTGAAACCATGGAAATGTAGATAAGGGTGGACTCCTGTATTCACACCCAATGCCTGATGTTCAAATGTTCATCCCCTTGAGAAAACAAATTACCTCAGAAAACACATTCCTCTGGCACTCCACTGGCACTCCACTAATCCAGCATTCAAATGTCTCTTCTGCTGGCCCAGGAATCTTGTGTCCACCTGTAAATTGGATCCTATCCTCCTGCTTAGGACCCCTCAATGACTTCCCTTGACACTTCCTGAGGTCTGTACATCCCTATGTGTTCTAATCCCTGTCCATCCTTTCAAACCATCTCCTATCTCTTTTCTCTTTGCTAAGTTTCTATCATACTGACCTTCTTTCATTTCCATAAGCATGCTAAGTAGTTTTCTGCCTCACACATGCTATTCTCTCAGCCTGGAAAACTTTCCCATCTGCCAACAATTGGACTTCAACTTAAATGTCACCTTCCCTGACCATTTTATCAAAAAGTAGTCACATCCCCTTACTTCTCTAACACCACTGTAATCATAATTATTTTTATTCCATTAAAAAAATGTTTTTGGCCAGGCACAGTGGCCCACAACTGTAATCCCAGCACTTTGGGAGGCCAAGGCAGGAGGATCACTTCAGCCCTGGAGTTCGAGACCAGCCTGGGCAACATGGCAAAACCCTATTTCTACCAAAAATTAGCTGGGCATGGTGGCATGCATCTGTAGCCCAGCTACTTGGGAGGCTGAGGTGGGACGATCGATTGAGCCTGGGAAGTGGAGGCTGCAGTGGGCTGCGATCATCACGCCACTGCACTCCAGCCTGGGTTACAGAACAAGACCCTGTCTCAAAAATAAATAAATTAATTAATTAATTAAAAATGTTTCTATTTACTTGGTCATTGGTCAGTAAGTTCCATGAGGACAGGACTGTGTTTCTCTCTTTCTAAGCACTGCTTTCTCTGCACCCTACAAATTTTGATAGGCTGTATTTTCATTTTCATTTAGTTCAAAATACTTTTTAATTTCTTGAAACATCATCTTTGACACAGAAGTTATTTAGAAGTCTGTTGATTAATCTTCAAATATTTGGGTATTTTCCAGCTATCTTTCTGTTATTGATTTCTAGTTTAATTCCATTGGTCTGAGAGCACACTTTGTATGATATATATTCTTTTAAATGTGTCAGGGTGTGTTTTATGGTCCAGAATGTGGTGTATCTTAGCAAATGTTCTATGTGAATCAGAGAAGAATGTGTATTTTGCTGCTGTCAGATGAAGTGTTCTATAAATGTCAATTAGATCCAGTTGATTGATGGTTACATCTATCTTTTTCACCACTATATTCCCAGGATCTAACAGAGAACTTGACCTATAGCATGTGCTCCATAAATGCTTATTGAATGAAAGGAAGAAGGCAAGCACAGGAAGGGAAAAATGAATACAGAGATCTTATATGTTACTCCCCAGATTAAACACTTTCAATAGTTCACTATAATCTACACGATATATTTTAGCTGTTGTTCCTTCTACTTGCTAGCAATATTTTATAATCCATATACTATATTTCTTCTGTTGTAACACACAATTATTTTATATACCACTGTATAAGAAAAAATAAATGCTAACATCATAAGATGCCATCAATTTCAAAGGTGTTTAAACATCAAAAAAAACTTGAGTTAGAGAATTGATGAAATATTGTGGTTAGCTAAAGTTTATCTGGTCCTCTAGATGAATTTATCCTTATTTATCTTTGTATCCCCAGCACCAAGCATAGTATGTGGTAAAGACACTCAGTAACATCAGTTCAGTTTAGTTATTTGATTCGTTGCTTATTCTGCACCACCAGTCACCTGGCTTTCCTTCATTCTGCATCCCTGATATCTTCTATACTCTAATGCTCTTGGTGTTACTGGCTGGCCAGAGATTTTAATTTCTTTTGAAATGCCTTTGCTCCACAAAAATCTGACTCTTTTCCACTCTTCTAATAAACTTGATGTATGCTGTTAGCTGCAGTACAACTAAACATCTGCCAGACTCACGTGTGTGTTCTTGAAGCTACTATGGTACATTAATGTCCTCCCCCACTGTCCCCGTTCCCTCAGTACAGTTACAGTGTGGTTTTAGATGCTGTGGCAAATGAGAGAGGAAGAGTATCTGGGCAGAGAGAATTTCTGAAAGCTTCAAATAAATAGATAATTACACTTGTCTATTTACTAGACTGGCCATTCCTTAAGCTTTATTTTTAATATCTACTTAGGAAAAGTAAGAAAGAAGAAAGTAAAACTCTTAGGGATCTTCTCCCCCAGTTAAATAAGCTCTATCCCTTTTTCTCCCTTTGAAGTAGGACTTTTTCGAAAAAAGAGCCACAAATGGGTGTCGTGGTGGATGAATTTAGCCATCCAGGTTCAGCCAGTATGGTGTTTTTTATACATGTAAGAAGGCTGTGCCTCCTCCAGTCAGCCAGCACACGACTTCCTAACCATGTTACTGTAGCTGATTCATATACTCCTAATTGCCCACTGGCCCCTTAAAACCATCTGAATTTTTGACCCCTGCCTTGAACGTTATGGTTTTTCTTCTCCAGGAAGAACTCCAGCTCACTGTGTCTCAATTTTGTTACTCTTATTTTGAAAAACTTGCCATTAGAGATGGATCAGTTTCTCTAACTATAGGGAAAACTATACTGTGAAGTTGAAATAAACTAGTTATAGAAATGTTTACTAGATATATTTTTAGTGCAGGGAATAGCTATAAAAATAATCCCCAACTCTATCCCCACAAAGCTCAAATGTCCGTGGTATTTATGAGGTGGTATTGGAAAGGGGAGGAGAGTAGTTAGAATTTTAAAACTTTTGTGACAATGTTAGCACTCAAAACTGCATCAAGAATTTTTTGGATCTGAAACTGAGACTCCCCTCTAATTCTGGTTCTAACTCACATTCCTTCAAGCAGATCTTTCCTGCTTTTTTGCTTGGATTTTAATAAAGCAAAGGCAGGGGAAGTCAGTGTTGGATGAAATTGCAAAGAGTAGTTCTCGTGAGTCTTTTAATTCATAGCCATAAGGGATAGGTGTTCTTTGTTTCCCTTTTAAAAAGTCAGTTGGGGGTAGAAGACAAGTGATTAAGAAGTTAAAAATAAAATTGAAATGCTTCCCTCTGTTTAAGAAATAAAAATATAGGCTGGGCACGATGGCTCACGCCTATAATCCCAGCACTTTGGGAGGCCGAGGCAGGTGGATTGCCTGAGCTCAGGAGTTCACGAACAGCCTGGGCAACAAGGTGAAACCCCATCTCTGCTAAAATACAAAAAAAAATTAGCTGGGCATGGCAGCGTGCGCCTGTAGTCCCAGCTACTTGGGAGGCTGAAGCAGGAGAACTGTTTGAACCCAGGAGGTGGAGGTTGCAGTGAGCCAAGATCACCCCGCTGCACTCCAGCCTGGGTGACAGAGTGAGACTCGTCTCTAAATAAATAAATAAATAAATAAATAAATAAATAAATAAATAAAAACGTTTTTGGGAATTTGCTGCTTTTAGTTTTTTAAATAGTAGTTTCCATTTTACTTTTCCCCTCTACCTCACTTTGTCCCCTGACTTCTACCCATTCTATGTTCACCCACCACCCTGAATAAAATTTAAGTCACCAAATGCTAATCTAAAAAACAGAGACTCCTGTATTGGTTGAAACCCTGTGAGGATAATAGAAGATAAGTGGGTTCTGAAACACTGGCCATTATTTCTTCTACTAGACCAATTTAAACTCGAATTTATTAGGTTTCATTATTATTTTCCAAATAAGACTTTGTAGTTCACAGACTAACATATTTAAAGCTATTGTGATAAACTAAGCCTGTTAGAAGTGGATACATCCATCTTGTAAATTATTTCAAATTTTAGCCTGAAATTCCCCGACATTTATACAAATGTAAAAATTTTCTAATAAGTAAACAGAACCATTGAAAACGTAGAGACCATCTTTGTTGCCTTTTATGGTGTCTAGCTCCAAGTGCCTTCTGATTTTCTATTTATTACAGGGGTAAGCCTCTAATTTATAGGTCTTTTGTGGGTCATTACATTTTAATTATGACTACAAAATAAACATTGATACATTTAGGAAAGTTCATAATCCAACTACCAACATAAATGAATTACTAAGAATATAAAAGATTCTAGATTGAGTGTAAATAAACATTAGTAATAATAATAATATTTGCCAGGCACTTTGGTATCAGTCTTTCAAAAATTAAATTTTCAATTATAAACATTACTAATTTAAATATTTACTAAGAGAAAAATAAAACAAATAAGTGAGAACTGATTACATTCAAAGTCCATTTTTCAAAAAGAACTTGTATTAGAGCAGATCCACCAATTAAGCCACACTTTCAATAGGGCAGGGTGGTATTTGGATCATAGTTACAAAATCACCAGGGTAAAAAGAGTGAGAGATTTTCAGGACCATTCTTCTGTGTGAGGGAAGAGCCATACTGACCCCATCCTGGACATATGGGAATTTGCCCTAGTTTTGAGCATAGTACATTTCAGTTATTCTAGACACTTGGGATGAGTGAGGGGTCTGGAGAAGGTCAGAAAAAAATATATAGATTTTAAGAAATTACCCATTTACTGGCAATAAAAGTCAATTTAATAGTATTTTTCTTCGTGGCTTTTTTTTATTATTTTTTTGAGATGGGGTGTCACTCTGTCACCAGGCTGGAGTGCAGTGGCGCGATCTCGGCTCATTGCAACCTCTGACTCCCTGGTTCAAGCAATTCTCCTGCCTCAGCCTCCCCAGTAGCTGGGATTACAGGCACACACCACCACACCCAGCTAATTTTTGTATTTTTAGTAGAGACAGGGGTTTCACCATGTTGGCCAGGATGGTCTCGATCTCCTGACCTTGTGATCCACCCACCTCGCCCTCCCAAAGTGCTGGGATTACAGGCGTCAGCCATCGCGCCCAGCCTATGACATTTTAATTCTTATTTTAAATAAACTGTGCAGTCCCCTAGGGTCCCAGTCCGAATAACTTACACATGTATACAGATAGTATTGACATAATAGGTTGTTTTTTCATACTTGTTTTTGAAAAAACATACTTGTTTTTGAAAAAACATACTTGTTTTTTCATATACCAAGTAAAATTCAATGGATTTTCAAAATTTAATATGATTACTTATAAGATCGCATCTTACAGCATTGGTACTGCTGGCATAGTGACTTGTTTTGATTTTTACTAAATCAAACAACACCCTTAGTAGGGAAGGAATTGAAAACATTATTTTCCCCATAGCAACAAATGAACTAGTCATTTCTTAAATATACATTAAGACTTCTGGATTGAATTCTTTCCATCCACTGTGACCTTTTGATCCATGCTAATCCAACAACACTAATCATTTTAGAGTCTGTGAATCCAGACATTGTCGTCCATAAGAAAAATTCCTAGGCTAACATAACAATCAGCTCAATATTAAATTAGCGAGGACACAGGGAAGCAGAGTTAAGCAATTACAACATGCAGTTTAGTTTCTCTGAGAGCAAACTGCCTTCCGAAATAGTGATAGGCTATTTTTTTATTTTAATGATTTTTGTATGGATTTTTTGAGTATATAATTTATGCTCAGAGCACAAAAGGCAAAGAGTACAAAAGGATATGCATAGGAAAGTAAATATGTCTCATCAATAGAAATGCTATTCAGTGTTAGCAGGTGTATAAACCATTTTGAACAGAAAATTAGTCTTCCTAGTAAGGTTGAAAGTGTGGAATTTCTGCTTCTGATAATGATAGACTACGTAAATTGAACCAACTTTCCCTCTGACAACAACTAAAAAAGCTTGAAAGATTTTAAAAGAAACCTTATCAAATGCATCAAAGAGTTAACAAGATCTTGAAGAATGATGTTCGGGATCACTTTGAAAGACATTTCAAGAAGTTGGAGTCCAAGACCACTCAGAGGTAGGGAGGGACCCTGGTAAATATCTCACTGTGAGATGAGAGCCTATGGGACTACATCCCAGCTATAAGGATAAACCTAGAAGAAAAGTAGCCTATGTACAGACTGCAGACCAGCTTGTGGTCCCCAAGCTGGCTCCAGAAATTACATGATGATTCGAGAGGGCTGATGCCTTTGGGCACTTGACAAAAGGTAATTTAAAAATCCTCTTTGGAGGAAAATAATATCTTAGGCCTCGAAGTGTCTCTAGGAAATTTGAAGATGTGTGTACCCAATGATTCCCCCACTCCAGGTTTGTAACTTCAAAAAACTGTAGCATGGTGCACCAGGGAACGTGACCAAGGATGGTCATTGCATTATGGCAGTGACTGAAAACTGGAAACAACTCAAATGTTCATCAACAAGATGGAATATTCATATGATTGGACACTATAGAGCAGTAAAAATAAATGAACTATTGCTACAGTAAAAAATGAACATTGCTACATCAATATAGATAAATCTTGCAAATATAATTCAGCAAACAAGCATGTAACAGATTATATATAGTGTGATACCAATAATATGAATTCGAAAGCAAGCAAGACAAAGAATATTGTTTAGTAATATATACACTTGGAGTCAAGTTTAAAAGCAAGGGAACAATCAACATAAAGTTGGGGCCCCTGATTGCCTCTGGAGAGGAAGGAAGTGCACACAGGGTGCTTCAGCTATGTTAGTTATGTCTCTGCAGAGACAATCATTCATGATCCTCCAAATACAGTCATCCCTCAGTACACACAAGGGATTAGTTCCAGGATCCCTGCAGATACCAAAATCCAAGTATACTCAAATCCTGCAGCAGGCATCTGCAAAACCCGTGTGTATGAAAAGTTGGCCCTCCACATAGGTGGATTTCATATCCTGGCTGTATTAGTTCCTTCTCACATTGCTATAAAGGAATACTTGAGACTGGGTATTTATAAAGAAAAATTGTTTAATTGGCTCATGGTTCTTCAGGCTGTACAGGAAGCATAGCAGCTTCTGCTTCTGAGGAGAAGGAGGCCTCACGAACTTACAATCATGGTGGAAGGTAAAGGGGAAGCAAGACACTTCACAAGTCTGGAGCAGGAGAAGAGAGAGGAGGGAGGTGCTACACACTTTTAAACAACCAGATCTCACAATTCACTCACTCACTATCACCATAACAGCACTGAGGGGGAGGTGCTAACACATTCATGAGAACTCTGCCCCCATGATCCAATCACCTCCCACCAGGCCCCACCTCCAACACTGGTGATTACAATTTGACATGAGAGTTGGTGGGGATGCACATCCAAATCATATCACTAGCAAATACTGTATTTTCCATCCACGCACAGGAGGACTTGCGTCCTTCAATCCATGATGTTCAAGGGCCAACTGTATAGTATGACTTATTTTGGAAAAGGGAAAGAGTATGTTCCTTTCATTAATTATAAGGCCAACCTGCAGTTTGTGCAAAAGCTACTTTCCTCCCAGGTTTATCAATACTCCTGGGATACAATCCCCAAGGGTCTTATCCATAGCATCTCTCAAAGTCAATTAGATATAGTCTAATGTGCCCTTTTCTCTGCCATCAGTCCTAGGAATAGCATCTGTCTGGCTGGGAAATGCTGCTATTGCTTCCTGCAGAATCCAAGCTTAGCAGGGGTAGAAGCAAAACATGGTGAAGTAGAGAAGCAGCTAGCCCACGTCTTTCCCTCTTTCCATTTCTCTAGCCCTTCGCCTTGCCCGTTGCAGACTTTGCTGCTGTGGTGGGCTTGAGCTGGGTTGAGAAGAGCTTTAACTTTGAATACAGTCAGAGATTTTTATTATTACAGTAAACTGGACATATTGACTACCACAGTGACAGTATTTTGAGATAAAGTAATTAGAACTTTTTATTGTTTCTGAATAATGAGAGAAAATTATGGAAGCTGCTTGTGATTTTATCTAAGAGATGGGGAAATCTTGGCTTCACAGAATGGGTCTGAGTGTGCCAGAATCATGCAGGGGCAGTAAACTCGCTGAAACAAGAGTCCTACCTAACATACCAATTTTACAATAATTAGGTACAGAAACAGACTCACTATATTAACGGAAGCTCTCTATTCACTCTGTAAAACATATTGACTGGTATCAAAGCAAACTTTGCTCCTGGTGTATGATAGAACTTCTATCCCCTGAGATGAATGCTGGCCAGGAGGCAGTTACATTTGTTTCAAACCTGACTTGCCAGTTGTATTCTTTAGGTAGTTACTTAAGTTAATAAAATGTTACTAAATCAATGGGTAGAATAGAATGTTGCACCTATGAACATCAAGTCGAATATTTTGGAAAGTCTTGATTAAATTGAGTGGAATTGGGGGTATATATAATAGCTGCAAAAGACTGAGAAAAGTTGTAAAAATATAGAAGACCTACACATTCAGATTTTTCCACAAATGTCTTTAAAGTCTTCCTTTGAAATGAGGAATGCATAAAATTAAAGGATTTGAAAAAATTCTTTCTGGGCCCCTTCCAGCTTGTGTTATTTTATGACTTTTATCCTTGAAAATATTTAATCATCTTTATAAACATGAACAGGATTTGTAAAATGTATTTAAGTCTCTGAAAATGTGCTATAAGTAGCAGATAGCATTGTACATAAAAAGAGACAGTGATGCTACAAATATCTTTGATTTTATCGATATTCTTCCACACTGCTTGAATTGCATTCATGATCCCTTTGGGCTGATGTCATGGACTGAATGTTTGTGTCTCCTGAAAATTTATTTGATAAAATTTAACACCCAATGTGATGATATTAGAAGATGGGGCCTTTGAGACGAATTAGGTCATGAAGGTGGAGCCATCGTGAATGAAATTAGTGCCCATATAAAAGGGATCCCGGGGAGTAATCTTGCTCTCTTTCTGCCACCTGAGGATACAAGAATTCATCAGTCTACAACCTGGAAGAGGTCTCAACCATGCTGATGCCCTAATTTTGAACTTTTAGCCTCCAGAACTGTGAGAAATAAATTTCTGTGGTTTATAAGCCACCCAAAATACGCTATTTTGTTACAGCAGCCTAAACTAAGATAGCTGATAAATTTGGAGACTAATATTTAGACAGAAACTGAAATTATTAATTACATTATTCAATCTGCCAAAGGTGACACTTTAGGATTGCTGTTGTCCAGCTGCAAATCTCTTTGTGTTCCATGATGCTTCTCCAGTGGATGGGGTCTTGAGCTTCATGAGTAAAAGATGTTCATTACATCTTCTGTGCTTTGATCATATAAATATTTCTCAACAGGTTTTTTTTTGGAAATGTATGTTTACTGAGATCAAAAGGTTTTTTTTGTATGTGGTTATATTGGTGATCAAAATGGTGTCAAGATAAAAACGAACTATTTTGAAGGACATATATATTCTCAATCATAAAGTCAATTCAAAATGTTGGTTCATTGAGGGTCTCCTATATACAGATCACTATTTTAGGTAGTGGGAAGACATGAAAATAAATAGAATTTAGTCACATGGTTCCTGACCTCACCTTGTGTAAAAAAATAGCAATTAGCCGAGCATGGTGGTGCGTGCCTGTAATCCCAGCTACTTGGGAGGCTGAGGCAGGGGAATTGCTTGAACCCGGGAGGCGGAGGTTGCAGTGAACCAAGATTGCACCACTGCACTCCAGCCTGGTGACAGAGCAATGCTCGGAAAAAAAAAAAAAAAGAAAAGAAAAAGAAGATAGCATGTGAATTCTGACAGGATTTTCTTTCCTTCAGGTTCAGCCCTCCATGTGTCTTCTGTTTTTCCTGTCCACGTATCTTTGTCTTTGTATTCATTAAAAAAATTGAATACTCCCAACTTATTAATGTAGTAGTAATGATCCATTGCTGATTGTACCAAAATGCATGCCAGTTGAAGTAAAGTTGCTAATTGGGTAGCCACAACTAGTTGAAGTGAAAAACTGACACTTAAAATGGTAGCTATAGCTTCACAGAATGAGAAAGTGGTAGCCTTAATTTGTTAGCATCATCAGGTATTTAGTTCCTCAGTAATTCAGTGACTTCCGCAGTTAAAGTTAAAGCTTTCAGTAAAGAAAAATGTTTTTAAATACCTCTCTCTGCCACAAGAATCTCCTTCTCCAACAAATTAATTTCCTTCTTGCCAAGGTATGTGTGTACTTGTCAATCCTCTCAACTCATGAGTCTGCATTCAGCAGAAGGGGTCCTATTCCAGCTCTCCCACTTACTATTTGTTAGAGTTTGTCAAGCTTTCCAGTCTCAGTTTTCTAATCTTCAGTATAGAATAATAACCCCAACCATAAAGAGCATTGTGCACAATGGGCCTATTATTAATGTTCATTTCTTCTATGATTTCAACACAGTGATCAGATCATATCCAATTTGAGGAACTTAAAGTTAACTGCTAAGTTGTGATATGATAAGTGTAGTCCTGAGTTTGATGTATGTGAACTTATACTGAGACAAAACTTTTACCTGTGGTCTAGTTCACAGTAAAATGAACTACTGGAAGAAGAATAAAAAAAGATTTGAGAACTCAATCAAAATAAAATCAATCCAAATAAATGGTAGTGCAATTTGCTGAGCTTCTTCAATGAAGAAACACACACAATAAACCTGTGAATGTTATCACTGGAAGTGTTTGATGCTGTGGGAAGGAATAACATTTCTATTTCACTGTTATTACTAAATCATAATTGCATGGTGTTTAACCTCTACTGTATAAATCATCTAATGAGGATTCATTTCTATGTAATTTTTTGTTACACAAAGAAACACTGCATAATACTTACCTAGTAATAGGCAGTTTTTTAGACCCATTGAATCAAAATCTGATTTGGGGACTGTAAATTTACATTTTAAAGAAACACCCACATGATTCTTAGGCACACAACCGGCTGAGAACCACCAGGATGAGGGCCTTTAGTATTTGTTGTGTGCTGTCCCTTTCCACATTTCAAAGAATACTAAGGGGCTGTTAGGCGTGTACTAGTGGCTGAGAAGTTTGCTTTCACAGTAAAGAAGGTAATACCATGACACTGTCTGTGGCTTAAGATAAAATTATGACATTTCTTGAGAAAGACAAAACTCTGCTGTTGACTGTCCTAGAAGGCTAAAAGGATAATTGGAGTTGTCGAGCTGGTTATGACCAAAGCTGCTTTAGAACTTCTTTGGAGTTTGAGTGATCCTTGGCACATGGTGAGGTCTTCAGGGACCTGCCAAGTTCCTGACAAGAACTTGATTGAGGACAAGACACTGCTCCTTTAAGCCACGTGAATTGCTACAAGGATCTTAAGATACACAAATGAAGACCAAGTAGAAGCTTAGATGCTGGTCTCAAATTCCAACCCTGTTGTCAGGATTTTCTGTCATATATCTTTTTAAAAACAACAAAGTAGAGCATCCTTACATGTAGGGAAGTTTATTTGTACGAAATAATGTTAAAAAAATTCCAGGTGCTTTTTAAAAAAATTATTGCTGATTGTTTTGTTGTATATTAATAATACCTCTATGTGTTTGATTTTAAGTCTAAGTTTACAGTGTGTTTTCCTTCTGTATAACCATGTTTTACTGTACTATCATAATTTACAGTTGTACAAACATGAATAAATCCTTCAAAAAGCCAGCAGTACCAAGGCTCACAAGTTGGAAAGGCCCATCCTACTTAGTAGGTACTACAAACTTTATCAGCTGGAGCAGGATCTTTAAAAGGAGGGGTTGGACCTCTGGGAAACCACAGAGGCTTTCCAAGGGACACCCAGGCAGACAGGTGGTTCTAACAGGGCATCAATTTCCAGAATTTCAACTGCAGGCATACTCTATCCAAACATGATCTGAGAACACTCTTGTGGTTTTAAGGTTATATGGGACCTCCGTTTCACCTTTGCTTTCACTTGACAAAAGAAGGAACAACTTCTCTCCATGGTTAATACTACTATGATACAATTTCTGAGATGAGAAACCTGCATGAGTGAGAGAGAAATGTGAAATAATATTTCTGGTATTGAAAAAATGAATGCCTTCAATGACTGGAAAACAAATCCTTTTACATTTCAGGGATTTTCCACCTCTTTGGGTTTTTTTTTTTTTTTTTTTCCTGTTTTTTGTTTGTTTGTTTTCAAGACAGAATCTCACTCTGTCACCCAGACTGGAGCGCAGTGGTGCAATCTGGGCTCACTGCAACCCCTACGTCCTGGATTCAAGCAGTTCTTCTGCCTCAGCCTCCCAAGTAGCTGGGACTACAGGCCTGAGCCACCACACCCAGCTAATTTTTGTACTTTTAGTAGAGACAGGGTTTCACCATGTTGGCCAGGCTGGTCTCGAACTCCTGACCTCAAGTGATCCACCCACTTCAGCCTCCCAAAGTGCTGGGATTACAGGTGTGAGTCACCATGCCCGGTCCACATCTTTGGTTTAACAAAATTAAAGGGAGACCTAACTAGTAGATCATTAAAAATACTTTTTGATGATAGGTCACTATACGATTTTTGGCATATTAGTGGCAAGGAGTTCAAATAATTGAGTGGCATTGCTAAAACAAAACTCATTTCATCCCCAGCCACCAAATAATATGAATAAGATTCCTTAGCACTTACATAAGAATAATTTAAAATAGGAATAAAACTGATGCTGAATCCCAACTCATTCTAGCAATAAAGAGCCATATGTGGATGCATCCATTGAAAAGCAGGCCTCATTCTTCTCCTTAAAAGATACGTCATGTTAAATAATGTATCAAAATGTGTAATGTACTTACCATGTTTTGATTAATTGGGTATCAATAAAAATTATAATGATAATGCAAATCAGAAGATTTTTTAAATAGTTAAGCCTTGTGGTCACTGAAAATTAAATTTTTATTTATATTTCAATTTACATACATATTTCTGTTTCAAAAAATTATGATGCCATAAGGACTTTCAATCAAAATATATTAGGCTAAAATTTGGGAGAGAAAATGAATTGGAGAGGAAGGAGGAATTTCTAACTATTTAAAAAAGAACATGTTCATCTTTTTAGTGTAGATATGTAGGCATCAATTCCTTACGATAGTCACATTCCACTGGACACATTTTAAAATGTAGTATGAGTTTTAAATGTCAATATTTATGATATGCCAGGAATTATATCATTTACAACTATTAAATGTATAAAACTTTTAGATATTTGAAATTTAGATATAGAGATAACATTTTTAAGTGTTGGAAGGGTACATAGTTTTTCAAAGTTATTGTACAGAACACAACAGCAAACAAACCTACATTAGGTCAGTAGTTATATGTTAATGAAGCAGGAAATTTCCCCGACCTTTTCGTGGGCGGGAACTGGAGTGCACGGCCGCTGGACCCAGGCAGGAGCTTCAGCCAGAGTGAATTCCACTCACTCAAACCCACTGCGTTCTACCCCTCGTGGGACGGGGAGCGCAGGTGGGTGGTGCAGGAGCCGGGGCGAGTGCCTTTGGGCGCCACCAGGAGCAAAACTCTGTGGGTGCCATGGCAGCGTCTAGGGAGGTACCTGCAACTCCTGAAGCCCCAGAAGGAATGTTACAGTCAGTGCTCTTTTAGCTTTGCTGTCAGTGGACGGCTTAAGTGTTAACAGCTCAGTGGAGGGTCAGTGTGACAGCCTTTCGCACCTGTACCAGAGTTCTTGTCTGGCATCCGGGAGGAATGAGGTCACATGAACAAATTAAAGATGGTAAATGCGGGGGATTTTATTGCTGATGAAAGTGGCTCTCAGCGTGAAGGGGAGCTGAAAGGGGGACAGAGCAGGAAGATAAGCTTTCCCCAGAGTCCCGCCGTCCCTCTCTGAAACTACGCCATCAAGCCGTCCCTCTGAAGTCAACCTGCTTATCTCCAATGTCCAACTGTAGTCTCTGACATCCCACTGCCTCTCCTCTTCTCCTCTTCTTCTCTCTCTGCTGGTGGAGCTTGGGGCTTTAATGGGCACAGGGATGGGGGGTGGGGTGGGCCATGGGTGGTTTTGGGAAAGGCAACATTTGAGCGGGAAAACGGGAGTGCATGTTCTCACTTTGGGCCGTGGTTCCAGGCTTAAGGGTGGGGTCCTTGCAGGGAACCTGCCCTCTTCTGCCCAGAATTTCCTGCCTCCTGTCCCTATCATTAATAATATCTCCAAATGCCTGGGTTGTTGAATTGATTGCCAAGGCTGCCAATGTGCAGGTCCCAGTCCAGCCAGAGCTTCAGGCTGGGTACCTCTGAGGTGGAACAGATTCCTGAGATGGACCAGGTAGCCCTCAGGGAGATTCTGGTGCCAGTAGTCCAAAGTCTACATTGGAAAATACACTCTTATCTAGGCTTTCTTTCCCCCCAGTTTTTGAAAACATGGTGGTTCAGAGGTGGATTTATCTATTTGTATGTAATAGATGCAATAGTACATGCATATAGATAGTGATATAATAGTTCTTGTATTGTAACTTGAATTCTTAAATTTGTAGATAAAGTTGCCCAGTTTTATTACTTCCTTCCATATATTTCCTCCCAAAGTCCACTTGAATTCTTAAATTTGTAGATAAAGTTGCCCAGTTTTATTACTTCCTTCCATATATTTCCTCCCAAAGTCCACACATGACAACAGCTTAACACCATGCAAGAAGCCAGGTGAACTGGAAAGGCCTCACAGAGGAAGTGACAGAACTAGGTTTGAGCTCCAAACAATAATATGGGAGAAGAACTGTGTAAATCACTTGTCACAGACACACACACACACACACACACACACACATTTGCCATGCAATTCTGATGTGAACTACCTGGAATCTGTGCAGATTTCACAAGTTAAGGGCACAATCTCCTATAAAACTGCTCTCACTTCAGATACCAGTTACAAGCTTGGGGATTCCCCAGGCCGTGCACACTTCTGACCAGCTGGCTACAACTCCAGGAGTTCCCACAATCCCTCATGTTTGATAATTTGCTAGAATGGCTCACAGAACCCAAGAAAACACTATACTTGGAAACACAGTTTTGTCATAAAGAATAAAACTGAGAAACAGCCAAATGAAGACACTCACAGGGCAAGGTCTGGGACATCCCAAACTCGAAGCTTCTGTGTCTGGAGGACATGTCATCCTTGTGGCACATAAAAGGTGTGTCACTAACCAGGAATCTGCCTCAAGCTTCAGATATCTAGAGTTTTTATTAAAGCTTCATTATGTAAACATGATTGATTGAAGCCAGTCTCCAGCTCCCCTCCCCACCACCCCCCAGAGATCTGGCTGATAGCATGTGGCTCAAGATCCCAGATTTCTAATCACATGGTTGGTCTTTCTGGGATGACCAGCCCCATTCTGAGTTATCTCATTAGCATAAACTCAAGTGTGGCCCAAGGGGCCCACTGTGAGTTAGGAAGACACTCCTTTCTAATTACTCAGAAACTTCTAAGGATTTAGAGGTTACCTCCCAGGAACCAGGGACAAAGACCAGCCAAATTCTTTAATACACAATACTATTCTTAAAACCCTTTCATTGTTTCTCATTACCTTTAGGATATATATCGACATGGTCCACAGGGCCCCGCATGATCATTTTCCAGCCTTTTTTACCTGTCTCATTTCCTCCTTCACTCCCTGCTCAGAGGGAAGGAGCAAACAGATACACTGGACTTCTGTTAGCTCCTCAAATACATTAGGCTCCTTCCTGTCAAACAGCCCTTTCCATATATTTTATCTTCCTGAAACAATCTCTACCCTCAATTTTTCTTAATAAATCCCAAAAATACTCAGATCTCAACTCAAATATTACTTCCCCAAATCTCCTGACCTCGTCTGAGTTCCTAGAATATTTCTCAGGTCTCTGTTCTTCCTGTTGTACACTCTCATAAAATCTGTACTTCTCCTCACTGTTTACACTTGTAAGTAAATGCTTAATTGTGTAATGAGTTGTTTATTGCTTGTCTCCTCTGCTAGAATGGAAACTCAATAATCTCAGGTGTTATCTGAGCCTTATACAATTCCTTGCATATAATACTTTTTCCAATAAACAATTATTAGATGAAAGGAAGAATGGAATCAATAACTGAGGAAATGCTGCTTTTAAGCATTCCTAAGGACCTCCATCTTTCCAGTAGTGAAAACTCCTTAGATCTGTACTGTCTGTCTCAAAACTTTTAAAGATTTATGTATCGGGACTGTGTGACTTATTAACCCCAACGTTATTGGCAAGTTAACTACAGCCTTCTCTTTGCAGTTCATCAGCCCCAGATTATAATCTTTCTCACTCCCCAGGGAGTAAAATCGTCCCCGATCCTGGAAGACATATTAATTGGTTTATTTTCACTCTTTTTTTTTCTCTTTCCCCCAGTGAATCAGGTTTCACCTTAAAGCCCATAACATAAAATTTAAGCCTGCTAGATATAATAGTCTAGAAGTCTAATAACAATAGCCTACCAAAAAAAAGATGATTGTTTTAACCTAGCAACAAATGACAAATGTGTAAATGTTTCACTTCTCTAAATCCCTTAATAATGTTAACTCGTAATCTCAGTTGCTCTCAATCCTGGTTATATATTAGAGTTACCTGAGTGCTTAAAAAAATGCTGATGCTCTGTTAAAGCAGATCTCTGTCTGATGGGACTCAGGCATTGGACTTTTTTTTTTTTTTTTTGAGATGGAGTCTTGCTTTGTCGCCATACTGGAGTGCAGTGGCATGATCTCGGCTCACTGCAACCTCCGCCTCCCGGGTTCAAGCGATTCTCCTGCCTCAGCCTCCCAACTGGCTGGGACTACAGGCGCACACCACCACACCCAGCTAATTTTTCTATTTTTAGTAGAGACAGGGTTTCACCATGTTGGCCAGGATGGTCTCGATCTCCTGACCTCGTGATCCGCCTGCCTCAGCCTCCCAAAGTGCTGGGATTACAGGCATGAGCCACTGCGCCCGGCCAGGCATTGGTCTATTTTTAAATGTCCCAGGTGATTAAAAATGTGCCGTCAGTCATGACCACTGGGGTAGCTGAAGCATTAATCACAGTCATGGCTGGGTACATAAATTCATTCCCACCAGGGGCATATGTCATGTCTCCTAATTTTCTACTTGCTTAACCTGGTTAAAATGCAAATACATTATCTGAAAAAGGATAGTGGCTGTGCAGAAAGCCCTTGGGTGGCTGCCCAGTTTAAAAAATTCCCTTCCCCGAGGACACCACTGATATTCTGGGTTGGCGGTATCTGTATATTATAACCCTGTCCTGCTGGCCATACATAATTAACACAAAAGTGTACACAAACTGAGTCATTTCAACAACCTCTGCTTAGAACTTGTTGTTTGCAACAAGTTTAGAGCCCAGCCATACTGTTCTAGTAATGCTTTTTGTAACATTTACTGATTTCCTTGGCATAAATATACCATGACCAATTTCAAGCTGCTGAGATGGAGCAGGGATCTCTCTCAGGAGCCTGTGCCACCCTGGCACCACCCCCTCCCCCCCAAAATGCCCACAAGCATGGAAATAAAGGAAAATCTTGAGTTCCTCCAAGGGAAATTTCAGGCAACCCAGCTAACCCAGAGAAGTAAGTGAGCAACTTGATAAGCACAAAGGTAACAGTAACTTAAAACAATAGCCAAGGAAGTTAGAGTAGTAAGATATTTTATTCCCTCCAGAAACTTTAACATCTTTTTTCTTCTTTTTTTTTTTTTTGAGCATTACTCATTTTACTCTCATTTTATTTTTTAAATTTTTTTCATTTCAGTAGTTTTGTGGAACAGGTGGTTTTCAGTTACATGGATAAGTTCTTTAGTGGTGATTTTTTGAGATTTTGGTGCACCCGTCACCGAGCAGTGTACAGTGTACCCAGTGTGTAGTCTTTCATCCCTCACTCCATCCCGCCCTTCCTCCAAAGTCCCCAAAGCTTATTATATCATTCTTATGCCTTTGTGTCCTCACAGCTTAGCTCCCACATACAAGTGAGAACATACGATGTTTGATTTTCCATTCCTGAGTTACTTCACTTAGAATAATGGCCTCCAATTCCATCCAGGTTGCTGCAAATGCCATTATTTCATTCCTTTTTATGGCTGAGTAGTATTCCATGGTATATGTATATACCACATTTCCTTTATCTACTCATTGGTTGATGGGCATTTAGGCTGGTTCCGTATTTTTTCAATTGTGAATTGTGCTGCTATAAACGTGTGTGCAAGTGTCTTTTTCATATAATGACTTACTTTCTTCTGAATAGGTACCCAGTAGTAGGATTGCTGGATCAAATGGTTGATCTACTTTTAGTTCTCGAAGGAATCTCCACACTGTTTTCCGTGGCAGTTGTACTAGTTTACTTTCACACCAGCAGTGTAAAAGTGTTCTCTTTTCACCACATCCATGCCAACATCTATTATCTTTTGATTTTTTTGATCATGGCCATTCTTGAAAAAGTAAGGTGGTATTGCATTGTGGTTTTGATTTGCATTTCTCTGATCATTAGTGATGTTGAGCATTTTTTCATATATTTGTTGGCCATCTGTACATCTTCTTTTGAGAATCGTCTATTCATGTTCTTTGCCCACTTTTTGATGGGATTATTTATATTTTCTTGCTGATTTGTTTGAGATTCTGGATACCAGTTCTTTTTCTGGCACATAGCATGCAAAAATTTTCTCCCACCCTGTGGGTTGTCTGTTTACTCTGCTGATTATTTCTTTTACTGTACAGAAGCTTTTTAGTTTAATTAGGTCCCATCTATTTATTTTTGGTTTTGTTGCATTTGCTTTTGGGTTCTTGGACATTAATTCTTTGCCTAAGCCAATGTCTAGAAGGATTTTTTTCCACTGTTATCTTCTAGAAATTTTATGATTTCAGGTCTTAGATTTAAGTCTTCAATCCATCTTGAGTTGAATTTTGTATAAGGCGAGGGGCGAGGATCCAGTTTCATTCTTCTACATTCCTTAATTGACTTGCCAGTTAAAGATAACATCTTAATGTTACCAGTGGAGGATGTCCAGGTTCTTGGCAGCTTTGGACAAAGAATTGGACAAAACACACAAACAAAGCAAGGAAACAATGAAGCAACAAGAGCAGAGATTTATTGAAAATGAAAGTACACTCCACAGGGTAGGAGCAGGCCAGCGCAAGCAGCTCAAACGCCTAGTTACAGAATTTTCTGGGGTTTAAATACCTTCTCGACGTTTCCCACTGGTTATTTTGTGTAGACCCTAAGTAAATGAAGTAGTGGCCTGCGATCAGTCTGATTGGTTGCAGAAAGCAACCAATCAGAGGCTTAAGTGAAGTTACAAAGTTACACCCTATCCAAATGTCTTATTGGTTGCAGAAAGTGACCAATCAGAGGCAAAAGTGAAGTTACAAAGTTATACTCCCTTGCAAATGAAGACTTGGCCCATGACCAGCCTGATTGGTTGCAGGAGGGGACCAGAGGTACTTTCAGTTTTTCATCTGCCATGCACAGAAGTGGGGAGGTTGCAAAGGGAATAACCCTTTTGTTACTTGGGCGTGGAAAGTTGGGGTTTTCCTTTTGATTTAGTTCCAGGAATTCAGCTTGAATTGGCCTTAGGTTCCCTGCCTCAGACCCTATTTTCCTGCCTCATTAACATATGTCCCTGAGTTGTTTTTCAGAAACTCAGACACCCACCAAATGGATCCACAGGCACATAAACCTCAGGTAAGGGAGAACTGAGGACTAAATTCTGACGGCCATTCGTTGTTCTAAATTTCTCCTTGAGGGGTCTGGAAGGAATCAAGTCCAAGAGCCAGAGGTAACATTCTTTTCTACTGACCCCAAATTTTTAAACCAAGCTTTTCTTTCTTAACTAATTGCAAATCAGAAAATCTTTGAATCTACCTATGACCTATGAGCCCTCGCTTCAAGATAACCTACCTTTTTATGCCAAACCATTGTATTATCTCCATGTGTTGATTCATGATTTTGCTTACCCTTGCCTTTAAAAACCCTTACTTGCAAGCCATCTAGAAGGTCAGGTCTTAAGCCTGAACTGCCTAATTCTCCTTGCTTGGCGCCCTACAAATAAACACCCTTCTTTCTCCCACTGCAAACCTTGGTGTGGATGTTTGGTCTCACTGTGCTAGGTGAGGGGGCCTCAGTTCATCTCAATAACACTGCTAATGTAATATCATTCAGTGATATGATGACTTCCAACTCTTCAACAATTGGTTCTCCCCAGTTGTTATGAGCAAGCTCCAGCACAGCAATCAAACTCTGTCACTTTAATGTCAGCTCGTCAGGTATAATTCAAATATACTTACTGCTCTGTTTCCTGCATTTCCCAGGGCTGAGTAGTGTAACTCTCTCTTAAATTCTCTGAGACAACCCCCAATGCCACCACCACTACCCATTTCCTTCCCAATAAGTTATTATTGTTATTTATTTATTTATTTATTTATTTATTTTTTGCTTAAGCTAGTCACAACCAATTTTGATAATGTGCAATTAAAAGAACCTAAAATAATATGGTTGCTCATTAATGAATTAACATTTTACTTTGAGGAAGTTTATCAGTTACTTGCCCAAGCAAGTAATTTACAAGTCCTAAGAGAAGTAGGAACATATTTTAGAAGACAGGACTGGTTTCAATTCCAGTGGGTGATCTCTGAGCAACCAGATGGTAGCTCCAGGGCATTGTGGTTTGTAGACAGACACTGAAAGCAAGTGGAAGAAAAGAGAATGCTAAAAACAAACCTTATCTTCAGTATTCTGCCCAGCATGGCTTCTGGCACTCTCCACCTCCTTTGGCGAGAATTGCTCAAACTTTTAAAAAGGGCTGTTGATCCAAATAATATGGAAGCTAGGGTTGTTTATTTTCAAGTGCTCATCATCTTAGATTCTTTAAAGAAGTTGAGGTATTGCCGCTTTGAGGAGCAGAGAAGAGTCAGGAATAACAAATTGGGTGAGAAAAATTATGTCTGATTCCTCTTCTCAGATACATCAGGGTACTAAAGCATTGTGTTTTTCAAAGTTTTACAAAATTGCCTACAGAATGGTCTGTATGTTTAATACGATAAACTATGTATATTACTGGGGAGAAAACCAAGTTTTAGCGGTGATTATATTAATATATAATAGAGAGTTAAACTGGGAATAGAAAAATTGATTTAAAAAATAAGAATATCAGTATAAAATTACAATCATTTATTCAAACTTCTCATTATTTAGGTTTAATTATGTTGCAACTTTTTTTTTTTCCTTTGAGACAGCGTTTCCCTCTGTCACCCAGGCTGGAGTGCAGTGGCACAATCTCAGCCCACTGTAACCTCCACCTTCCAGGTTCAAGTGATTCTCATGCTTCACTCTCCTGAGTAGCTGGGATTACAGGTGCACACCATCATGCCCGGCTAATTTTTGTATTTTTAATAGAGACAAAGTTTCACCATGTTGGCTAGGCTGGTGTTGAACTCCTGGCCTCAAGTGATCTGCCCACCTTGGCCTCGCAAAGTGCTGGGATTATAGGTGGGGATCCACACTGCCTGGCTGCAACTTATTAATTATATGTATATAAGTAAATATTTTACACATGAAATTGGTTCTTTTATTTGACTAATTTATCTTCATATTAATTAGTCTGAATAATTTAAGCTATATTTGCCTATTCAAACTTTTAAAAATTATCAGAAGTACTGCTCATATTCTGCGATTTCCTGTATGATCTTGAGGTACTCACTCACTCCTTCTGGTCCTCTATTTCCTCAATAGAAAATGACAATTAGATTAGATATCTCTAAGACCTAGTCTAGCTCTAACACTCTGTGAATCTATACACACCTTCACATGCAAACTTTTGTATATGTTCTGAGAAAAGAAGGAGAGAAATTATACAAGTACATGATTTTAAACCTTTGGATTTTTTTTGAAGATCATATATGAAAAAAATGTTCTTGGTAGTACTAGTCCAGCATACAATAGGGCATAATTTAATCCCTAGAGGACACAGTTATTGATAAATATTAGAGGATAAAATAGTAAGGTAATAGAAGGGTCACCCACAGATGCTTGTATCAATGTCCTAATTCAGTCGTAAAAAACAGAACCCAAGGGAGATCTCCAGGAACCTTGTAGGTCCTTAAAGTTGCCCCATGATTGTAATGTATTCTCCTAGTTTAGCAGTTCTTAAATGTCAGCGTTTTTAGAATCACCTGGGGAAATTGGTATAAACAGAGGCCCGTGATCTATCCTACCCACCAATCTGGTCCTCTGCATTGCTTTATTTGATGGTAATACACATCAAAGTTTGAGAGCCACTGCACTGGTCTATTTACTCTTTCATTCTTTCTGACCAGTAGGTCTGAAAGTTTTCTGCACATTAGAATCAACTGGGGAGCTTCTTAAAAATAATCCTAATTCCCTAGCCCACATTCCATAACAATTGAATCAGAAGCTCTAGAAAAGAAAGCCAGGTATTAGTACTTTTTGTAGCTGCTGAGGGGATTTCAATGTTCTGCCAAGTTTGAGAACTAGTGTTTTCTTCCAGTGCTTCTTAAACTTGCATATGAATTTCCTGGTAATCTTGTTAATGTGTAGATTCCAGTAGGTCTGAGATAGGGCATGAGTTCCTGCATTTCTAATAAGCACCCAGGACATGCTGTTGCTGCTGGTCTGGGGATCACATATGAGTATTAAAGTCCTGAACAACAATTTTATATCTCTTTCCCAACCCCCCTCCCAGCATTTTCTCCACCATCCATTCAACCAAAAGATGCAAAAAAGTATAAACTCAGAAATGGAGAAGCCATGGTAAAAAAAATGAATTATTTCTCTGAAGAGTGCTGCTGATGATGTAAAGAAATTTAAAACTGGAACAAATTGTGAACTGAAGGTTCTATTTGGATGCTGTAATCAACTGGTCATTGGAATGGCATAAAAGAGTGTCCAGGAAAATGCCATTTAAAAGTTGAGTACAGGGCCGGGTGTGGTGGTTCATACCTGTAATCCTAGCTTTGGGAGGCTGAGATGGATGGATTGCCTGAGCTCAAGAGTTTGAGACCAGCCTGACCAACATGTTGAAACCCCATCTCTACTAAAATACAAAAAAAAAAAAAAAATAGCTGGACGTGGCTGCGTGCACCTGTAATCCCAGCTACTTGGGAGGCTGAGGCAGGAGAATCGCTTGAACCCAGGAGGCAGAAGTTACAGTGAGCTGAGATCATGCCATTGCACTCCAGCCTAGGTGACAGAGCAAGACTCCATCTCAAAAAAAAAAAAAAAAAGTTGAGTACAAATGAGACAAATACAGCTTTAAAAACTTGTTTGCCAAAATATGTAAAGCAAACATTATGAGATCTGAAGGGAGACATGGATGGCAGCACAATACTAGTAGGGGATTTTAATATCCCACTCCCAACACAATGGAAAGATCGTTCAGACAGAAAATCAACTAGGAAACATTGGATTTGAATAACACTTTAGATCAAACAGGTCTAACATATATATACAGAACACTCCATCCAACAGCAACAGAATACACATACTTCTCAAGTGCACATAAAACATTTCCCAAGATAGGTCATGTTAAACCACAATCTGGCATAATAAATTCAAAAAGATAGAACTCATATTGAGTATCTTTTCAGACTGCAGTGGTATGAAACTAGAAATCCATAGCAGGAGGAATCATAGGAAGGTCACAATTATGTGGAAATTAAACAGTAGACTCCTGAAAAACTATTGAGTCAAAGAAGAAATTAAAAGGGAAATGAAAAGATATCTTAAGATAAGCAAAAATGGAAACAAAACATTCTGAAACTTATGTGACAGCAAAAGCAATTCCAACAGAGAAGTTTATAGCATTAAATGCCTACACCAAAAGAGTAAATCTCAAATAAACAATCTGATGTTGTACCTCAGCAAACGAGAAAAAGAAGAACAAATTAAATCCAGAGTTAGTAGAAGGAAGGAAATAACAAAGATTAGAGAGCAGAAATAAATAAATGAAATAGAGACTAGAAAAACAAAAGAAAAAATCAGCAAAACCAAGAGCTTGTTTTTTTGTTTTGTTTTGTTTTTGTCTTTTTGAGACAGAGTCTTACTCTTTTGCCCAGGCTGGAGTGCAGTGGTGCTGTCTCAGCTCACTGCAACCTCTGCCTCCCAGGTTCAAGTGATTCTCCTGCCTCAGCCTCCAGAGCAGCTGGGACTACAGGTGTGCACTACCACACCTGTCTAATTTTGTTTTATTTTTAGTAGAGATGGGATTTCACCATGTTGGCCAGGCTGGTCTCGAACTCCTGACCTCAAGTGATCTGCCGGCCTCAGCCTCCCAAAGTACTGGGATTACAGGCATGAGCCACCATACCCCGCCGAGAGTTTGTTTTCTGAAAAGCTAAACAAACTGATAAACTCTTAGCTAGACTTAAGAAAGAGAAGACTCAAATAAATAAAAAATCAAAAATGAAAGATGTGGCATTACAACAGAGGACACAGAAATACAAAGAATCATAAGAGACTAATATGAACAATCGTACACCAACAAATTGAATAACCTAGAAGGAATGAATTCCTAGAAACATGTAACCTACCAAAACTCCATCATGAAGAAATAAAATATCTGAATAGACCAATAATGAGTTACAATATTAAATCAGTAATTGAAAAGTTTCCCATCAAAGAAAGACCTAGGACCAGATGGCTTCCTGGCTGAATTCTATGAAACATGTAAAGAAGAACTAATACCACTCCTTCTCAAACTCTTCCAAAGAATTTAAAAGGAGGAAATACTTACAAACTCTTTTTATGAGGCCAGCATTACCCTGATATTGAAGCCAGACAAGGACACTGCAAGAAAAAAAAAAGCTACAAATATTTTTAATGAACATAGATGCAAAAATTTTTAATAAAATACTATCAAACTCTATTGAACAGTACATTAAAAGTATTCACCATAATCAAGTGAGTTTTTTCCCTGGGATGCAAGAGTGGTTCAACATATGAAAATCATAAATGTAATTGATCATATTAACAGAATGAAGGACAAAATCCATATCACCATCGCAATAGATGCAAAAAAAGCATTTGACAAAATTCAACATCTTTTCATGATGAAAACTCTCAATAATATAGGCATCAAAGAAATTCTCCTTAACACAATAAAGGGCATATATGACAAACCCAGAGCTAACATGATACTCAAAAATGGAAGGTTTTTGCTCTAAGATAAGGAACAAGACAAGAATGCCTACTTTCACCACTTTTATTTAACATAGTACTGGAAGTCCTAGCCAGAACAATTAGATAAGAAAAAGAAATAAAAGGCATCCAAATATGAAACAATTAAATGAAGTAGTCTGTTTGCTGATGACATGATCTTACATGTAGAAAACCCTAAAACTCCACTAAAAAACTGTTAGAACTAATAAACAAATTGAGTAAAGTAGCAGGTCACAAAAGCAACATACAAAAATCACTAGCGTTTCTATACACTAACAATGAAGTATCTGGAAAAAAATTAAGAAAACAATCCCCTTTACGATAGCATAAATAATACTTAGGGGTAATTTTAACCAAGGAGGTGAAAGATCTGCATACTGAACGCTACAAAACACTGATGAAAGAAATTAAAGAGGACACAAATAAATGGAAAGATATCTCACATTCACTGATTAGAAGAATTAATATTGTTAAAATGTCCATACTACCCAAAATGATCTACAGATTCAATGTAATCCCTGTCAAAATTATCATGTCATTCTTCACAGTAATGGAAAAAACAATCCTAAAATTCTCACAGAACTGCAAAAGACCCTAAGTAGCCCAAACAATCTTGAGCAGAAAGAACTAAGCTGGAGGCATGACACTGTTTAATTTCAAAATATATTACAAAGCTAGAGTAATCAAAACAGCATGGTACTGGCATAAAAGCAGACACATCAACCAATGGAATAGAATAGAAAGCCTAGAAATAAATCCGTGCATGTATAGTCAGTTGATTTTCAACAAAGGTGCCAAGAACACACAATGAGTGTTCAATAAATGGCATTAGGAAAACTGGATATTCATATGCAGAAAAATGAAATTTTAATCTTATCTCACCTCCTATACAAGAATCAACTGATAATGAATTAAATGCTTAAATGTAAGACCTGATACTGTAAAACTGCTAAAAGAAAACATAAGGGAAAAGCTACCCATTGGTCTGAGCAATGATTTCTTGCACCTGACTCCAAAGGCACAGGTAATAAAAGCAAAATAGGCCAGTGGGATTGCATAAACTAAAAACCTTCTGCACAGCAAAGGCAACAACAGAGTGAAGAGACAACCCACAGACTGAGAGAAAATATTTGCAAATTATACATCAGATAAAAGGCTGATATACAAGATATATTAAAAAATCAAGCTGCTCAATAATAAGAAAACAAATAACCCTACTTAAAAATAGACAAAAAACCTGCATAGACATTTCTCGTAGAAAGACAAAGAAAGGCCAACAGATATATGAAAACATGTTCAACATCACTAATCTTGATCAAAATGCAAATCAAAACCAGAATCAAGTATTACATCACACCTGTTAGAATGGCTATAATTAAAAAGATGAAAGATTAATAAGCATTAGCAAAGATGTGGAGAAAAGGGACCTTTTGTATGCTGTTGGTGGAATAAGAAAGTGAGGTGATGGATATGTTAATTAGCCAGATTCACTCATTCCACGATGTATACGTGTATCAAAACATCACATTATACCCCATAAATATGTATAATTATTGTCATTTAAAAATAAAAATAACCTTTAAAAAAAGATTTGCTGGACAAAGATATCCAGAAAGCCAATATTTGTACACAGAATAGTTGAGAGAAATAAATTAATAAAATAAAACTTCTCAACCTTATCTAGGCCACTGCTTTCACAACCTATTAGTCCAAAGAAACCTCCCTTACACATTAACATCCCAGGATACACATTCTGTAAAATGCTGCTCTAGAGTCACAGACTTAATAACAGAGGTTGGGGGAGTTAGGAAACATTTTGACATGCTCAGTTTCTTTCATTTTTCTTTCGGCTTCCTCAAAAATACCTATTTGAATATGTAAATAGTATCCATGAACATTATTTCTGGTAAGAAAGGGTTTCAGGTAATTAAAAGCCCAGGATAATTATATTATGGTCTATGTTTAATTAGTGCTTCATAGTAATTAAATTAACTTTTCTTTTACTTGAAGGCATGACTTTGATCGTTGATTATCTAAAAGTAATTTTCTAGGCAATAATTCTGTCCCTGTTGAAATATTAGTTTGAGAAGTAGGTGAACTTGGTTTCCTTAATCAGGCTGCACTGTGCTTCACTCACATCCCGTGTCTCCTTTCACAGGTAAAGGATGAGCAGAGACATCACAATTTACAAATTAATTAGATTGTAAAATGAACTCTGGGAGAAATAAAAATCCCGAGCCGTCTGCAAACTTAGGAGACAGATCAGCATTTAGCACGGTCTCCTACTGTGTTTAGACTGGACTGCTTGATTGAGAAATGATGTCAAGCATTGTTCTGATGCTGCTATTCTCTGGTTTCTTTCTTTTCCCAGGCTGGATTCTATAGGTTTGCACCCAAACAGCCTATAGGCATGACACAGCAAACCCTCACACAAACACTGGTTTTGCTTTATGAATTCAATCCAAGACAGGGAAAACAGTCTCAATTTTCTGGCAATCTCCCTCTTGAGCCCTGGAACTGGAGAAATTCTATGACAGGCTATTCCTATGTTGAAGTAAGAGATGCACAGTCAAGAAAAGCCAAGAAACTCAAGTAAGTATTGTATGCCGGCACCAGAAGCACAGGACTGCTCTGACTGAAAGTGGCAATAAAGGAAAGCTGAGACACGTGGGGAAAGGGACAAGAGCCAGAAGAAATACAAAAGGAAAAAAACAGGCAGAGTAAAGGACAGCACAGAATAGACATGGTGGTGTGGAAAACAAGCAGCAAGCCGTCTGACAGCTGAGAAGAGCAGCAAAGAAACTTAGAGCAGTTCTGTCATGTGGAGAGAGGGGCAAATAGCCCCCGACCCCAAAAAGCGTGGTAATTAAGGCATTCACTCATTCACTCATTCATTCAACAAACTTACTCTGTGGGAAAAGCTTAAACTTGATTCACTTCTAAACACCCACTTCTATTATTTTTACATTTTATTATGATTTAAATGTTATTATTAAAAAATGTTTTGGCCTTATATACTCAGGATCATGAAATCTGGCAGAAATGACATAGATAAAATATTGTTTTTATGAGAAAGGATGCTAACATGGACAAATGCTGAGTGTGGACAGATCCGTGTCTCCAACCTCTCCCATCTGTGTGTAATATTCAGTGCCCTCCCCACCTCCAGGTAGTACAGAAACCCTGATGTCTCCATCAGCAGGTGGCTTTGGGCCTTAAAGTAGAAGTCAGACATAGAAAAGAAAATCTAAATACAATTTTTACACATCTAGGTTTCTAGCCTAGGAAAGTACATTCTTAGGTTTGATTTGAACTAACCTGCACAATGTGCACATGTACCCTAAAACTTAAAGTATAATAAAAAAAAAAGAAATGTTTTTAAAAACTCCATTCCCCAGATTTTCTAGTTAAAATTTAAGGGCAGGATATAGTCTCCCTATTTAACAATAACAAAAATGGTATAATTTTCCATAAATTTAGTACTTTCCTACTTTTGAAAGAACAACATTTTAGATGCGAAGTCCTATATTCAAGGCTGACAATTAAAATAGACTTTTCAAAAAATCATTTTAAAATCCCGTAGTTTTAAATTTAGCTTTACAATGTTCAGATGGTAATGTGAATAGAAATGGTGACTCAATTACTTTTCAAATGAAGTATGTTGATGAATATATTCATTTTCTCTTGGCAGGGAATTATTATTGCCTTAAATTTAATCTTACTTCTGCACATGCTACAGGAATTTTCATGGCTAAACTGTTTTAAATTAACTTATGATTCATCCACCATGAAAAATGAGTGTACTCTACCCACAGTGAGGCAGAGTGACAAGTAGACTGTAGATGACTTTAAATTTGATTTTCTCAGACATTTTATTAAAACTCTTCTCTTGGGTTGCTAGAAATCATGCCCCTGGATTCACTCCAGGGGCAGGCTTGGGAGACTGGACCGAGCTGGCAGTACATGCACTTGTCCATTTATTCAACAAACGCAGAATTAGGCATATAAGGGATCAAGGCCAGAGACTCTGCTAAAACAGAAAGAATAAATGAGCCTTTAGGTCCAAAAACCTACTGACAAAGGAATAGCCAACCTTTATTCTCTAAAGACAATATTGTAGCTCCTGATCCCAGGGGAGAGGTTGTTTGCTCTCTGCCCCAGTTTGAAGCAACCTGAGGGCAGAAGAAGGAAAGAACAGGATCTAGACTATAGTGGAAAGAGATGAGAAGTCTGCAGGTAAATCTAATTCTATGATTCCAGGACAGAGAGGCCAAACCTGCCTTAGGTACACTACCGACTTCAAAAGCATTATTCCAAAAGTCAATATCAATGCTTTATATACTTATCTCTAGTTAGAAGTGTGTACAGATGAACAAATGTCTAGAACTGGGAGATATAAAAGCAGCTCTTAGGTAAGAGGACAGCTACAATCAACTTAATTTGGCTCAATGAACTCATCTTCTCCCAGGAAGGGTTTTATGATGTGTATTTATTCACATCATAGAATAGGGAACAAACTTAAAAATGCAAAACTCATTTTGAACACAGGCCAGTGGCAGATGAGAATTTGGAACTCACAGTGAACTGTGGCTTTGGAAAGATCACCCACTTCATGCAGTATTTTAAATGTGTTTTGTGAGCGAGTACCTAAGGTAGTAGAAGACACAGGTAAAAGTATGATCAATCAACCTTAGGCTATTTAAAAGTTCTTAAAAAAAAAAAGAAGCATGAGGACTTTTCTGCACCTTAGAAAAGTGAACAAAATAATACATGCTCTTTTTTTTTTTTTTTTTTTTTTTTTTTTTTTTTTTTTTTTTTTGAGACGGAGTCTCGCTCTGTCGCCCAGGCTGGAGTGCAGTGGCGCGATCTCGGCTCACTGCAAGCTCCGCCTCCCGGGTTCACACTATTCTCCTGCCTCAGCCTCCCGAGTAGCTGGGACTACAGGCGCCCGCCACTGCGCCCGGCTAATTTTTTTGTATTTTTAGTAGAGATGGGGTTTCACCGTGGTCTCGATCTCCTGACCTCGTGATCCGCCCACCTCGGCCTCCCAGAGTGCTGGGATTACAGGCGTGAGCCACCGCGCCCGGCCAATACATGCTCTTAATAGTGATAGCAATTGCATTTGTGCCCACAGAGGAAGAAACATTCATTTATAAAGGACAGGTAAAAGATGGGTTTTGAAAGATGTCACCTCAATGAAAGAAATCTGTGAATGCAGCCATTTCTGACTTTGTTCTGAGTCAAATAACCTTGTTCTAACCATTGCCTTCCCTCCCAAATCTTGAATAAACACAAACACACACACACACAGCTATGTTATTGAGCTAATTACTTTAGTTTCCTTATCTATAAAATATGGATAATAGTATCAACCTCCTAAATCTCTTATGAGAATCAAATGAGATGATCATGCAAAGACACCACTTAGCAGTGTCTATCTGGCAAATGTCATTATGAGACTGCAGTCAATGTTGCAAATTAGTACTATGCTTATGATTCAATAGATACCTCAAGTATGTAAACATACTTGAACTGGTCTGCAGTCCATAATTTAACTTGGATGTATAAATGAATCACTTTGAGCAGGTCTATGCACTCAAATCATTGAAGGCCAATGTGAAAAAACAAACAAACAACAACAAAAAAAACCTCTGAGCACTCTTAATTTTTATTTTTTCTTATTTGTTCAAATGCCAAGTATAGGCATCTTACAATGATACCATGTGTGTCCCCAGAAAGCTTCACATTTTGGAAAAATTGCACACTAAAAATAATAGGGTCTTTGGGAAAAATGCATTAATAATAAGATATTTAAATCCAATACAGGTTTGAAATCAAGCCTCTAACACAAACAGTTAGAATCCTAATAAGAAATTATGCTATTATGGTTCAATTTCCATAGGCATTTGCCATAAAATTTCAGTCATTCCAACCCTTGTGGCCTTTTACCATGGAGTCATGCTTTATTTTTCTTTTAAAGTGAATGTCCTTGAAACAGTCACTTCTATAGAAAGAAGTTTAACCAAAACTTAAAATACTATCCAAGGGTAGCCTTTTTAATCATTAATTTTCTTTTTAACATGAGAGAAATATCTTCAGGCTTCATCTTTTCTTGAAACTCCCCAAAGAGCTTAACATATAGAAAATCTAGCAGTTTTTCAAACCACTAAATAAGTCACACTTTACACAAATGAAAGGCATTTCTGCAGAATATATAGGTTTTATCTTAAAGTCTTAATATATTATGAAGCTTTTTCTCTATTAGTAAGAAAGCTTGACTATAATGGGTTTAAAACATTAGCATGTTGGGGGAAATTGCATAAAGCCACATAACTTCCACTGACCTCAGCCTCCTCTTTACCAGTCATGGTAGAGATAATTAGCATTAAAGAAACACATTGTGGGAGAACAGACTATGATTGCATCATTATTATAATGACAACAAATGTAACCCTTATTTCCTATTAAAAAACACTTTCGATTAATGATAAGGAATGTTCTAAAAGAATAGATTGTTGCAGAGTTGAATAAATATCCATGAAATTGAGTTCTAAGAATGTAAACAGAGATTCTGTCGAAACTACTTTCACAGGATACATTGTCTATATCTCACACTGGAGACAATTTTGTAGCAGAAAAACTTTGGAGAAAAGAAAAAAACCCAGGTGGGTGGGCAGCAGTGGAACCAGATGAACATTCTCTGTGGAGCTTCACCAGCGATTGCATAGAACTCTGTGATTTTACAGTGAAGACTGTCTGTTCCTTTCCATGACTTACAGAAACCAGGAACTGCTCCGAAGAAAAGGGCGATGGCATTTTGAAAACTAGCTAACCGTCAGAGGCAATTGCAGCATAACTTTGGCCACCGTTGGATCATTTCCACTTCTCTCCCACTTACTTGACAGCCTGAGTCATTTTTAGATCTGATTTCACAGTCAAGAGTGAATCTGAGTCCCAGGACATCTCATTCTTGGTCTTGTAGGTAAAAGGGAATAGAAAGATGTAGGAGAAGGGAATTTTCAGTTCTCAAATAATTTATGCAAGTATATACACACATACACATGCACACACATATGTGTATGTGTGAGCCTTGTTAACTGCAATGTTGGGAATGACTGTGTGTAGCCACGACCAAATTTCTGGGACACACAGAAGAAAGACTATTCTCTTTTACTCACATGCAATAGTCGATCTTTCCTATAAATATATTTTGAGCAGGCCTGGCACAGTGGCTCATGTCTGTAATCCCACCCCTTTAGGGAGGCCCAGGTGGGCAGATTATGAAGTCAGGACTTCGAGACCAGCCTGGCTAATGTGGTGAAACCCCGTCTGTATTAAAAATACAAAAATTAGCTGGACGTGGTGGCAGATGCCTGTAATCCCAGCTACTCGGGAGGCTGAGGCAGGAGAATTATTTGAACCTGGGAGGCGGAGATTGCAGTGAGCCAAGATCGCACCATTGCACTCCGGCCTGGGTGACAGGGTGAGACTCCGTCTCAAGAAAAAAAAAAAAAAAATATATATATATATATATAGAGAGAGAGAGAGAGAGCGCAAATACTTGACTATTAGTTTGAAAGGAACAAATTATTTTCATTTTTGAGATATAAGTATGTTTCAGTACAATGCTGTTTGAGCTATTTGACACCAACCTCTGCTTTCCTTCCAGCAAATTCAAACCCTACGTTGTATCTTGGCAGTCATCCTGTCCTTAAGAACATTTATGGAGCTAGAGCTAGTTCACTGTTCTCAGTAATTACTTATATCAATTCTGCTGCTGTTTCTGGCTGCTTCTGCTCTGGCTTTGGGTCCTCATCCCATTAACTGGCCTTTGGCCATAGATCCCTGACTGGCCCCTGCAATTATGCTCAGTTCATTTTCCTTCTCCCCACTTCCGGCATAGTTCTCACTGGGTCTCTGTTTTCACTGGTCTCTCCCACTTGATACCATATCAAATTGGCACTGTTGGCTTTCTGATCCAAATATCAATATTTTACGCATTTCACTTTTCTGCTGGTTCTCTGTCTGCTCCCTCTTATTGGACTTTGTGGGCACAGACCACCCACTTCTCCCCTTCTTCTCCTCTCCAGATCCCTGGTGCCTGTCTGACTTTCTGCATCCTGATGCCCTCAGTTGGGCTCCTACCTCAGAGCCTCATCTTTGTAGATCTTTCAAGTTCATGCCCCACCACAGTCATTCCACTGAACTACTTCCCTGGCTGTTCCCCCAGATATCTCCTATACTTTCTTCTGCCTCTGCCCTCTGCATCTGCTCTTCTCTTTGCTTAGGATGTGACCTCCACTCTTTGCCAGGCTAACTGCTTCTCATCTTTCAGGACTCAGCATCAATGCCACTTCTTCAAAGAAGCCTTCCCTGATCTCCCAGGGCCAGGTTAGGTTAGCATCCTATGTGCTCTTAAAGCTTCTTACCCTGTCTTACTCCTAGCACACACATGTCACACTGGGTTATTGTTGCCTTTTTGTTTGACTGTTTCCCCTAGTTAAGTGAAGTACTTAAGAAGTGATCATCTTGAAGGAAAGAACTTCATCTTGTGATAATTTCATCCTCAGCATCCAGAACAAGGCCTTGCCCATAGAAAACTCTCAGTACTTTTGTGTAATGAAATACAAAACTAAAAATTAATAAAAATTAATAAAAAAATAAAAAGCTAAAAATAAAAAACTACAAATGCAACCACATAAAGCATGGGTATTATCATCATTCCCATTTTAAAGATAAGGAAACTGAGCATGGAGAAATTAAGTGACTTTCCGAAGGTTACATAGCCAAGAAATACAGATGTGCATTTCAAATCTAGGCAGTCTGCCTCCAGAGCCTATACGCTGAATTGCTACTCTATAATCTATGCCTCTTGCTTTTGAGTTAGGGATAGAACCATAGCCATCATAAAGGATCATTCCTCATTAACTTTCAAAATAACCTTAAATTTAAAAGCTACAGATTGAGTGAGAAAACCTGTTTTGTATTCAGGCTTTTCTAACTCTGACTGAGCATACATATTTTGTGTTCAGCCCTTTATGACAGATCCTAGGGGCAGGGTAGAGGGTAAGAAAGAAAATAAATAGGGTCAGAGGGAAAATACCAAGGATCATGTGCAAAGGATAAAACGAAGATCAAGTTTTCAAAATATGTTCCAAATGGGTCATATAGCAAGGGCAGTGGCAGGGACCTGAGAAAGCAAGCTCAATGAACAGCAGCTTGGAGGGGCAAAGAGGCTGAACCGTGGATTCTACCAGCATGGTTTTGCTGTTAAGCCACAATGGGAGATAATTTTGTATCTGATTAATTTGGTTACAGCAAACATTGAGCCACTGTTGACAATTGTAAATTATTCTTCTCCTCCTTGTTCTTCTTTTTTTTTTTTTTTTTTTGATGGAGTTTCACTCTGTTGCCCAGGCTAGAGTGCAGTGGCGCTATCTTGGCTCACTCCAACCTCCGCTTCCTGGGTTCAAGTCATTCTCCTGCCTCAGCTTCCCGAATAGCTGGGATTACAGGTGCCCGTCACCATACCCACCTAATTTTTGTATTTTTAGTAGAGACAGGGTTTCACCATGTTGGCCAGGCCTCAAGTGATCTGCCTGCCTTGGCCTCCCAAAGTGTTGGAATTACAGGTGTGAGCCACCATGCCTGGCCAATTGTAAATTATTCTTCACTTTAATTGTGCCTGATAACCTTGAACTAATTACTTGGTGATCAATGACAGCCATTCAACTTGGGGATTTATGCCAAAGAATACTGAATGTGTCTAAGATTTCTCTGAGCCCTAAATTTGGGTGACAGTATTTGTCTTCAGTACTGAAGTTAGAGTGCATGACAATGCCCTCCACCCCATCAGCATTGCACCTGTTATACCTGCTGCCTTTATAGAGCCCAGAGAAGTCCCCAGGTTAGATTAATCATGGTATGTAAACAGATAGTTACTGTAGCTAAAATGTCATGTCCAGAATAGAAGCCCAGCAAAGGAACAAAAGTGAGAAAAAGGAAGAGGAACAGTGTGGAACATCAGCAAGTCATTCTCATCACTTTAAAACTTCCCTGTGTTCTTGATTCAGAGGCAAACACAAATCCAACAACATCACAAAACAGTTCCAAGAACCCTGGCTCTGAAGATTACTCCTTTAAAGCATGACATTGGTTGCTACAATTCCAAATGAAAAAGATGAAGCTTATGTTAGACCAAGCCCCTGCCACATGCACACACACACACACACACACACACACACACACACACACACACTGAACAACAGACATGTTCTATTCCTTTCCATGCCCCTAAGTAATTAGCACAAGGCCTTCGTTTGTTAGCTGTCTGTGCAGTTTGTTGAATTGGGTCTCTGGGCGACACAGGAGTGTCCTTCTTGTCCATCCTGGTCTGTACTTGGGGCTGTCAATGGAAAGCCTTCCCTCCACACTGCCAAAAAACCCCCCTGGAAAACAGAGTCCAAACACAGCAGGGGGCCACATTCACCCTCGTGTTCCCAACACGCTGTTGCTCTGCGAGTGTAGGTTGAGTTGAGGGAACAGTTCTGTTGCCCAGAGCATTGCCTCAGGCTCCCAGACCGTTTGTGCTGGGATACTAGATTGGCGGAACCAAAGAAGACCATTCTCCTCTGTAGGTGGATGGTTCCCTGCTTGTATCTTTCCAGAATTGGGGCAATCTGAGCCTCAATGTCACACAAGCTGCAAAGTGCAATGTAGGGAATGCCCGGGACAGAGCTGAGAGGCTAGATCCTGCCTTGGCCTTTCATCTAGTCACTGTTAAGACCTTGGCAAACCACTTAACCTCACTGGGCTTCTATTTTCTCATCTGTAATATCTCCCCTGACTTCTGTGGAGATTGTTCTGAGGATCAATGACATAATATATATCAAAGCTTTTGTTAACTGCTAAGCAAGCCTAGTAGTACTTATGGCATTATTCATTTTGGCTGGCAACTATGACTCTGACCTATTGACATCAGCCTAATAACATCAGTAAGGCCAAGCAGGCTATGTTAATGTTTGAGGGAGATTTTTCATACATAAAATTTAAAATCCCCTCCAGCTGGTGTAAAATAATACTTAGCGTACTACCTGCCCTGAGCTTGGGCTGGGCTGCAGTGAATGGCATATCATTTTGTGATTTAACATCATATTGAGATAAAGTACAGCCCAAAATACATATTGTCTATCAATCTGTTAATTTTATTTATTTATTTATTTATTTTTGAGAGAGTCTCACTCTGTTGACCAGGCTGGAGCACAGTGGCATGATCTCGGCTCACTGCAACCTCTGTCTCAAGCAATTCTTCTGCCTCAGCCTCCAGAGTAGCTGGGATTACAGGCGTGTGCCACTACGCCTGGCTAATTTTTGTATTTTTGGTAGAGAAAGGGTTTCACCATGTTGGCCAGGCTGGTCTCGAACTCCTGACCTCAGGTGATCCACCCGCCTGGGCCTCCCAAAGTGCTGGGATTACAGATGTGAGCCACCACACCCAGCCCTGTCTATAAATTTATAATGAGAATGTGTTTCACAGGATGTGTATTTATAAATATAAGTAATTATATTTATAATGATAAATTAGGCCTGTGCTATTGTTTGTGGTGGTGATATTAAGGCTGAATTTAGAGGAGAAGAACTAGTCTTACATTCATTCAACAAAATTATTTAGCAACTACTGTGTGCCAAGCTCACTGTATTAGATACTAAAATATAGCACTGAACGAAAAAGACATGGGCCCCAACCTTACTATATTACTGTCTGGTAACCCAATTGAGTGTAAGGGGGTCTAGGAAGGTTTCCATGAGTAAGAGTCAGTTTCTGGAAGACTTCCACAAGAAGGAGTTGGCTAGAATTCAGGGGAGTGGAATAAAAGGGGGAGCTAATGCACATTTGTCAGTTGGTTGCTGTTTATCATATTCTAAATGATTGCCTCACTTTTCAGTCCCACTGCCCCAAAGAAATCAGACTCAAATTTCCAGCCTCCATTATAGCCAAATTGCAGACAAGTGACTTCCCTCTGCCAATCCAATGCAGTAATGTGCGACTTCAATTTACAAGTGAGCAACACAGGTAAACAGTCTTCATGTAGAGCTTTCTTTTCTTTCTTTCTTTTTTTTTTAATTGTGTGGGCAGAAGCCTCTACCGACTGAAGAGAGCAGTCATTACAAGGTCAAAACCTGCCTTTGTGATTCTGTGGCCAAATTGTCTCCCTTGAAGTTTGTAAGTCTGTTTCTACAGCCTTCCTGACAATTCTTTGAACTGCCAAAATCTTTTCATCAATTCCCACGAATAAGGCATCTGACCACTCCACAACAAAGAAGGTATGAACAAGGGCTCGTGCCTCTGATCTGCTGGTCTTATCACTTGCTGTGGCTTCCAGAAGCAGGTGGCATCAGTGTGGGTTTTCCCTGGGGACATCTTCATGTTACAGAGGTAATGAACACACGGATACTTCACTAAGGCAGCCTTCGACTAACTCTCTGGTAACAAAGGATAGACTGGCCTAATTAAGGAGAGTTTCTGATGAGCAGTCTGAGCCCCAGTGGATCTGAATGCAGATTAGGTAAAAAATCTAGGTGGCTTTTGACTGGTATGTGCTTATTCTCATTTAAAGATTTCACAGGGATAGTCTCAAGGTTCATAAGCAGCTCCAAAGGTACTTGAAGACATTTCTGAAAGCCTTAATCAGAATTGGCAATGTTTCCTCTGATGCTGTGGATACCATTTGTCCTCCTCAGTAATAATAAGCACTAATATCTCTGGAGCACTTGGGATATGCCAGGCTTCATCACATACCATCTTATTTGATCCCAGCTACAACGCTTTAAGGTAGGTATTTTAATTATCCCCACTTTACAAATGAGGAAAGTGAGGCAACAGAACTTAAACATCTAACTGAAGTACATGGCCTAGCATTTGAACCCAGGACATTTAACTTCAAAGCCCATGTGCTTAACACTCCACTGTGACTACAGAGCAGAGACAACATCCTTGCGGGAATTCTGTTGCATTTACCCAACAGTAATTTTGCCTATTACTTTTTAATGATCAAAATAAACTTGAAATTTAAAGCATCCCATTCTAAAAAGCTTGTATGACTTGTGAACCAAGGTATATTGTGATTCTTTTTTAAAAAAAAATCAGAACAAGGTCTTGCTCTGTCACCCAGGTTGGAGTGCAATAGTGCAATCATGGCTTACTGCATCCTTGAACTCCTGGGCTCAAGTGATCCTCTTGGCTCAGCCTCCCAAGAAGTTGGAACCACAGGTGCACACAATCATGCCTAGCTAGTTTTATTTTTTTCTTTTTATTTTTTGTAGAGATGGGATCTTCCTATGTTGTCCAAGCTGGTCTCAAACTCCTGGCCTCAAACAATCCTGCCTCAGCCTCCCAGAGTGCTGGGATTACAGGCATGAGCCACCCTGCCCAGTCTAAATCAATCTTTACTAAAGGTGATACTATAAGTTCTTTAGTGGACAAGACATTGCTACCCAAGTGCCATCTCAATAAACAGTAAACTTTTACAATAAATAATCATGTAAATAAATAAATAAACTTGCCTTCTTATTAGTGAAATTGCGGCTACCAACCTTGTGAAGATGGCCTGAGAATCAGTCTAACCCAGGCAGTCACAGAAAATCAGAAGGCAGCTATTAGCAAATATTTCAGTGTGTCAAAGCCAGATATGAGATCTGGAACTTGTAACAGAAACTCCCTGAAATTACAGTGGTTATGAATAAGGGGCATTAAAAGATTCCATCATTGTCTGGTGAATGGTTGACTTTTAGTAGCGAATGAGTTTTAAGGACTTCTGTTGTTTCATTTTAAGCTGATCTTTTCTTGATGGCAACAGGGTAACCTTCTCTGCAGCCACCATGATTGCCTAGAGATTATTCTTTATGCTCTGCCTCATTCCAAGGATATGAGGCAATTGAGAGATTAAGGAGGAAGAGAAGTGCTTGTTACAAGACCATCCCTGCGCCATTCTCTGGGCCCATCCCTAAGAAAAGGTCTCATTTTGACCTTTCCTGTCCCCCTGCCATTTTGCTGTTACTTCCTACCAAAATGCCTTGGACCTTTCAGAGCTACCTCGTTTACCCTCACCCGTGTCTGGGTTGAGCAGGGCATAACTAAAAGTGGCACACTTGCCATGCTAACTTATGCTTCTTGGAACCTTATGATTCACTTATTTTTTTTTACTTAAGTATTTCTTCTTTTGTCAGAAGATCCACCTGCACTATCCTCTCAAGTCTCTCTTCTCTAAATCCACCACTGTGCCCTAAGTTTGCCCCCTGCCCCCACCTTCACTCCCTGTGTGCCCTCCTCAGGCTCCTCTCCATTCTAAGTCCCCAAGGCTTGTTCCCCAATCAGTCTCTTCCTGCACCCTCCCTCACAATTTGCCCTCTGTCAGCTGCAGAGCCTCTACACCAGAACCTCTACAGGTTCTACCAACAGCTCTACTCCCACCGTCCACCTCCTTAGCCCTCTGCAGTGTGGTTTCACCCTTTGCCCACCCCTGAAGTTAAGTGGTTTCTCTCAGAGGCATTTTCTGTGTCATCCAATTCAGTGGGTTTTTCTCAATCACCATCCTCACTCACCTTTCATTTGTGTCTCCTGATCACCACTTTTTCATGAAACTCTCTTCTCTTGGCTTCTGTCATGTTCTTATAATCCTCCCCTGTGCCTGATTTCTCTGGCTGTCTTTTCTTTTTCTTGTTCCCCGAAACATAAGCTCCTTCAGCCTCTTTCTCTTTTTACTCTGTATTTTCTCTTAGCAGATTCACCCATGGTCACGACTTTGCTGCATTTTTATGTGAATTCGTACCTGATTTTTTCATACATTTTTGTTCACATTTCTAACTACCCACTGATTTTTATGTGAAAATTGTTATTAGTTCTTCAAGCTAGATATGTTCAGGATCCAGTCACGTCTACCACTCCTCTCTGGTACAAACCCCTAATTCCAACCAGGAAATTTAGAAATCTTATTTAAAAAAAAAAATCTCATCTCAATCACTTTGCTCCTTTAGTATCACTTCTTATGTGCTCTTTCCTCCTTTTCAAATAATCATTTAAGGCTCAGCTGATATTGTGTATTATCTTCAAAGGCTTCCTTGACTCCAGCTATAGTGTTAAATTCTATACTATAAATTCTTGATTTTTTTTTTTACCATGTGCATATACTGTTGTGATGTTTCTAAAGGTGGGTACATTCATATACATATTCACATTTACATGCACACAAGATGCTTCAAGCAGGGGCAATAGTTGACTTCCTGGCAATACTTATTATGGCACTTTGTAGATAATGTAAACACACACAAAAAAAGCTGCTAAATGAATAATGTTACCACTTTCCTTGTACTTAGATTTAGTGGCGATTTGACACTTACCTCCCAAAGCAATGAAATTGCCATCGTTGACACAGTAGCTGAGCTAAAAGTTATTTAACTTGTGCTAATTATGTCAAAGCCATGTGTCTTTGTGTTTTCCCTTAGAGAGGCCAACAGATGCTTCTTTATTCTTCAAAAATTACACTCAATGTTTTGAAGATTTTATGGAAAATGAGTGTACTTTCAAAATGACATGTTTCTTAGTACAGACAAGATGACAGTGAAAAGTCTCAGGTTTACTTTGCTATGTTTTGTATGCATCACGTTGGTAAAAAAAAAAAATACACAGATATATTCCAACACATGATAAACAGAAGTCATATTTCAGCTGTGGTAGAAGGTTTTAAGGTTATTTTCCAAAAAATAAATTTATAATAAATTTAAGCCAATTGATTGTACAAGAAACCTTTATAATCCCTTGGAAGGATACAATGCTTTAAAAAGAAATTATCCTTTTTAGTCAGCTGTATCATATTTTATAATTTTGATTTGGGTATCTTGAAAATGCAAGTTCAATAGTAATTTTCTTAGAATATTGGAAAGATTTGATAGGTTGAACAGGGAACAATACTTTTTTTTTTCAAAGTGACTTATATATGTGTAAGTTAAAACTATAAAAATATTATCAAAGGTCCAATTTATAAAAAGGTGTGTCTTCAGTAAAAATCTTATGGATACAGAAATGCAAATATGAGCTAATAATCTGAAAGACATGGAAATTGAGCAGAGAGCTAAAAACTTCAAAAACAAGCCCTGGACTAAAGCTAATGTTTTATTTTTGTCCTTTAACTTTTGTATGCACTCTTCCTAGAACTTTTTCTATGGTTTTTTAGCCAATAATTAACTACAATTGAAGTGATGGGATATGGTCCCTGATAGTACACTGAGTTATTTTCCTTTGAACTTATGACCTGTTCCATCCTCCTTGTCTTCTAAATGAGTGAAATTTTTATCCATGTCATGGGAAATGTCTCTGAATGTTTTTATAGACACAGAAAATTAGTCAAGACCTGCAACTTATAGAAAAAATGTGATTAAAGTACCCAACCAGAACAGAACTGGAAGGAGGTCCATTTCCTTCATTTCTAATGTCTTCACTGAAATAATATAACCTGTTGGCCTTTGCTCCTGTTCCGATTGTAAATATGAGTATAAAAGCCCTACTGCTTTCCAAAGTACGAACTAGTTCTAAGTAAATTAGGAAATCGGAGATTTGCTTAACATTAGCAAGCTACAGAAATGATGTCAAAATACCCAGGTAGAAATACTTGGTAGATAGTTAATTGTTCTCTACAAGTAATACATCTGAGGTTTTGTTTTCTAAATTGGTAATCAGCAGTGGAAGATAAATACAATTTCCAAATAACCCTCAAATGTTTTTAGTCTACCAAAAAATAAAGGTAACTATTCTATTTTTCATTTTTCTTACTTTAGGCTTTAATTATGCCATACCAGTACTGTATTCTAAAATTTCTTTAACTCTAACATTTAATTCTACTACCACCTACCACACCACATCTAATCTAGTTCCACAGCATACTCAATAAGGGTTTTGGAATGGATGAATGGCCTTCATTTACATATGGTCAAATAAGATAGGTCCACACAAGCGGTGCAATACTGTCTTCCAAACCCTGTTGCTTTCATCAGGCCTTGCCAAGAACTTTTCTTTCTCAAAGACATTACACCCAGACTGACAAAAATTAGTTGTGTTTTTACTCTACGCATGTATGTCCTATACAAGATCGCTTTTTTCATACTCAATCTACCAAATATACATACTTACAGCAATTGTAACATCTATTTGTAACATTACTATTCTATGTATTTACAAAAGGAGCCATTTAAAAATGAAATATAGCTATTAGCTTAAACAAGTACAAAGCCTAGTAGTGTTATCTACATGCTTCATGCTTCCAGTGTTATGCCTTATTCTCTCATTATGCCAAGCCTGTACTTTCTTCTTTGGTAAAGTGATCACATTTTCTGGTTCTCTTCCCCTTCCTAAGTGTCAACATAATCTAAACTCTGCAATTAATGTGTGTACAAGCTGTTTATACTTAATGCATCCCATATTTTGATCTGTGACTCTTGCCTTAAAGAGCCAACTTTTAGGCTAATCTCTACGTTCTTCAATATTCATATCAATTTTAGTAATAAAAACACATCTGTGTGGAAAACAAATAGACAAACACCAGTGTTTGTAACATATAGTAGTAATAGTGATAATTATAACCAACATTCATTAAGGATGTTTATTTAACATGTATGCCCAATCCGGTTGATACGCCATCCCAGCTCTGCCCCAGGGCCTGAGTTGTTTTTCTGGGTGGAGTTGCTTTAGTAATAGCCAATGTCATTCCCGCAGCTATAAAGCCATAGTTCCTGCCATTACAGCCACAAGAAACTTGGGAGACATCACAAGGCACCTTCTAGGAGTGACCTCGTACATGCACACTAGCCAGCCTGGAGGCTGGTCAGCCACCAGGAGGGACCTGCTGACACAAGCTGGAAGTGCTGAGGAGTTGATGTGCTATTGACAAACAGGAGAAGAAGAAGCCAGCAAATCATTTGTCCACCTTTTACTCTATAAATAAACCATTCTGAAGCCAGGAGTTCCATACTGCCTCTCTGGGGACGTCCCACAGGACCAAGCAACCAGCTACGTTTCCTTGATGAGTGACCAGGTCATCAGTACCTAGCTTTGTGTTTATTTCCCTCCTTCTCTGCCTGCCTCACTTCCCTTTTTCCCTGCTTTACCTTTCTGAGATTTTTTTTTTTTTTGTCAGAGTCTCGCTCTGTTGCCCAGGCTGGAGTGCAGTGGTACAACCTTGGCTCACTGCAACCTCCACCTCCCAGGTTCAAGTGATTCTCCTGCCTCAGCCTCCCGAGTAGCTGAGATTATAGGCACCCGCCACCATGCCCAGCTAATTTTTGTATTTTTAATAGAGACGGGGTTTCATCATGTTGTCCAGGGTAGTCTCGAACTCCTGAGCTGAGGCAATCCCCCTGTCTCAGCCTCCCAAAGTGTTAGGGTTACATGCATGAACCACTGTGCTGGGCTTCTCCCTGAGGTTATACCCTGTGCTTTAGTTATGGCTGCATAACAAATTAACACAAAACTTAGTGGCTTAAAGCAACAATAATTATTTACTATTTGTCACAGTTTTTATAGGTCAAGAATTTAGACAGGGCATAGCTAGGATGACTCTTCTCTGCTTCAAAATGTTGGAGTCTTAGGGGGAATTCTTGAAGGGTGGCGTTGGGATGATTTGAAACTCATTCACTCAATTGCCTGGTATTGGATGCTGGCTGTCACCTGGAAGTACCTAGCTGGAAGTATCTGCCAGAATGCCAACAAGTGATCTCTCCTTGTGGGCCTGGGATTCCTCATAGCCTCATGGCAGGGTCCAAGGACCAGCAGAGAGAGACAGAACCAAGGAGAAGTAGTAGTTCCAAGAAATATTTAACAACCAGCTCTCATGGTGGGGAAAAAAAAGGTCCTGCTTTGTATAATTTGTTTATTTACCTGCTTTAATACTCTATGTGGGCTGGGTGCAGTGGTTCATGCCTGTAATCCCATCACTTTGGGAGGCTGAGGCAGGCGGATTACCTGAGGTCAGGAGTTCAAGACTAGCCTGGCTAACATGGTGAAACATTGTCTCTACTACAAATACAAAAATGAGCCAGGTTTGGTGGCGAGTGCCTGTAATCCCAGCTACCTGGGAGTCTGAGGCAAGGAGAATTGCTTGAGCCCAGGAGACAGAGGTTGCAGTGAGCCGAGATCGCACCACTGCACTCCAGCCTGGGTGACAGAGCAAGACTCCATCTCCAAAAAAAGAAAAACAAACAAACAAACAAACAAAAAAACTCTATTCTCAGGCTACCAACTTGAAGTCACTGACCCAACATTGGAAAGAAATGTATACAATCAGTTCTCTCTTAAAAGTCAGCCCAGCCCTCCACGTGCACAGAAGCCGCCTCCCTTTTATGACCTGCTGCATATTATTGAAGGCAGTTACAAAAATCTACCCAGATTCAAGGGGAGGAAACAGAGACCTCACTAACAAGAGCAAATGGGACTGGTTATCGGTGTGGCCATCCTTGGAAATACAACCTACCACCCCTTCAGTAGAGCATTAATACCTAAACTTTGCCTTATGCTGTCTTTTGTGGGGAACGTTGACTAAGGCAACACAGATATATCTCTTTTCATTCTCACAACAGCCCTATGAAGTTTGTGCTATTTTCCCAACATTTGATAAATGAGGAACTTAAAACTTAGAGAAAAAGTGTCTTGCCCAAGTCCACCCAGCCATTCAGGAATTGAGCTGGGATATAATGAGGGAATGTTTTATTTAAGATCCTGAACTCCTAACCCTAGGATAGTGGTTCTCAAATTTTAGTGTGTATCAGAACCATTTCAAAAGCTTGTTAAAATACAGATTTCTAGACACCACCCCGAGTTTCTAATTAATTCCATTTGGGAAAGACTGAGAATTTGCATTTCTAACAAATGTTCAGGATGCTGCTGATGCTGTTGGAGGGGCAAGGCATACTCTGAGAATCACTGCCCTAGGCTCTACTAATGCATAGTTATTCAAGCATTCAAATTAGATTTAGTAATGGTATCATAAAAATTCTCACCCCCAGTCCTCAACTTCATATATCGAAATCCAAGCCTACCTATAAATCTGATTATCTTAAGTCTGGGTTGTATACTCGTAGAACGTTATTGCTTTTTGGATTGTGTGATTTGCCTCAAGATGTGTGTTTGCACAGTGTTAGCTCTACAACACAGGAGTCTCTGCAGTTACACTTGTTACCACTAGATGAAGCTCCTGCTGCTTTTGCTTTCTTCGCTCAAGAGAACTTGTTGGTTGGCTACTAGATGACACTGATTGTAATTTAAAATGCATAGCTAGGGTTACACAGAGTTGCTTTGCTCTGAAGATAGAATGACCTGTCTTATTAGTCAATAAAATTCAGAAAGCTAGGTGGTAAACTGTACATCATGGCCTGAAGGCTGTAATCCATAACTTCTCTAGTTGATAACTGCTTATTTAAAAGTATGTACCCATCACCCTCTACCCTCCACTGACTAGTTTTATACCTAGTGTTGGCTTCAGAGAGGTACAAACAGAGGACACTCATGAAAAGAAGAAGACTCTATTCACTCCTGGATGAAAGTTGAGAATTAGCTTACTCAACATATTTCCAAAGTACAACCATGAGCCCACTCACATTTATTTAGTTTACAGATTTATTAGAAAATAACAGGTAGATTCAGGATTTTTATAGAAAAGGATGGTAGAAGGAGCAATCTGTCTGGAACAAAGGGCTTGGGGTTTTTTGCTGTATTCAAATGTCAAAAAACATTGTCAAATGGCTCTGGAGAGTTAGGAAGACAGCTGAAGGAAACGAAGAGTGTTGAATTAGGGAAGGCTAAACATAAGTCTAGTGAAAACTCCTCAATAATCTGACCATGAAGACTGTGGAGCTATTGTAAGGTGATCAGACATCTATCCACATTGAAATGGTTCAGAGAAGAGGATGGGTGCCCAGGCAAAAGGCCCAGAAAAACCTTTTTGGAGGCTTAGGGAAATCTGCAAGTGGGACAGGGATGGAGGAGGGTGCTGCCTTTTGCTGTAATGGCACAGTATGTAATTGGACCAACCCTCCCACTGAAGACAATTGTAAACACTGACAAAATAGAAAAAGATCTTTAAAGCATAAAAGTCTAAAAAGATAGTGAAGAATTACTAAGCTAAGATTCTAGAAAAGTTGGAAACCCAAAGAGGTGAATGAGGGATTCCAGAAATGCCCCAGGGGCATTTGCAGATTTGAAAGAGGAAACTGAGAGGCAGACTAAGCTTTTGATAGTAGGACCAGGGGCTGCAAAATCTGAGAGCTGCTGAGAGTAATGAGAAAGGCAGTCCCTGACAGCCAGGAGCTGAATGGGCACTCACAGCCAGACCTCAGTGTTCTCCTGCTGAACACAAACAATTTCATGGAATATGAACATCAGACAAAACCACTCTTGTGACTCTGATGGATCAAGACAAACACAAGCCAACTCCATAATCATGTCTGAACACAGGCAAACATGAACGTTGTCCAAACCACAAAAATGACCAAACATCTTCAGGTCCTGGCTAATATGAATGACTGCTGTTTCTTCACCAATTTCAGCCTTAGCCTTAGTCTAATCTCTTAATAAGATACGAAATCATAGAATCACCCCCACTTTCTTAGAACATTTAAACCAAAACGAAGCCCTGCCCCATGAAACTCTCATGCAAATCACCTATAACATCCCATAATGACCCCTTTCTGACACTCTCTTTCTGAGATGCCCCAGGGCTCCCCAGGGTGTTTTCCCTTGCTGTAGTGAGTTAATAAACCCAGTTGGTTCAAAAATCACCACCAACCTTTTTGCCTAGTTGGGTGGTGGATTTTTCTTTTTTTTTTTTTTTTTTTTTTTTTTTTGAGACGGAGTCTCGCTCTGTCGCCCAGGATGGAGTGCAGTGGCGCGATCTCGGCTCACTGCAAGCTCCGCCTCCTGGGTTCACGCCATTCTCCTGCCTCAGCCTCCCGAGTAGCTGGGACTACAGGCGCCCGCCACCACGCCCGGCTAATTTTTAGTATTTTTAGTAGAGACGGGGTTTCACCGTGTTAGCCAGGATGGTCTCGATCTCCTGACCTCGTGATCCACCCGCCTCGGCCTCCCAAAGTGCTGGGATTACAGGCGTGAGCCACCGCGTCCGGCCGGATTTTTCTTTTATTACTATAAATGCTATTGAGCTTTGTGCTGGAACACAGATAAGTTACTTGAGAAGTTTCATCCTTTTGGATCCTGCTTTTAAGATTTGTTAGGCAGGACCAGAGCAGAGACTTATCTGCTCCCCACTACTGAGGTAAGACACTTTAGCATACTCTACCCATTGGCCCATTCATCTTGAGGTTCTCCAGTTTGATGGGTAGGCACAAGCACTATTTCTGTCTCTGTGCAAGCACCAGGCTTTGTTCCCACTAATCCTTTTCAGTGGTTCAGTTTCTGGCAACTTTTATTTTCTGCTCATGTGCATATTGATCATTGATCAGCAGAATACTCCAGGAAAATCCTCAGCAGGTTTCCAAAGCCTGCCCTCCCACACACCGTTTGTCTCTTTCTGCAGCTCTCTCCTCTTTGGTATTCATCCTATGAACTCTGGTTTCCTTGCTCTCCCAGAATCTCATCTGCATCTCCTCAACTCAAAGAATCTGCTGGGCTCTGCCTTAGTTCTGTCTCCCTGCAAAGCAGCCTGGAACCTCTCTCAAGGCAGAAAGCTGGGAAAATCACAGAGCTTGCCTATTTCTTTCCTTCTCTCCAGGGATTGCTGTCTTGGGTTGCCTGATATTCATTGTCTTGTAAACTGTCTTTTGTTCATCTTTTTTTGGTTGTTTTAAGCAGGAGAATAAATCAGAGTCCCTACTCTATCTTGGCCAGAAGCAAAAGTTTTTATAGATCTTTTAGTTAAATTTTTAAGTAGGGGAGAAGCCAAAACATTACTGATTTGGTTTAATCAGTTGGTTTTAATCGGTTGGTTGAAAGCATGCAAATTTACTTTCAAAATATTTAACAAGCTCAGAATCACCCTGGTTTATTTTGCCATCATTTTTCCTGTTTGAGAATGTGTCATCAGTTATTTAAATAATCTGTAATTGGAAAGAAAATAACAGAGGCACCAGCATTTTTCATTTGGCTACTAAATAAAAATTTTTAATGCGGTAAAATAGCAGTTGTTCAATGTCAAGTTTGTCTAATATTCTGTTCCACTTTAACAACATCAGATTTTTATGGTGGCATTTTTCTGTTTTTGTTTTCAGTAAGTGCTTTGTGGAAGGCATTGCAAAAGATAACCATTTTTGAAAAACCATCTTCCTGTCAGTTACTGATTTAAAATTCTGAGAATACATGTTTTCATTTTCTGTTACAACTGAATGAGTTTAAAAGAAGCTATAGATTGCATTTACTAGGTGAATTTCCCCTCCCTACCCCCATTTCTCATATTTTGCATAAGGCTCTGAGTCTTTATACTAACATAAACTTTCACTGATTTTCTTTAAATTAAAAATTTTAAGCCCATAATATAGACTCTGTCTCTATTTTGTCTGAAAATGAACATAGGCATAACAATAATTCTTAGAAGTATTTTTAATAGATTTATAGAGATCCTTTTGAAAAATAAAATGGAAGTCAGAGAAAAGGAAGCTACTTTTTAAACTATAAGTTGGCTTCAGAGTTACAAGCATCTAGCACTGTCAGGGAGCCATTCGTCATTTTATTCATTCTGTATCTCCCCACTGCAGAGGTTGCAGTGAGCCGAGATCACATCACTGTACTGCAGCCTGGGTGACCAAATGAGACCCTGTCTCAAAAAAAAAAAAAAAAAAAAGGAAGAAAGGCCAAGGCAGGTGGATCACTTGAGCTCAGGAGTTCGAAATCAACCTGGGAAACATGGTGAAAACCCATATCTACAAAAAATAAAAAAATTAGCCAGGTGTGATAGTGCACACCTGTAGCCCCAGCTACTTGGATGGCTGAAACAAGAGAATCGCTTGAGCCCAGGAGGTTGAGGCTCCAATAAGCTGTAATTGTGCCACTGCATTACAGCCTGGGCAACAGAGCAAGACTCTGTCCCAAAAAACAAAAAATAAGAATAAAAGTAACTGATGCAGCTAAAGAAATTTAAAGTTTACAAAACATTTATGAATTGTCTTTCATATATTTTCCCTAATTGATTCTCGGATTGACAATAATCCTCTGTAGCAAAGTATCATTGTGTCTAATTTGGAGATGAGGAAGTGAATTATTTTAAGAAGATGTTTCAATTCTCTTGATCCTAGGTTCAGTTTATAATTTTTTAAAAAATGAAGTCATTAAGATTTAAATCTGTTGAGAACACCCTAAGAGGATAGAAACATATGTAATATATTTAATAGAAATTCTCGGCTAGGTGCGGTGGCTCATGCCTGTAATCCCAGAACTTTGGGAGGCCAAGGTGGGTGGATCACCTGAGGTTAGGAGTTTGAGACAGGCTGACCAACACGGTGAAACCCCGTCTCTACTAAAAATACAAAAATTAGCCAGGCATGGTGGTGGGCGCCTGTAATCCTAGCTACTTGGGAGGCTGAGGCACAAGAATCGCTTGAACCCAGGAGGCGGAGGTTGCAGTGAGCAGAGATTGTGCCACCGCACTCCAGCCTGGGCGACAGAGTGAGACTTTGTCAAAAAAAAAAAAAATCATGAAAATTCGTGAAATCTTTAAAATATTTTGACAATAAAGTCTCATCTCTTTGGAAAATTCACTTTTAACTCATTCATTCTCACCTGTTTGTTGAGGGCCTATGATGTGCGCAACACTGATAGGTGCTAGAAAGAGGTGGAATCCTGGTGAGTGGCCCATCGCCTGAGGTTGATAATCTGAGGAAGAAAATGAAACACAAACTTGTTAGCCTCAGATGAAGGCCAGTAGACCTACTAAACAAATGTCTGTAGTTAGGGACTGGAAAGGAAGCATGTGTTACTTCCAAAGTGGCTTCTTGGGGCTGGCATTTACCTTGTGGTAGGTGGTTTACACAGGGGACACTCTGAGTGTTCCATAGACACTCTAGGTCAATAGAGAGGAAGGTGCAGAAAAGCTGAGGAAACACTTGGCTCATCCAGAAGTGGAAAGCACCCTGATGTGCTTGAAGCATGAAGCAAGTGTTGGGCAATCTAAGGAAAAACAAAAAACAAAAACAAAAACTAAAACACTGAAAATGCATTCACCCACTCAGCTAACATTTGTTGAGGGTCTCTTATATGGCAGGCTCTGCTCTATACTGGGCACTCAGCAGTTAGAGGGCAGAGTTGCTACTGCAAAAAGCTTATGTTCTAGTGAGGAGACAAGAAAACAAACAAACAACTATATAATGAAGTATAAGGAACTGACCAATGCTAAGAAGAAACAAAAAGCAGGCTGACAGGATAGGCCTTGGCGATGGTGGATTTAGGGAGGAGTGGTACTGCCTTAGAGCCAACAAGGAGGGTCTCTCTGAGTAAGAGGCAATTCAGAGACCAGGATGAAATGGAAAACTGAGACATGAATTCCCTAAGCAATAAACTTCCCAAAGAAAAGAGAAGAGAAAAGAAAAAAAAAAGAAGGAAGGAAAGAAAGAAAGAGAGAGAAAGAAAGAAAGAAAGAGAGAGAGAGAGAGAGAAAGAAGAAAGAAAAGAAAAGTTAGGAGCCCATTTTGCTGAGAAACTCTTTTAAATAAGCTACAAGTACTTGAATCCGGCTCAATTTTCACTTCTAGGATTCTGCAGCTCAATTCCATAGCCTGTTTCTTCATTCTCCATCACCACTTCTGTTCCAGTGGGCAGGAGAGAGCTCTGAAAACACACATGCACTCGCCCACATACCCACAGCTAGGCTGGATCTTGTGACGAGGAATATCACAGAAATACTCCCAGCCTCCTATACCTCTTCTACCTGCCCCCACGCCCTGCAGAGTTAGAGTCCGTAGATAAGCCCTTGGGGCCTCCTCTTCTTTGTCGTCTTTGTCCCCTTCTTTTTCCCACTCACTGGCTTCCAGCCATCCCCCTTCCTGTGGCGCCCCTCTCACTACATGAAATGCAGCTCTGAGGGACCCCATTCAGTCTTATGCTTTGGGCCTTAGGTGTAGGCTACTGCCTTCCTTTCTGCCCCTTCTACTTTATCGACTTGTTCTTTCAGGTTGAAACAATAAAATGTAGAAAGGTGGAAAAATTAAAGCTTGAGACTTAACTAGGATCTAATCATGGCAACATGTGCTATTGGGCCAAACATAGGTTGCAAACACAAACCACAGCAGGACAAGGCACATGATACAAGTCTATGAAGAGTGTCTGCAACATGATAAGAGCTAAGCTTGTTATATTTCACTTGACAATAGAAATTGTATGGATGTATTGCCATTTAATAGACTGTGATTCAAACAAAACAACTATAGGCTGGCATATAGGCTGCCAGTAGGCCACTATGGTTCCCACACTAGGACTTGCCCCTCTGTAAATGGGGAAATCAAGGAAAGATCTTGAGCAGTGGGGGAGGCATGGTCAAGCAGTAGTTGAAAGGATTAATCTGGTGGCATCGTACAAGTAAACTGCAAGAAGCTGAGCTTGAGAAGCTGGGAAGACATGATTGAAGGCCATTGTGAGGAAGGATGAGGACCTGGACTACTTTAATAAGCGGTGGGATTTTTTCTTAGTTGGATAGAAAGAGATTGAAAATGATTCAAAAAGGCCAGTTGCGGTGGCTCATGCCTATAATCCCAATCCTTTGGGAGGCTGAGGCAGAAGGATCACTTGAGCCTAGGAGTTTGAGACCAGCCTGAGCAACATGGGAAGACCTCATCTATAAAAAAATAATAATAAATTAGCTGGGTGTAGTGGTGGATGCCTGTAGCCCCAGCTACTTGGGAGGCTGAGGTGGGAGGATCATTTGAGCTCAGGAAGTCAAGGCTGCAATGAGCTGGGATGGCACCACTGCACTCCAACCTGGGTGACAGAGTGAGACCCTATCTCAAAAAAAAAAAAAAAAAAAGAAAGAAAGAAAAGAAAAGGAAAAATCAACAGGCTTTGGTAACAAACTGGAGAGGGACAGAATCAAAGTAACTAATTATATGGTTCAATCCTAGATAATGGAAGAAGGCTGGAAGCATATAAAGCAAAGGGTGCTTATCTGGGGAAAGAAAACACTATTTGAGTTGTCAGGGTTCTGGTTCAGGTTAGGGTTGGACATCCATGTACTGTCGGTCCATCAGGCTGTTGGAATTACAGCAGCAGAACCCTTGAAGGAGGGATCACAATGGGAGCAATGTGGGATGAATGGGGATAAATGCTAAATCTGGGTACTGGAAAGGATAAAGAGAGGGCAGAGCAAAGGCCAGAGGTTTCATCTTTGTGGAAGGCCTATATTCAGAGCAGAGAGGAAGTTGAAGCCCAACTCAAACAGGCAGATAAAGAGAGATCAAAGAGATGAGCATGAGATACAGTCCCCTCGTGCCCAAGGAGACAGGGTGGTTACAGACATGGAAAAGCTGAGAATAATCACCTCTGATAAAGACCACAGAAGCTGCCCGGGAGGTGTTTGGTAAGCTTGGAGTTACGTTTGTGGGGTGGATGGCCAGAAGTCAGATTTCATAGCACTGAGGATGCAGCACAAGGAGAAGTTCAAGATCAATTCCTAAGACAACAACTTGGCACTAAAAAACATAAACTATGTTCTGAAGGCTTTACCCCGGGGAAAAGGGAACGGAGGTGATAACAGCAGAAGTGGCAGCCACTGGCGATCCTTTCTTTCCATGGTTTGGCTTCTACTCCAAAGCCACTTATTTGTGCATTCTACAAAAAGTTTCTTGTCCTTTTTGAAATAAAACTCTTATCCTAAGCTCCATTCACACCTGCGTGATAATGAACCAGCTAGTACTTACTGTACTCAGGAAGCATGCAAAGTTCTGAATCTTAGAACAGAAAGTGAAAGCAAAAATAAATTCCCCTTCAGTCAAATCTGCAGCAGCATGATTTAAGGTAACATATCAACATTTCTCTTGGGTTTGTCTTAAAATTAGAATTTTTCAATAAGAATAATGAACTGAAGGTATAGAACTGCTGTGTTGAGAAGGTTTTGTAATCTAAGGCAAGGTTCTGGGGGACCGGGGTGAATTGGGCGCGGCTGTATTAGAAAGTGTATGCAGTTGAGGCTGGGACTTGATCTAAGACTCTGCTGCACTGACTCACTCTCTTTCAGAGATCTTTTTGTCTTTTCTAAGCGTTTGTGACAATTCTTGCCTCTTCAATCCCAGGATGTTTTATTCACTGCATTGCTATTTAAGGTACAGTGCAGTATAATAGAAAGCCCACCAGACCAAAGGTCAAAGAGCTATGTTTTCATCCGGATTCTGTTTCAGACTTCCTGTGTGGATTTTGAGAAGTCACCATCCTGTTCCTTCATCTGTTTATTTAATTTAATTTATGTATTTATTTATTTATTTTGAGAGAGAGCCTCGCTCTGTCGCCCAGGCTGGAGTGCAGCAGCACAATCTCGGCTCACTGCAACCTCCACCTCCCTGGTTCAAGCGATTCTCGTGCCTCAGCCTCCCGAGTAGCTAGGACTACGGGCATGTGCCACCACGCCCGGCTAATTTTTGTATTTTTAGTAGAGATAGGGTTTCACCATGTTGGTGAGGCTGGTCTCGAATTCCTGACCTCAGGTGATCTGCCCACCTTGGCCTCCCAAAATGCTGGCATTACAGACCTGAGTCACTGTGCCCGGTCCTGTTTCTTTATCTGAACACTAAGGACTTGTACTAGCTGGCCTTTACAACCCTTACTAGTTCTAAAGTTAAAGACTGTGTGAGTAAAGCTTTTCTCTCTACTCTTATCAATCAAGTACATCTCTAGGAGTGTCTGCTACAAGTGGGGGCAGAGCTACTCCTTCATTTTGGCCATTGAATGCAAGTTACAACCTCAATAATAATCTCATATCCAACACTAATTACTTACTTCCTATATGCTCCATGCTGTGCTGTGCCAACTTCTTCACATGAATTATTTCATTTAATCATCCCAGCATGAGGAAGGTATAATTATTACACTGTTTTATGGTTGAGATAAATGAAGCTCAAAAAGTCAAAAACTTTTTCCATGATCACGTAGGTGAGGTTGGTGGAATTAGCGTTGGAATCTGGGCACTCTGATTCCAAAGCCTCAGACCCACATAATAAGCCACTCCATTTTTTTTTAAACCCTCCAAAATTCAAGCTAATAGACCAATTACGAGTGTACTTATCAGACATTCTTGGAACACTGAGATTTGTAGCAGTAATTTAATGCTTGTTTTTTAAAAAAGGGAGAAGTATCTTTATTTAATATTATTTTATTTTTGTTCCTTTAACAATACCTGTTATCTGCACTAATATTGCAAATTGAAAAATTGAAGTAATTGTTTGGATAATTAATGCTGCAGAACTTGTTAAGGATTATAAAAAGAAGAAGCAGCAGAGAAAACCTTCATGGTTTGAGTTGGAGCAGTAAGGAAGTAAGTAGAGGCAGGTGGTAGGGTGGCAGTAAGAATTGATTCCCCGAAATTAACTATGCTGTTTGTCCTAATTGTATATGTTGTAGCTTTACCCTTCGAAAAGAAAGAAACTTAGTTCTATTTACAAAGGTAGTAAATTCAGTTTGATTTAATTGTGCTTTCAAAAGTAGTGTAAAGGGAAAAGAACCAAACCTTAAAAAAAAATCTGTAAGAATATTATAAACTCAAAATTTATTTCCATGGCTTTTGACATATTGAAAATAAACTGAGGATAAATACCTACCTTGACCAGCAACCTTTACACCAGTAGCCATAAAATGAGGCCATTCAGATAATGTTATTGAAAGAGGTGAATTTCAATGCCATTTGTAGTAATAATAATAATATCTGGTATCCAAAGAATATAGAATATATATATAGAATATTCTTTGTGACTTATGAAGACAAAATAGAGACCTCTTGCACAGTTTACTTTCAGGCATACACTTAAAATTACATGTGTGCCTGTGGTTCCAGCTAATTGGGAGGCTGAGACATCAGGATTGCTTGACCCCAGGAATTTGAGGCCAGCCTGGACAACATGGTGACACATTGTCTTTCAAAAAAAATAAAATATGGCCAGGCGCAGTGACCCACGCCTGTGGTCTCAGCACTTTGGGAGGCTGAGGCAAGTGGATCACCTGAGGTCAGGAGTTCGAGACTAGCCAGGCCAACATGGTGAAACCCCGTCTCTACTAAAAATACAAAAATTAGCTGGGTGTGGTGGCACATGCCTGTAATCCCAGCTACTCAGGAGGCTGAGGGAGAAGAATCACTTGAACCCCAGAGGCAGAGGTTGCAGTGAGCCGAGATAGTGCCACTGCATTCCAACCTGGACAACAGCGAGATTCCGTCTCAAAAACATAAATAAATGAATAAAAATAAAATAGGCCGGTCACAGTGGCTCACGCTTGTAATCCCAACAGTTTGGGAGGATTGCTTGAGTTTAGGAGTTTGAGACCAGCTTGGGTAACAGGGAGACCCCCATCTCTACAAAAAAGGTAGCCGAGTGTGGTGGTGTGTGTCTGTAGTTCCAGCTACTCTGGAGGCTGAGGTGGGAGAATCACTTGAGCCCAGGAAGTTGAGGCTGCAGTGAGCTGTGATCATGATTGCACACTCTACTCCTGCCTGGGCAACAGAGCAAGACCCTGTCTAAAACATAAATAAATAAACAAAAATTTAAAATATAACCGAATGTTAAAAACATTCAACATGCAATGAATTTACACACCTGCCTTCTGCTCGCTGCACAAGAATTCAGAAGAAATTCATTACATTCAATTTTAAGGTAGGGTTTTTTGGGGGAGTCCTAAAGGGTTTTTATTTGTAATAACCAGATAACAGCTTAATTTCTGCTCTATTTTGTGGATACTTGGCCTAATTCTGACAGTGAGCAGATTTTCCCTTACTCACACATAACTTTTTACATGTTTAAGATTTTATTTGTAAATTGAAATCTTTTTTGTCATGCTATAAGTGTGTTTTTTTCTTCTAGATTAAATTCATGTATTGAAAATATTGTTCAGACCCCATGTGACGTAACTGGAGCCAGTGCAGTGCCATGAAGAACTACGAGATTAGCCTGGATATTAACTTGTCTTCTAGAGAATAGATTTCATGTTCCATTCTTCTGCAATGGTTAATTCACACAGAAAACCAATGTTTAACATTCACAGAGGATTTTACTGCTTAGCAGCCATCTTGCCCCAAATATGCATTTGTTCTCAGTTCTCAGTGCCATCTAGTTATCACTTCACTGAGGATCCTGGGGCTTTCCCAGTAGCCACCAATGGGGAACGATTTCCTTGGCAGGAGCTAAGGCTCCCCAGTGTTGTCATTCCCCTCCATTATGACCTCTTTGTCCACCCCAATCTCACCTCTCTGGACTTTGTTGCATCTGAGAAGATCGAAGTCTTGGTCAGCAATGCTACCCAGTTTATCATCTTGCACAGCAAAGATCTTGAAATCACGAATGCCACCCTTCAGTCAGAGGAAGATTCAAGATACATGGAACCAGGAAAAGAGCTGAAAGTTTTGAGTTACCCTGCTCATGAACAAATTGCACTGCTGGTTCCAGAGAAACTTACGCCTCACCTGAAATACTATGTGGCTATTGACTTCCAAGCCAAGTTAGGTGATGGCTTTGAAGGGTTTTATAAAAGCACATACAGAACTCTTGGTGGTGAAACAAGGTAAGAACTTGCTCAGGTAATTTACATTCTTTTGTGATAATTTCCTTACGAGTTACATCTCTTTGCCAGGAACAGACTTCAGCAGCCATTTATGAGAAATCCAGTAAACTATGGGGAACCCAGAAGAAGGAAAAGATCTACCATTCCTTAAGGAAACCACAGTAGAGATGTAAAGACAGGACTCAGAGGCATAAACAGCTAGAGGGTGAATAACTAGGAGGAGAGGCCAGTATATGACTGATATGATGGATATGCTTATGTGCTAGGGAAAGAGATGGTCAGTGCAGAGAGGGCTGAAATAGGGAATGCTTCTCAAAGGAAGTGAGTCTTCATCTGGGACCAGAAGGAAATGTAAGTGAGACTGGGATTGGGAGAGAGGAAGTGACAAAGTATACATTGCCTAGGTAACAGCCATGACTCATATCGAATAGTCAGAAACAAGGAACTAGTTTGGAAAATTAAGAAATATAGTCAATTTGATCAAGTCACATTCATTGAGCACATACTATGTGCCAGGCACTGCACTAGGCACTGAATGTATAATGGTGGGATCTGATGGAAGAGACAACCAGGACAAGAAAATAAATAAAATTGGCAAGATAATTGGCCAGTGTTATGAATGAAATAAAACAAGGCGCAAGAAAGGTAGAAAACGTGGCTGGAGATTGAAACTAATTCAGTTGACTGGGCAGGGAAGTGTTTGTTGAGGAAGTGAATTTAAATTGAGAGCTGAGTTTTTTTTTAAAGAGACAGTTATGAGAACATCTCGGGGCAAGTGCAAAGGCTCTAAAGTGGGATTGGTTGAGGAAGGCCAGTGTGAGCTGAGGAGAGCGAACAAGAGGGAGAAAGGGATCAGATCATGTGGAGCCTTGGGGCGTCTTGTAAGGAGTTTTGACTTTAACTCAGATGAAATGGGAAATCACTGGAAGATTCTGCTCTGATTTATGCTTTATAAAGATCAAGTCTATGTTGAGGGTATATTATAGAGAAGCAGAGTAATCATTTGGGAGGTCATTGCAGTAGTTCAGATAAGAAGTGATGCTAATTTGGGCCAGGCTAGTGGCTGTGCTTATGGAGTGAAACAATTGAACTTGGCAGTTATTTTGGAGGGCAAAACAACAGAGATTGCTGACATATTGGTCATGTGAGGTGAGGGAAAGAGAAGAATCAAGGATGCTTCATAGAGTGGATGGTTTGGTTTCCCAGGGCCAGGATCCATCTGGGAGCTAAGAGGAGTCTGGCTCAGTGCACTCTCACATTATGTGAATTGTGTTCAATTGCCAGTTGGAGAAATCTAAATTCCATGGCTTAACCACACAGGGGCATATTTTTCTCATGCAACAAGAAGTCCAGAAGTAGGGCAGCTCAGATTGCTATAGTGCTGTTCAGAGTCATCCAGGACCCAGGCTCCTTCTGTCTTTCTGCTCAGCCATCCTATGGCTTTCTTCCTAATACTTGCAAGATGATTGCTGCACCTCTAGGCATCAAGTCCACATTCTAGGCAGGAAGAAGGGGGACACGGGGGAGAGATAAGGGCAAAAAGAAACATTCCACTTGAATCTAACACTCTTCACAAAGATTTCCCACCCAATGACTTCAGCTAGACCAGAATGAGTCATAGCCTCACCAAGTCACAAGGTAGCCTGTAAGAAGTAACTCTCTTATCTGGACTTGTTGCCTTCCTGAATAAAATCAGGATTCCATTGGAACCAAGGAAGGGAAATGAGTATCAGGAAAGTGACTAGCTGTGTCTACTACATCCTGCTCTTCCCTTCCCCACTTGGGTGCTCACTGCACAGCCTGCAGCCATCCACCTAGGACAACTCTTCCCCAGGCTCCTCTCTTTCCACATTCCCTTGGTGACACTTCCCCTCATTGCAGCCACAATCCTCAGGGGCTTGTTTTCAGGCTCAGCACAGTATTGGATCGGAAAAGTGTCAACTTCTTCTCACTAAGGCACCACATAAACAATGATGGCTTTTTTCATTTTTTTCAAATGCCGAAGGCCCCATCCAAAGGACATACATCTTAGGGATACTATTCTGGGAGCTGTGGGAGATGAGAGGGGGAGATATTTGGAGTAAAGCTGTAGGACTTTCCAGCATGCCTCCCGCGATTAATTGCAGGCTATTCCTGATGCTCCTTATGGTTAATTAGTCAGTTCCCTTCATACTCAGTCACCTAGTAGGTCTGACATGTATGATAATGTACTGCACAATGTCAATTGAATCTTATGAATCTCTCTCTCTTTCTTCCTCACTTCTTCATCTAAACTACACAAATAATTCAGTTGAAAGTGGTTCTTTTGAGATGCAGAAGGTCACACTTTGCATGTAGAGTTCCAATGAATCGTGTAAGCAACAAAGATTCAGGTTTTTTTGTTTTTTCAATGTAGACTTGTTACAACCAAAATTTCATGTGAGTGAAAATTATTCCAGCCACTTAGAATTCCTTTACATTTGCAGAAACTGCTACCAAATACAAATAAAACCTTGAGGCCACAAGTGAATCATTTACATCCCTAGCCTCAGTTTCCCAGCCTGTGTCATAGAAACAAAGTAAGCTGAAGTAAAATATCCTGACAGCTTCTCTTTTTTCCCTCCTGACCTCTCTCTCCCTCTTATTTGGGCTATTCTATTCTCCCCTTCTTCTCAGTCAAAATCTGCTCTCCAAATTCACTTCTTAATTGAAGCTTAAAGTCCAAAGAGTAAATCTGTAACTGTACAGTTTCAGGCATATCCTGGTGTTGGGGTAGAGAAGTTTATCAGAGTATGTATCTATTATACCTGTCATCGTCTGAAGAGTGGCAAGCAGAGAGAACTAGAAGTACCTGGGGGCACAGGTGCCACAGACAGACCGTTAGCCAACAATGGTACAAGAATATGAAAGTCCAGCTCCTTGCCTCCAGTGAGGGACAGGTGAAGGCGTAGTTTGCATCCCAGAGCTCCCTGGGAATCAGGCTGACACTGGGACTTTGCCTGTCCTGCAGCCTTGACTGGCTTCTCCCTTTTCCCTGTCCTGCTTCCCTCACTCCCTTACCTGTTTCTCCTGGCAGGATGTTCTCAATAAGTCAGGATCTGCTTCCTGGAAATACAACTTAGGACATCACTCATGTACACAATTACTCAAATGTCTGTCTGAGGCCCTTTCAGGTTTAGAGACAGTACTGAACATTTAATTTCCTAGTGAATTTTGAAGACATGTAGACAACATGTGTACTATTTCAGTCATTTACTGGCTACGGATCCTGCTAAGGTCATTCAAGTTGTCTGAGCCTCAATATCCTTGTTTGACCTGAGTATGAATGAAATAATGTAATTAGCATTCCCAAAACAGGGCATTGCTTATGATTGATGGCTGCTAAATAAGATTTTACCTTCATTTTCCTCAAAGAGACAGTTGAGATTCACAAAGATTGCAGTTTGAGAAATCAAGTCTATTACCCCCAGGTTTGATAAGCTGTTTGCTAAATGTACAGATTCATTTCTCTTCTTGATTTCACTTGTGCATTTTGGCTGGGGGTGGGTCTTTTCACAGAATTCTTGCAGTAACAGATTTTGAGCCAACCCAGGCACGCATGGCTTTCCCTTGCTTTGATGAACCGTTGTTCAAAGCCAACTTTTCAATCAAGATACGAAGAGAGAGCAGGCATATTGCACTATCCAACATGCCAAAGGTATGTCCACTTCCAGAAACTTTTAGAAATTGTTCTCAAGTTGAGACTCAGTCTTCGTTTGTTTTTTAAAATTGCTTTCAGGATTTCAGCCATTAATTTGTTTTTATCTATCTATCTATCTATCTATCTATCTATCTATCTATCTATCTATCATCATAATTTCAATCATTCTAGACGTTAACATCATTCTGTTTGAGGCATTGTTACACAGGAAGCTTTTTTTTCCCCAAGCAAAGTGATTTATATTTTGTGTTCGTATGGAAACAGTATCTTAAATCTGTGTTTCTTGGCCAGGGATGAAATTCAGAATCTCCTAGAGCAGCACTTCTCAAACTTTAGGTTCAGATTAATGGTCTGAGAATCTTGCTAAAACTCAGATTCTGATTCAAGAAGAGGTCTTGGGTTGAAGCTTGAAGTTCTACCTTTACAACAAGCCTCCAGCCACTGCTGATGGTCCAGAGACCCCTTTTGCAGTGGCAAGGACCTCAGGGACCCTGCAGGGCCCCAACCCAAGAAATTCTGATCTAGAAGTCTATGATGGAACTTAGAAATCCCCTCTTTTAAGTTTCACAAGTAATTCTTAAATTTATTTATGAAAATTATTAATTGTGGTTATACAAGTTTTTTGTTTGTTTGTTTGTTTTGAGACAGAGTCTCTCTCTGTTGCCCAGGTTGGAGTGCAATGGCGTGATCTCGGCTCACTACAACCTCAGCCTCCTGGGTTCAAGCAATTCTCCTGCCTCAGCCTCCCAAGTAGCTGGGATTACAGGCTCCCACCACTACACCCAACTAACTTTTTGTGTATTTTCAGTAGAGACGGGGTTTCACCACGTTAGTCAGCCTGGTCTCAAACTCAGGGACCCTGCAGGGTCCAAGTGCTAGTAGAGGCAGCATATCTTTTGGACACTTATTTGTCTCTTTCATCCTGTAAGGAAACACACACTTACTGGTGACAATTGCCATGCAAGTAAACTTCTGCTGGTATTGAGAAAACAGCTAAATCCTTGTCTAGCAGTCAGTGTTTTGTACTTGGAGATTACATCACCATCCTGGAAGAACTTACACTAATACCCCATACACGTCCATTTAAGGCAATGTTAATCTACATGGGTCACTCCAGGTTTCTGAACAAAACTCAGCCTCCATGGACTGTATCGTCTTCATCTGGTGGGGATAAACCATAGCAAACGCCCATTTGCCTCCGAACCATCTATGCCACCAGCCTTCTAGTAGCCCAGACGTATTTCCCCATAGTCTCACAGCCTCACACCTCTGCCAGTAACCCCTCCACACACTTGACTAAATGGTTTTGCTGCTGAGTTTGGTCAGAAGACCACAATATACCCCATCTCTCAGCCCCTACCATAAGACAGCATCTCCTCTGCTGGGAGTGGATATCCAGAGAACACTGGTTGAATCAGCTTCCTAAAAATGGAGACTGTTGTTGGGGAAGATTAATTTGCTGGACAGAGTTCTTAAAAATTACACCCCTGTATATACTTTGACTTTTCTTACAGTATTTTATCAGTACCTCCTCTTTATTGGAGCTTAGAAATAGATTTCAAATAGAATTCAGCAAAATTAAATTCTGTAGAATTTAGTAGCAAAAACATTTGCCATCAAAGTAGACTAGATAATTTATGGTAATGCTTCAAGCTATTTTCTCTTGCCAAAGCAAATCGTAATCTTATCCAACATGTCAAACATGCTTAATAAGCTGCAGTCAGCATCATCACAAGCCTGACTCCCAGAAAGGGCTCAGGGATAGAGGTGGGGAAGAGCCTGTCTAAGAGTTGTGACTAGCTTGAAGAAAATGTTTTCAGATTATTGGATCTGTATCCATTCAGTATTTGGGGGCATTATACCATGGTGAAGACCATCTCTGAGACAAGCTGCCCAGACCAAATGAAGATAGAATTCAGTCATTACCCAGTGAGCTTGATAGATGCAGCTGACGAGACTGCAGGCTGAAAAGTTTCTGCTTCCTCAGGAGATGGACAGAAGCTTAAATTACTAATGACCTCCTTGGCCTGACTGCTTTCATTGCTGAATCAATGAAGCAAAGATAAAATAAGACCATGACTCAAGCTGTCACGCAGCAAGTGAGAGAATGAGCATCATCTTTGGAGTCACACGGTCACATCCACATCTTGGTCCTACCGTGGAACTAGCCATGTGATCAACAATTCTGTGAACATTTCTGAGTCTCTGTTTCCTCACCTGAGAAACAACACCAACCTCACACCCACATAACAGGATTAAAAGATAATGTGAAGCCTCTAGTTCAGTTTCACTTCCTGTTTTCTTTTTCCGCAGGGGTGTATTTCTTGTACAACAAATAAAGGGAAAGGGGCCATTATCTGGTATTTTACTTAAAAGCCCAGAAATTGAATTGATGCCAGTGTTGGAAATTATTGCATTTTAAGAAAATAGAAATATGTAATATTTTTGTGCTTTCAATCAACAAAATGAGATTTGGCATTTTTGTGCTTTGGGGATCTCAAAAGCAGGGCTTTTTGTTTTCAACAGAGTGTTGGGGTAAAAGCAATAGAGGTAAGAGAGGCTACAGAATACTAGGAGAGGCCATTGACCTCCTAGGAGGTCATCGATTGTCCTTCAGAGTATGAGGCTTGCCTCTAACTCACCTGCCATAAGTCATAGGCATGGTTATGAAATACTCCAGTTTTCAAGTACTGATTATTCCTTTTCCTTTCTGTAGGTTAAGACAATTGAACTTGAAGGAGGTCTTTTGGAAGATCACTTTGAAACTACTGTAAAAATGAGTACATACCTTGTAGCCTACATAGTTTGTGATTTCCACTCTGTGAGTGGCTTCACTTCATCAGGGGTCAAGGTGAGACTGAGTTCTAACATTCTACGCAGTGCAGAAAAGTGTCCTGAGAGCAATGAACTTTTGTTTTCTCATGTTTTTCATTGTTATCAAAGTATTATGTTTATATTACAAGAAGAGATAGATAAAAAACTAAATTAAAAATTATCCATAGTCCTGTCACCAAGATACAACTACTGATAATATTAATGTAAGCCTTCCAAATATTTTCTATATGTATGTCAGCATATATGGGTGTACATAGTAACAGTATTTACTTACTATATATGTAAAGGTAATTTTCAAAGTGTATATATATATACACACACACACACATACATATATACCCTTTGCAAAATAATATATTGACTATTTTTAACCCATTTTTATCAAACTATGCCATAAAAGTTGAATGTCATTTAAAATTTTAAATAATATTAATAATTGCATGGAGGTTTAATAAGGATTTTAAAATCAGTATCTTATTTTTGGGCATGTATGTTGTTTCCCACTTTTTTTTTTTTTTTTTTTGAGACAGAGTCTCACTCTGTTGCCCAGGTTGGAGTGCAATGATGCTATCTCGGCTCACTGCAATCTCCGCCTCCTGGGTTCAAGCAATTCTCCTGCCTCAGCCTCCCAAGTAGCTGGGACTACAAACACAGGCCATCATGCCTGGCTAATTTTTGTATATTTGTAGAGATAGGGTTTCACCATGTTGACCAGGCTGGTCTTGAACTCCTGACCTCAGGTGATCCTCCTGCCTTGGCCTCCCAAAGTGTTGGGATTACAGGCGTGAGCCACCGTGCCCGACAGTTTCCAACTGTTTTTTATAACTTTTTTCCCTCAATGACAGAAGATCTTTATAATTTTTAGAGTCTTCGTTGTTTGCAAAAACTTACAACAATACCTAATGATTATCTTTGTAGTTAAATATTTGCAAACATCAGTGAACACATTAAATAAATAAAAAAGAACTTCTTATCCCAAGGGACCAAATTATAGACTTAAAAACATTTTTAAAGAGTTATAAAATAATGCTTTTGAAAAATGGGCATACGCCGGGCACAGTGGCTGATGCCTGTAATCCCAGCACTTTGGGAGGCGGAGGCTGGCAGATCGCCTGAGGTCAGGAGTTTGAGATCAGCCTGGCCAACATGGTGAAACCCCTCTCTACTAAAAATACAAAAATTAGCCAGGCATGGTGTCAGGCACCTGTAATCCCAGCTACTTGGGAGGCTGAGGCAGGAGAATCGCTTGAACGCGGGAGGCAGATGTTGCAGTGAACTGACATTGCACCAGGCACTCCAGCCTGGGTGACAAGAGTGAGACTTCATCTCAAAAGAAAAAAAAAAAAAGAAAAGAATAAAAGAAAAAAAAAAGAAAAATCGGTATAAAGTATTTATTACAATTTACATACGTATTATGTTCATGAATATGTAGATATATGAGTTGTGTAGCACACATACACATCATGGCACCTCTGCACTTAGACATGGATGTCTATGCATAGACATGGATGTGCAGGAGGTGAATGGCACTTCAGAGGACAGGTTCCTGTCAGCCTCTTTGGATTCACGTCCCAGCTCTACAACTTTCAGCCTGGGTGATCTGGAGCAAGTTACTAAATCTTTATGTGTTTTTATTGCTTCACCTATAAAATGGCACCTGCTTCATAGAGTGGGTGCAAGTATTAAATTAGATTTTATATGTAAGCATTCAGCACAGTGCCTGGTAAACTGTCAAAAAATGGTGGCCGTTTACATTTTTTCTGCATAAAAGTTTTGAAGGACTTCAGTTAATTCAGAACATAAAAGTGGGTCATGAAATAAAAGTAGCTCTACACTTGGAAGGCAAGAAAATTTGAATCTAATTCTATTTTTTCTACTTGATAGCTAATTTCTTTGGGGGAGCCATTGAACATATTTGAGCATTTCTTAGTTTAAAGCAAGCTTGACAGAGGGCAGATCCAATAAGTTCTTCATGGCTTCCCACATAGGTCTAGAAGAAGCCTATGTTTTATGTGAATTGTGTTTGTGGTCATCATTTTGGAAAGCTAGTTGACAAGTGTTAAAGTATATCATAGAGATGAACTCAAGTGGGTTCCTCTCTATGATATACTTGGATTATGATACAATGGGTTAATATGATTTGAAAGTTACAGATGAGCACTGAGGAAATGGATTGTAACAGAAGATTCAGGGGTGTTTGTAATTTTCAACACTGACTTTTGCTTTAATACTTCACAGAACCTCTTATCCTTATTGACAACATGCTTAATGGTATCTTAATACTTTCTTGAAAAGATACAGTCTGCCTTTCTGTGTGAGAGGGTTATCAGGAATGGAATTATGCCAGGGAGCTGTCATTCAAAAGCCTCTTCTGATCCACATTTCCCAGGTGTCCATCTATGCATCCCCAGACAAACGGAATCAAACACATTATGCTTTGCAGGCATCACTGAAGCTACTTGAGTTTTATGAAAAGTACTTTGATATCTACTATCCACTCTCCAAACTGGGTATGTTCAAATTCCACATTATTGTCTTCATTTTTGCTCATAAAACTTGCTTTGATCTCTTCCCTCTTTCTCTTTCTATGTGATTTAAATGAGCACTGAGGAATTCAGTTAGCTCAGGAAAAAATAATTTGTTCCTCAGAGATGATTCTTGAGTGTAGAAAATAAAATATTTATGACATGCCCCAACAGTGTGGATCATTTCTCTGTTCTTTTATCAGGTTTAACGTTAACATATCTGCATCGAACTCTTTCCCAGGCTGATCAGAAAGGGCACACACTGGAGGCTGGGACGGAAGCCAGGTAGAGGGTCCAGGAAAGAGATGGGGAGAAAAAGAAGGAACACAGTGACTGCTCTGTTCAAAATAGGGGTCCACATGTCCAAGATGCTGTGGCTCCCTGTGGCGGACATCAACGCTCTCATCCATTATGTTCCTCTTCTGTGGGAGGGAAACACACCTCCCGTCGTGCTGCTCTTCTATGCCCAGCAGCATTGATTAGAGAATGGATTTTCCATTAAAAAATACATACACACACACACGCATTGCATATTAGAATTAGAGGGATTTCTGGAGGAATCACCATACCTTATTTGTACAAGGTCAGCAATCTTTTATAAAAGTTGTCAAAAGTTTATGTAGAGAGAGAACTGAAAACTATGCTTCCATCCGTTATCTATGCTGGGCACTGAGGTTGGATGGTAAGACTGTGGAACAGATTTTTAAAAAATTGCAGGAAACAGATCATCTGGTTGTGGTAGTAGGTCTTTACATGAGATGATACTCATAGTCCATCTTGCTTTTAATTTTCTATCTTAAAAAATAAAAAACGTTATTTTTAGAAGGTTGTAGAGAAGCGATCCCCAACGTTTTTGACACTAGGGACCAGATTTGTGGAAACAATTTTTCCACGAAGATTGGGTGGATGGTTTTTGGATGAAACTGTTCCACCTCAGAGCATTGGGCATTAGATTCTCATAAGGAACACGCAACTTAGATCCCTCACATGCGCAATTCACAATAGGATTCATGCTCCTATGAGAATCTAATGCCACCTCTGATCTGGCAGGAGGTGGAGCTCAGGCAGTCATGCTCTCTCGCCCACCGCTCACCTCCTGCCATGCAGCCCAGTTTCTAATAGGCCATTGACAGGTACTGGTCCGCGGCCCCGGGGTTAGGGACCCCTGCTGTAGAGCATATAAAAACTGAAGAAAGTTTCATAGCATATAAAGATTAGTGCTTGGGGTTTCTGACAGTGACAAAACAATTTTTTTCCTTTGGAATTTAGGATATACTTCTTATCCTGTCCTTTTTCGCCTCTTGCCCTCAACTCCAATGCATTTTCCTTACATAAATTAAAAGGGACCATCAATTGGCATACAGTTCCAGGCTTAAAAAAATTAAAAGCTATATCCAGGGACTTATTTCGATAGTTCCTGAGTCTTACTCTGTTATTATTGTGCAGGTTCTATATACCCTTTAGTACAGATATACTAAATCCCATTTACACGTAATTCACTGCTGTACTTTAGATCAAAAGTCAAGGAAAGATTAATAACAGCCATCAACAATATTAATGTTGTTCTTGAAAAATGCAGTCTTAAAGAGCATATGAAATATCTTTAAGACTAACGGAAAAGAAGCATGCAGCTTAGGAAAAAATAGAGCAGATATAAGTCCCACTACTACAAAATCATCAATGCAATTTAGAAGAAAAGTCATTCCCACATTTGAAGTGCTAATGAATACTAATCTTTATTAGTGCTAATTTAGTTTTTGATTGTGTTATGTATACTTGTTTTTAATGTACTAGAATTAACCAGTATTAACTCCAGACAATGTAATTATAAGCCAAGTGACTTGGTTCATTTCAAACTTTTAAAAAATTATCTTTTTTTCCAGCTAAACAGAACATTTTAGCTAGCAGAACTCAAAGACTAAATATTAGCCAGAAATTTTTTAGCCTACGTGAAATCATTAGCAAAGGATAGTAAACCATGCACATACACTTATACCTGTATATGTATATGTGTGTGTGTGTATGTATATATGCATGTATATATGTATATATATATGTGTATATATACACACACACACATATACATATACACACACATATACAGGTACATATATATGTATATACACACACACACATACAGGTATATATATGTGTGTCTGTGTGTGTATATATATATATATATGCCCATATACGGCATATATATATACACACACACACACACACACATATATGATATACACACACACACACGTTATGCAAATTAGTGCATTATACCTGAGTTGTTTAAATGATTAGATTGCACTTTTTCCTCCCACAACACTTTCTTAAGAAGTAGAGGAAATATCAGTGTTGAAAAGGAAATTGAAGTCAGAATCAATTCCCAGAGCTTTTTTCCTCTGCTGTCTTAGAAGGACATGTGCTCATAATAGAGGCTATATTTGCTGGAAATATCAATCGAAATATTGACTATAGAGATGGCTCCTAAGAGGTGTTCTCCTGAAATTAAAATCATGCATCTTTTTGTTTTTTCTAAAAATGAGTTCATTATACGTTTTGATGAATCTCAAACATATTAGAAATTATTTGATACCTTTTTTAAAGTTTTCAGCAGTACTAACATAAAACACAATATGATTGTTTTAAATAAATTATTTTCTTGGCAGTAAGGCACCCAAAATATTTTCAGAGTTCAGCACTTTCAGGAAGAAAATGGTTAAATGTCCATATGTTACTTCATCTATAAAACTCTTTGTACAACTTATTCCACTTGATAATGGGCACTGATTATTTTCAGCGCAACTATAAGACACCCTGTCAATGTTAAGATATTCTTGATGTTTTCAAAAAGTCTGCTTAAATATGCTTAAAGGATCATAGTGTATTTGAGCAGAGAGCAAATTCTATTTCTGGTGTGGGAGCCATAAAACTCAAGTATGGTTGTTCTTATTTCTTAGATTTAATTGCTATTCCTGACTTTGCACCTGGAGCCATGGAAAATTGGGGCCTCATTACATATAGGGAGACGTCACTGCTTTTTGACCCCAAGACCTCTTCTGCTTCCGATAAACTGTGGGTCACCAGAGTCATAGCCCATGAACTGGCGCACCAGGTACTTGGCACTCATGACATTATCTCGATATGAGTTCAAAATAACATTATATAGAACACGACCAATCTTCCTGAAACAAAATAAATCATCTCATTTACCTCTAGAGGGGAACTTAGAGACTACTAAACCTAACACAACATGTCAAGTAGCACAGTACTCAGTCTCTGAACTGTGGTGTGCATACTGGAATTTTATTACGAGAAGTAGCCATTAAATTTATCCTCTAAAACCTTTCAAAGCAAAGCCTTCAAATGTCATTTGGGAAAAGAAGGGAAGTGACTATACAGACACATGAAGCACAGAATTGGAAACCCTACAAATAAAGATTTCTACTAAAAATATTTCTCCTTATATCCCCTGGTACTCTGGCATTCCAATCTAGGGCAAAATCACTCTTCCTTCAGTTGGAACCTGTGCTTACATGGCCATAATGAAATACTTCAAGTGAAATTTGATGGGCTGATGATCCTGAGCACATACTTAACTCTCTGAAGTTCAGTGTCCCCATCTATAAAATTAAGTTAATAATAGCTCTATTTCATAAAGCTGTTGTGAGGATTATGGATAGGGAAAGTGTGCGGATCACATAGTAAGCACTCAATAAGTGTTAGTTATTAATGATGATGACAACGGCCACTACATCTACAAGAAATACTACTATTTCTTGCAAAATAACTTATCTAAGGGCCATCTATCAATGCTGTATTACATACAAATGTGGAATTGTAAAACTAGGTCTATAGATATTGGAGACTATTCCCTCTATTTCATTTCTGAAAACTCTCAGTAATGCAGTAAATTATTAAAGTCACCAAAATTGTCTTTCACCAAGTGGGCAAATATCATTCTGTTGTAGAATCTGGTAAAATCTCTTATTTAAAACATTTTAACTTTATCCTTTATCGTCACCACAATAATGAGCTGTTGTTCTTTAAAGCAGTGAACTAAATACTCTGTTACACAGAGAGCCATGCTCAACACTGTGCCTCGAGAACACATGGGCTGCTTCCTTTGGTTCAAAATCTCCCCACTGGCGCATTTTAGGTGTTTTGATCATGAGTCACCAGGAGCTCTAAAGCACTTAACTGAGTCTGGGGATTTCTAATCTTTCTGCCAATTGTTTGTAGGGAAGTGCTCTGTGAGCTCTACCTCTGAGGCTCCATGCTCCCTCTGGCCCTCCCTTTAATAGCTTCTCTTCCACGGAGATGCAGTCAAGTGCTGAAGCAGCAAACAGCACTGGAATTTTTGCCCCCACTTTTTTGTCTTCCCATTGATTACCATGTTAACATGTCACTCTGTGCATAACCCTGGCAAAGATTCCCTCATGTCAACTGTCTTAGCTTGGCATACAAGGTTCCCATGACCCAGCTCCTTTTTACCTCTCCAGCCTCATCTCTTGCCTACACCTAAGCTTTAGCTATCCAAGATTACCTGCCATTTTCTGAACATGCCAGGTTGTGTCACTCTGCCTTTGCTCCTACTACCTGATATTCAGCATACCTGAGTACTATTTACAAGGCTCAGGAAATGAACACTGTCCTGGCAAAACTGATTATTTCCTCCTGGAATCCCCTCTGTCCCTGGCAAAGACATTGATCTTAGCACCTGCTTTACTGTATTTATTTGTCTACTGGTTGACCTCCATCATTTGTATTGAGGCAGTGGCTATATTATATACATCTTTGTATTTCTAACATATGGCATGGTGCCAGGAATGCAGTAGGTTCTCCGTAGGTATTTACTGAATGAATGAATAAACTAGTCTTGCTAACTGGTAAAGTGGCTAGAATCAGTTTATCCTGTACTTCTTATATTCACCGGTTTTCAAATTGAGGAAACACCTCTCCCTCTCCATGAATGCCCTTCAGAAGATTGCTGCCCACTTGTAAAGTAATCTGAAGACTGTCAGAAAAGGAATAGTTCTTAAACTGTTTCTAGAAGCTATAGACTTATAATTTTCTGTTCTGCAACTATAACCAGGCTCTTCTGAATCTTAGAATGTTATTGTTGGAGCTTTGGTCCGTCTAGAGATTGCAATCTTAGAGACATACACTAGATGTGCAGTATTAGGCATATAGACTAAATAAATAAAACATAAAAGCGCATAAAAGAATAGTAATATTTAAAATGCATAATACAGATCAAATATAGGTAAAGGGTAAATATGTGAATTATCTTTATGCATCCTTTTTATTTGATTTATATATTTTTTAAATCTTAGACCTTTATTGTTTCTAGTGGCCCACTGAAGTAAGTCAGGGGCAGAGGTTAACAACTGAATTTGCTCTTCAGTAATATTATATAACAACCTGAGAGCCCTAAATGAATTCTTATGATTCTCCTAAGTACCTGCTACTTAATATAAAAAGATAACTTCACCCAGGACACTTGGATTTATATTTCTCCCTTGAACATCATCATATATCAAGGACAAGGTGAGATTGTTTTTATTGGGCAGGAAAGAAAAAAACTACCTCCATAAAGTGTTCCATTTTCTTTCTTAATATTAAATCTAATAACTAGGAAATGTTGGGCAGATAGAATGAAAGTCGAAGAGTTAAGGGCATTGAGAACACACACAAAAAAAGAAAAAAGAAAACCAAGCAAAAATGTGGTGGTGAGAATAAGAAGGCAAGGAAATCAGTAGAAGAAAATTGTACAGAGAGAAAAGGGTAGCAAAGAGAGAAGAGATATCCTAACTAATAAAAAAAAGTTAGTAACCATTGTATTTTTTTGCTAAAGTTAATAATTTTTATTTGTTTAACTTCTAATAATATTGAGTTTTTACCTCCTAGTGGTTTGGCAACCTGGTCACAATGGAATGGTGGAATGATATTTGGCTTAATGAGGGTTTTGCAAAATACATGGAACTTATCGCTGTTAATGCTACATATCCAGAGCTGCAATTTGTAAGTTCACAATTCTGTGTATCATACTATACGGTGTAAAGAATCATCAATTCACTATTAAAATTTCAAGTGAATGTTAAACAGAAAAACTACATAATGTTGTGGTTTTTGAACATATGGCATTTTGTTTGATACACGAAACAGATCACAGAACTGGATGAAACATTGAAGGTTTTAGAAAACAATCAACATAAATCTGTCACCCCAAAGTCTGTAAAGAGAGAAGGCAAACTAATACAATTGTAGAACTGTGTATGTGGGTTGAGAGGAAAGAACATCACTGTTTGTATACATCCGCACAGGAATGCCCATGGCTACTAGGTACTATAGAGAGTTCTCGGCATGTAACCTGAAATCAACATCACTGGGGGTGTACTTTTCTAGAATTTGCAAAGGGTCTGCTGGCTTCCCCAAAATGTGTGAAGGGATTTCTTCAGGTACATCTTTTTAAAAAACGAATATAGTGGTCTGAACACTACACAAATTTGCATATCAAGGTGGTTAGTAATGGTTAATTAGGTCTTTGGGATATATATTTAGTCCAGTACACTATAGACAGACATGGATTCAAAGTTAGGCTCTTCTTGTTACTGTGTATGCACTGAATTTGTGGCTTAATGCCAAAGCTTTATGTATTCTTATTTGTAAAATGCATATACCATATCTCCCTTGCAGAGGTGTTGACAGGATTGCAGATGATAGGTCTAGGCACGTAACAAGTATTCACTAAATGGAAACCATTATTTTATTTCTGTATTCAAGGGCTGGTACATGGTAAACATTCAGGCAATGTCTGAAGGAATATTGGATTTGTATCTTTTTAAAGTAGAGAAACTTTAAAAAGATGTATTCCCCTTTGGCCAAAGGGGAATACATACAAGAAAAGAAACATCTTCCAAGAAATATCGATTGAAATCTTATCTCTAAGAACATCTTACTAAACCTACTATGTTTTCTATTGCTTTTACAGTGTCAAATAGAAACTAAAACTAAACATTTTTCTCCCTGTTTAGGATGACTATTTTTTGAATGTGTGTTTTGAAGTAATTACGAAAGATTCATTGAATTCATCCCGCCCTATCTCCAAACCAGCGGAAACCCCGACTCAAATACAGGAAATGTTTGATGAAGTTTCCTATAACAAGGTAGTAAATATCACGTGCAGGTGGAAGGTCTGCTTTCAGAAGAAATGTAATAATGACTATAAAATCAGCAGTTTAAGTCATTGGTGCCAGTTCCTGCTACTTGTTTCACTTTTTATTTGTTCACTTTTCAGACATCACACATATTCGGTAAAATTTAAGCTTCATTTAAAAACATACCATACTACCATTTTCTTTATCTCTTTTTTCAACTCTTTTGTTTTTTTTTTTAAAGGGAGCTTGTATTTTGAATATGCTCAAGGATTTTCTGGGTGAGGAGAAATTCCAGAAAGGAATAATTCAGTACTTAAAGAAGTTCAGCTATAGAAATGCTAAGAATGATGACTTGTGGAGCAGTCTGTCAAATGTAAGTCATATGATGGGTAACGATAGACTGTTATTTAATCTAGAAAGTAACAGAATAATTGTGAATGTTTATAAATAGCTATATATTGTCAGTCGACCATATTTATTCTGCTTGCTATGTTGTCGTGGTCTATAGAAGGCAGCACTTCCCTTTTTCCTCTAACACCACACTAGGATGTCATGCTGGGGTGGCCCCAGGGGCTCACTATTTGACCTGACTTTCTTTGGTTTCTCTTCTACGACTAATCCTACACTTTTATGTTCCCTTGATCTAAAATCTTTAAAATGTCGTAATTTCTACCATATAACACCTAATCTCTGGCAAATTTTAAGGTTGTCAACTGTATTCCCCAATGTGTATATATTTGTTGAGCAAAACTAATCTTCTCTCTTATAAGAAGAAACCTTGCTCAATCTCTAGATCATTGTGCCTATATTTCTAGTGCCTTTACTAGCTGAAATGCCCTTTCTTCTTTCCAACAATTCAAATGCCACCCAACTTTCAAGATCCAGCTGAGATTTCACCTCCTCCTTACAGACTGTTCCAGCCCTCATTTGTTTGCCTGTCTGCTAAATTCTTAGCAGTGCACTTATAATCTGTTCCACATAATAGTACCCTCTTTTATTGTTTTTATTAGTTCAATAATGATAATGTGCTTAAGAACAAAAATTGTGTGTATTCTTTTTTTAATGTGATAGCACCTAGCATATGTTGATCCTACAATAGTGATTAATAAGCAGTTAATGATTGATTAAAGAACTTATGGTCTCTTTGTCTTTGGGATTCATGTAGATAATAGGAAAGGCAAAGCAGAAAAATTCAGTTAATTCAGATGATTCTAATAATTATTAAAATATTTTAAAATTTCCAACTGCAAAGAAAATAATTTTTTATAGAACCATTAGACCCAGAGAACTCATACTTGTAATTAGAAGAACCCTAAGTCATTGTAGACAGAAGAGATCCTTTCTTTTTTACAAGCACTTGTGTCCCAGGGACAGTAATAATATTGTTTAATATTTATGCAGCAGTTTACTGTTTAAAAACACTTTCATGGCTGGGTACAATGGCTCACGCCTGTAATCCCAAGACTTTGGGACACCAAGGTGGGTAGATCACTTCAGGTCAGGAGTTTGAGACCAGCCTGGCCAATTCGTGGAACCCCGTCTGTACTAGAAATACAAACATTAGCTTGGCATGGTGGTGCTTGCCTGTAATCCCAGCTATTCATGAGGCTAAGGCAGGAGAATCACTTGAACCCAGGAGCTGGAGGTTGCAGTGAGCCGAGATTGCACCACTGCACTCCAGCCTGGGTGACAGAGCGAGACTCTGTCTCAATAATAATAATAATAATAACAATAATTAATAATAAATAAAAAATCAAAGTTAAAGAATAAAAAGCACTTTCATGTTGATTATCTCATTTGATATTTTTGTGCCCTTATAAAGCACACTTATGGTCCAACTGATGTGTGATTTTGTGGTTAAAGAAACAAAATCCAACAATCAAAAATTATTTCACAGCTCCTATTTTTTTACTTGCATTTCTTGAAAATCCTGAGACGTCTTCAAATACATAGTTTTTACTTACAAAAATACTTATAGGCCTGGTGCGGTGGCTCATGCCTGTAATCCCAGCACTTTGGGAGACCTAGGCAGGCAGATCGTGGGGTCAGGAGATCAAGACCATACTGGCCAACATGGTGAAAACCTATCTCTACTAAAATACAAAAAAAAAAAAAAAAAAATTAGCCAGGCATGGTGGAGCACCTGTAATCCCAGCTACTCGGGAGGCTGAGGCAGGAGAATCGCTTGAATCCAGGAGGCGGAGTTGCAATGAGCTGAGATCACACCACTGGACTCCAGCCTGGCGACAGAGTGAGACTCTGTCTTAAAACAAAACAAAACAAAACAAACAAACAAACAAAAAACATATGAAGATGCTCTTTACTATCCATTTCCATCACCCACCGTCAGTGGTCCAGACACTCTTTCTCCATGCTTCCGCTTAAGCTTCTCAACACCAAGTATTGTGTTGCTTCTCTCTCTCATCCCTCTCCATTTCCCTCTCCCTTGCTATGTGTGTATGCATGTATGTATATTTGTAGACATCAGTTTTGCTCCCCTCCAACACGGAAGAATCTATCATTTGGTGTGCATACTGCAGTAGAGGGTGGGAGTTAAAAAGAAAATTTGGCCAGCAATTACCAGATCATTTTAGGCCAGCGGTGTAAATTCCTGTGTTATTTTTTGTCACATCATGCTTATAATCATCTCAAAAGATAAAGGAATCATCATTACTCCATGTTTATAAGTGAGAAAACTGATACTAAGGGACAGATTTGCCCAAAGTCACCAAGTCAGTGAGAAAATCAGTACTTAAAATTTGTCTTCTGACTCTAAGTCCAATAGTTATTCAATTATATCACAGCTAGTTCCTAGTTATAAGAAAAGTCCTCCATCAATCTTCCCCTAAAGGTCCTAGATTTTGACCAACTCCCTTCTGACACCAAAGGGCCCTGTAGTATTAAAATAATAAATTACTGAAAATATCTTGCCCACCATTGTGTCACATAAAGTCAATTCTAATACATGTCAATAGCAACTTGAGAATGAGAAGAATTATTTGCTGTTATCTTTCATAAGATCATTTAAAGGCATTTGAGAGCCTTAGCACATACTTCATTTTTTCTCATTTGCAGTTGCCCTTAAGTACTGGTTATTCAAGGGTCGATTGCCAAGTTGGTACTTTTCTTAATTCTTATTTTATTCCCAGTTAGTTCGAAATATTTTACACTCATCACATGCTGTTGTGATAGCCACTGTAGGAATACCTTGGTAAACAAAGGTGTTTCCCCTACTGTCAAAGCACTTGCAATATGTCAGGGGAGAGTTAACAGTACTAGACAGAGTTGCCTGCATGCTAAATAGGGGCAGACATAACATGCATCATGAAATAATAAAATAGGACCTTTCTTAAGGGAAAGAGAAGAATTGGATAGAAAATTCAACGAATTGATTCTTCCTTAGAACGGTTATTGACTTTATTGAACTTTTTAAGGAAACTTTACACATGCGTATATATAACACAAAGAAATAACTTTTGTGGACTTCTATCCCAGGTCACTGCATTTCCATTTTTATGTTCATTTTCATGTCTGGATGGATTATTTCATATAGCTCTTTTAATAAATGCCTGCATCCATGGCTAATGTGCACGTTCAGCCAACTAATGATGCCTACATTGCAGTGCTCTTTTGTTCTTGTTTTGTAGAGTTGTTTAGAAAGTGATTTTACATCTGGTGGAGTTTGTCATTCGGATCCCAAGATGACAAGTAACATGGTAAGGATAAAGAGAGTCACAGAGTAGAAGAGATCTGTGGAATAGCCTGACCTAGAGTGAGTATGACATACAGAGTAGCCCACCTGTCCCTTTTAAAAGCTGGAGAGAAAGAGAGCCCCCACGATTTTCTCTAAAACAAAACTGAAGGGGAAATGCTTGGAGTATTTAGGGGGACAATGCTGTTGCTACTATATTTTTGTTGTTATAGTTCGGCTTTCCTACAACCCCACTGCTAGCTAAAAATATCTCAGCGCAAAATGTTTTTGAGTGGTTATTACTGCATTGGCATCCCTTAAGCTCTGAAAAATGCCAAAATAAGTATGCTGTTAGGTTTGGAAATACAGTATATGTTTTTCTTTTTCCTTACCTCTGGGAAGTTATAGAATCACTACAGGAAAGACAAAAGAAAGTCATCACAGGGGAAAAAAGGAAAACTTTTTATTTAAACAAAGAGTCACGCTAATCCCCTGAATATATATATACACACATATATATATATATATATATATAAATTTATATTTATTTATTTTAGACAAAGTCTCGCTCTGTTGCCCAGGCTGGAGTGTAGTGGCACAATCTCAGCTCACTGCAACCTCCACCTCTCTGGTTCAACCAATTCCTCTGCCTCAGCCTCCCAAGTAGCTGGGATTACAGGCACACACCACCATGCCCGGCTAATTTTTTTGTATTTTTAGTACAGATGGGGTTTCACCATGTAGGCCAGACTGACCTCAGGCAATTCGCCCACCTCGGCCTCCCAAAGTGCTGGGATTACAGGCGTGATTCACGGCGCCCGGCCCTAAATTGTGTTTTCTAAAGGAAGGTTCAGCATCATCCAGTGATCAGAAACCCATACTAGCAGTGCAGCAGCCAGAGGTTTTGTTCTCCATTCACTACACCTCTATTGATATAAAATTGTTCTGTTGAAATATTTAAAGCTTCCCTAAAGACAGATATTTCCCTCGTAAACCACCCCTCCTGGATTCTACTGTTATTTGAGGGTTTTGTTTGTTTGTTTGTTTGTTTGTTTTATTTTGTTTGTTTGCTTGTTTTTGAAAGGGGTCAGGAAAGAGACTCCAGTCTCAACCTCCTTTTCACTGGCTTTTCCTGCCATGTATTCACCCTACTATATCCTGTATATATCCCTCAATTCAAGTAATTTGCAGAGAGCAGCCCTGGGATAGCCATCCCTAATCCAGTTGCCTGGATTACCCTTCCCTGAGATACCAGTCCGAGTCTTCTGTTCCCCAAGCCTTGTTTCTGGCATCCAAGGAGATGGAAGTTTCTGTCCCTCTGTCTTTGGATTGTCTCCTCTCTCTTGAGTTATCATAGTCACCTGTCATTTCAGCTCACCTTTCTGGGGGAAAATGCAGAGGTCAAAGAGATGATGACTACATGGACTCTCCAGAAAGGAATCCCCCTGCTGGTGGTTAAACAAGACGGATGTTCACTCCGACTGCAACAGGAGCGCTTCCTCCAGGGGGTTTTCCAGGAAGACCCTGAATGGAGGGCCCTGCAGGAGAGGTGGCTGCTTTTCTTCTTTAGGTCTAGCTTACCTCATCTCAGTTTCCTCGTTATTTCCTTAGCTTTCTCTCAGCTCATCTGGCAACTTTGTAGGATGCTAGTTCCATAGAAGAATCAAAGGCCTAAAGTAGACTTGATAAGATTTAAAGAGCTTCATATAACCCAGACTTCTTTGTTCAGGAGCACCATTCTTAGTGATTCCATCAGCCTTGAGAACTTCAGTTCTTGGTTTAGTTATTTGAATCAGCATCAGGCTGGCAGTTTTTGAAAATGTGAAAGGAATATTGGATTTTCTTTCCTATACAAACAGCAGAAATTGTTATGGTATGAGATTAGGACAGCAAATGACACAAGTATTTGTGGCAGAGTTCAACTAGGTAGATATGGCTGCTCCTTTATAATTATCATGGAATAATTTTTTGCATACTTAAGGATATGCTAGTCTTAGCCTATAAAATTTATAAGACCACTTGTGGGTAGTATGAAGGATGATGGGTACTTAGGTGCCTTTTACAGTCTGTCTGAGTCTGACAACGTGAAAAATCACAGCAGCATTCTTTTGGTCTGTAACTATCTTTACTCTCTGTCATAGGTACCTGTGGCATATCCCATTGACCTACTCCACGAGTTCTTCTAATGTGATCCACAGACACATTCTAAAATCAAAGACAGGTAATGAACTAATTAGCCAAACAGGTATTTCAATGTGGAAATTAAACATGTGTTGAGCTATTTGAAGGAACGATACAATAAGTAAATCTAACAATAAAAGATTTATATTTGAGGGAAGTTGTCATTTATCCATATGTTACTAAAATAACTCTTTTAGTAAGAAAATCTGGATTTTTCATTCAGTGGGAAGTTCTCTTGTGCTTATATCATTTAGAGACAGATTATTTACATCAAGAAATAAGAGAAATCTATCTTATGTCTTCTAATACCCACTAATCTATTTTTACAGGTTATGAATAAGGCAAAAAATGTTCAGTGGAAAAAAGCACATACTTTAAAATTGATTGCTTCTGGATTCAAGTCCTCACTCTCTCACTTATTAGATGTGTGACCTTAAGAAAATTTACAAACTCATCCTGAGCTTCAATTTTTTCATCTTATGTTGAATAAAGACTAAACCTCACAGAGTTATTGAGAGAATATTATAATGTAATTTTACCCTCTAGTATAATATATGCCATATTAAAAATACATAGTATAATTTTAATTTTCTTCTAAACACTTTAATAAAATTTGAGAGGTTTTCCATCACAAAATCATGCTTAACCTGGAGTCCTCCTTTACTAAAATGAAGAAATGGATCACCTATTTACACATACATATTTCAATGACTAGTGACTAAACCTTGAGACAAGGACATCATCAAATTAAGCCAAATTCCCATCATGCTAGTCATCTGGCTCACTGGGCCCTTGCATGTCTCTTAGACCTGCATAGACAATTTTTTAGAACAAATTCAGCAGTCTTATTCCTATGAATTAACTTATTTATTAATTTAATAAGACCATCTTTCCAAAAGAAATCATCCAGTGAACTATGAAAATGAATATCATTATGACTCTCCCCAAACTTCATCTTCCCATTGATTTATAAGTAATTTGATTAAAACTAACAGTTCTGGAGATGTTCTGAATAAGTTTGTTGATAATAAAATGCCTATGCCAATTTTATCCTCTTAGATACTCTGGATCTACCTGAAAAGACCAGTTGGGTGAAATTTAATGTGGACTCAAATGGTTACTACATCGTTCACTATGAGGGTCATGGATGGGACCAACTCATTACACAGCTGAATCAGAACCACACACTTCTCAGACCTAAGGACAGAGTAGGTCTGATTCATGATGTGTTTCAGCTAGTTGGGTAAGGTAACATTTCCTCTGACTTCATGCGAAATAACTGATTCGTAACCAGATACGCTAGACTTCAATATTGAATGTTCAACATTGGTCATTGATTTAATATGGATTTGAATGGAATTCAAACAGTGATCACTAGGCCAAAGGCTACCCACTAATAACGTATTTTGACCAACACAGTGTTTATAATTGTAATCCAATATTTTAAAATGTGGAGAACTTTACCTAAAATTCCTGACCTCTGGAATCTCTTAAAAATGATATTTGGCAACTGTTGGTCTTTATCCTGTGGGCCACAGGATAGCTATAAAGGAGAGTGCAGTGGGCCAAACTCTCTTTAGGCCAGGCCTACTTTCTCCCAAGCACCAAAGTCCCAAATGGCCTGTTTCATTCACTTAGTGTGGACTCTCTAAGTATTTGAGCTTTTAACCCCACATTTAAAATGTATTTATGATATTAGCTGCTACACCAAATACCAGTGTAATCTCTTAAGGAAAAGTACAAATATAGTCTTAACTTTTATAATTTTAAATGGGTTGTTATGAAATCTATTCATTACTTACACTGGAGAAATTAGTATGATGTTTGTAGGGAAATGAAGTAATAAATGGCTGTTTGCATTCATTCCTCTCTAGACTTTCCTGGAAGGACAAAGTGTTTTCTTTCCTTTTCTATGTATCATGAACAGAATAATGTGTGGAATGAATCAGGTCACAAGATCACCAATGGCTGGAGGGAATTGAGGACCAGGAAGTATATTGTGCATTGCAAGCTTTCCCTATTCTGAGAATTACTGTGATGCACTCACTGTACTCAATGTGACATATAATTTTCTTTCAGGAGCTTGTTTAGGTCAAATTGAGTGAAAGTGACCAGCAGGACATCTCTGAGACAAAGTTTCTCGGTACACTAAAATCCTCTAGTTAGAAAGAAAAGAGGAAGTGAGGCTTAATCCTCAGTCCCATGGGTCTCAGGAACATCTTGGAGGCATAGCTCACTGGAGGCCAAAATTAGGAAAAACACCATCCTACATATGAGTGAATGCATGAAAGGTGAGCTAAGAAGCAGGCTATTGCTAGTTGAAGGAGGTTTGCCTGCTCAAAGGAGAAGCTCTGAGTAGACTGAAGAGAAGATAGATTGACAATGCAAGACTTGGAAAAAATGGAGAATATTGACAATTCAGCAAATTAACCTTTTAGGTAGTTGTGAAATCTTTTTTGCTGTTTCTAGCCTGTCCACTTAGATTGTCTAAATTTAGCAGGAGTAAATTTGCAGTTATTGACGCATTGGTGGAAAACCAATCATCTTTTCTTCACTAAGTAGACAGATTAATGAAGTTAAGAATACAAATTTTATATGAAAATTTCAAGAAGATTTCAAGTATTACCTCTTTACTTACTAATTTTTTTAGCTTGGACAAGTTTTTTTTTTTTTAACCTTTTTAAGCCTAAATTTTCCAATCTTTAAAACTTTATTACTAATAATATCCAATATACAAGGTTTGGAGGATTGCATAGGTAATGAAGATAAAGCAGTAAGTGCAGTACTTACTCAATAAATGTCAGCTGTTAACATTATTAGTATTATCTAATACAAATTATTTGAAATGTCATGACATGAATAGGAGGAGGAGATGACAACATAGAAAAGTACATTTCAAATAATGTGAAGTTGAGAAAAAGGCAGAATGTAAGTCTGTGTATTATTATGTTTGTTTGCAACTACATATGAAAAACATAAGTGCGAAGGGGAAACAAAAACCTGAAGGAATTATTTCAAAATGCTATTGTTGAGTGTGTAGGGTATTGAAATTATGAGCCTTCTCTAATTTCTGGTTGTTTTGTAATTATGAGTCTAATTTCCAGTTGTTCTGAAATTTGTTTATATTTACTTATATTACATTTATGACAAAAGTAATTGTATAAGAAAACAATTTAAAACTCTCATAATAGATAAAAATAAATAATTTTTACTTGCTGTTCTTTCTCAATACTATAAACCACTTTCCTCCCTGCTTTATGAAACTTCAATTTAAGAATTAAAGGAGGCCTGGCACAGTGGCTCATGCCTGTAACCCTACCATTTTGGGAGGCTGAAGCAGGCAGATCACTTGAAGCCAGGAGTTTGAGATCAGCCTGTGCAACATAGTGAAACCCCGTCTCTACTAAAAATAAAAAAATTATCCCAGTGTGGTGGTGTACGCCTGTAATCCCAGCTACTTGGGTGGCTGAGGCACATGAATCACTTGAACCCAGAAGATCACGCCACTGAACTCCAGCCTGGGTGACCGAATAATACTCTGTCTCAAAAAACAAACAAACAAAAAAGAATTAAAGGAACCAATAGTGATCATATTTAGTTTGGAGACAGAATTTTTTTTTCTTTTTAATTTTTTTTTTTTTTGTAGAGACAGGGTCTCCCTATATTGTCCAGGCTGATATTGAATTCCTGGCCTCAAGCACTTCTCCTGCTCAGCCTCGCAAATTGCTCAGTTTACAGGCATGAGCCACCACACCCAGTGTAAATCAATCTTTACAAGAGGTGATACTATTTAGTTCTTTAGTGGACAAGACATTGTTATCCAAGGGCTGTCTCCAGAGCCATTCTCTTAACCACGACACGACACTGTCTCTTTTTTTTTTCTTCCTCCCCCTCCTCCTCCTCTTCCTCCTCCTCCTCCTCTTCCTCTTCCTCTTCTACTTCTTCCTCTTCTTCTTCTTCTTCTTCAAGGGCTTTACTCAGGCTGCCGTGCAGTGGTGCGATCATGGCTTACTGCAGCCTCAACCTCCTGGGCTCAAGCGATCCTCCCACCTCAGCCTCCTGAGTAGCTGGGACTACAGGCACACACCACCATGCCCAACCAATTTTTAAATTTTTTGGCAGAGATGGCGTCTGCCTATGTTGCCCAGGCTGGTCTCAAACTTCTGGGCTCAAGCAATCCTCCTGCCTCGGCTTCCCCAATTGCTGGGATTACAGGTGTGAGCCACTGCACCCAGCATGGAGAGAGAATTTGATGCAAGAATTGATATTTATTTTAGTTAAGTTTTCATACATTTTAAATGTAATTTGAAGACATGGGTCTTGGATAAGTTGAGTGGAATTGAAATGACAACTTCAATTTGCCTATAGAAAAAGCTATATTTGTTTCTTTTAGTCCCACACCTTAAAAAGAAAACCCCACATTGGGCGCAGTGGCTCACACCTGTAATCCCAGTATTTCGTGAGGCCAAGGCGGGCGGATCACCTGAGGTCAGGAGTTCAAGACCAGCCTGGCCAACATGTTGAAACCCTGTCTTTACTAAAATTATAACAATTAGCTGGGCATGGTGGTGGGTGCCTTCCCAGCTACTTCGGAGGCTGAGGCAGGAGAATCACTTGAACCCGGGAGGCAGAGGTTGCAGTGAGCCGAGATTGTGCCATTGCACTCCAGCCTGGGCAACAGGAGTGAAACTCCATCTCAAAAACAAAACAAAACAAAACAAAAAACCCAAATTGGTGCTTCAAGAATATGATGTTATTTCTCAAAGGTACAATCTAGCTGAAATCATATACAAGTAAGTAGGTGTGGACTTTTACTGTTGAGCTAAGCTTTATGTTTATGTATGTTTTATTCTTTAAGCTAAACAAACATTCAGATAACATTCTATGCATTTTTTGAAGCATAGGGTGAGTAATGAGGACTTAGATTTTTTAATTAAACAATTCAGTAACTATATAAAAGGAAAAGGAGTCCCTTATGAATAAATATTAAAATTAAAAGAAATAGGCAACTATAAAAGTAAATATTTTTAATAATGGCATTGATTTTAGTAAGAAATCAATTAGGCTGGGCTGGAAAGAAAAACTGGCTTAATATAAAGTAGTTTTAATATGTCAAATATTCTTCTTAAAATTGTGGCCCTGGAATATCATTTCCACCTATTGCTGATGCTAAGGTATCAACTGTGCCAGGTATTGTGCTGCTCACACAGGTGGGAAGAAGTAGCAACATTTTGTGGATTTTTTTTTTTAATACGGCAGACTAGCCGGGCCAGGTGGCTCATGCCTGTAATCCCAGCATTTTGGGAGGCCAAGGCGGGTGGATCACCTGAGGTCAGGAGTTCAAGACCAGCCTGGCCAACACGGTGAAACCCCATCTCTACTAATACTACAAAAAATTAGCTGGGCATGGTGGCACATGGCTATAATCCCAGCTACTCAGGAGGCTGAGGCAGGAGAATTGCTTGAACCCGGGAGGCAGAGGTTGCAGTGAGCTGAGATTATGCCATTGTACTCCAGCCTGGGTGACAAGAGCAAAACTCTGTCTCAAAAAAAAAAAATATATATATATATATGGCAGACCACAGAATCATGGAGTATATGGTCCAGCCTTCCGTCTTCAGGTGAAATTTTTGAAAAAAATTTCCATAAGTCTGTTTTAAAGCAGCAAGTCATCATGATTGAGAAGATTAAAGGGACAACAAAAGTTGGTTCTTTTTCATTTCCTTCTGGTCTCTGTTCCCTCTTTTTAGACAGGAATTTAAAACATGTATAAGCCCAGAAGAGGTAGAGCACTATGTTAATGATAAGCCTAGAGGAGACATCCTTTGTTCTGGAATCAGTTTCCACATCACACGATTGTGTTATTCTGGGAGTTGGGTGTTCACAAGAATGGCTTATAGACGCTGTGTGCAACATAGCCTCCCAGAAACACACATGAGGAGCACTTTCCAATAGTGAGGTTATAATCGTTCGTTTCCTCTACAGAAGATGCCCCAGCATTTTGTACTTAGAATAATAAACCTGTTATTTATTCTTCTCACTAGAAGAAAACGTAGAGAAGGCATGTAACTTTAGAATCTAAAAAGATGAAAATACTTGTTTTGTCCTATTCACAATGATTACCGCTTCTCTGATAGGATTAAGGACAAACATCAAAGAAAAACAAGACATGGCACCTGTCCTCAAAGTTCCCAATGTACTTGGAGAAACAAGTCAAACCCACACATGAAGCAATTAGAGAATGAAATCATGTGTAGAAAGTTTGATATTATTTGATACTAAATGTTAATATTGGCTAATATTTATTTCATTTATTAACCTTTTGCTATGTGGTAGACATTATTCTAAATGCTTTTTAAAATATTAGGTCATTAATCCTCACAACAAGCCTATGAGGAAGATAGTATTATTATCCCCATTGTATAAAGAAGGCAATAGGTCCAGAGAGGTTTGGTAATTTGTCCAAGATTACCCAGCTAGTCAGTGGCAGAGCTAAGATTTAAACTGAGTGGTCCAGCTATAATGACCTACTTCTGTTATTGTTCTCTATTTCATATTTGTTTTAATGTTAAAAATATTAAAAACTATAAGATATGCACAAACCACTGACATTTGTTTAATACTTCAGTGCAGGGAGACTGACCCTAGACAAAGCTCTTGACATGACTTACTACCTCCAACATGAAACAAGCAGCCCCGCACTTCTCGAAGGTCTGAGTTACTTGGAATTGTTTTACCACATGATGGACAGAAGGAATATTTCAGATATCTCTGAAAACCTCAAGGTTTGTGTTGCTTTTAGAAAATGTATTAAGTAAATACACAGTGTCTGGAGTATCAGTGAGGCTCAGTTTGTTTTGTGTGAAGTCCTTGAGGTTAAATCTGGAGCAGCTCGGGGGACTGACTGATAGCATGTAATGGTCAATGACCCTTGTTCTTTACCATTGCCAATCCTAAGAGCTAGATACCAGGATCATGTGCAAAACATCTCTACTAAAGATGATTTTATTTTATATCCATTGATATTCCCCTTTCAGATAGGAAATTAAACCATGTTTAAATGCAAAAACTGTTTCCTAAGTATGGTGGGTAGGAGCCAGAAAAAGATAAGAGAAATACAAAGGTACACTGTTTGGGGAAAGATTGGGAAAGATGCAGAAAGTTTAGAGTTGAGCCCTTTAGATGGGCAAGAACTGTGTTAAGGACTAAATTTAGCCTCTCTGTTAACCGTCTCATATTTTCTGCAGCGTTACCTTCTTCAGTATTTTAAGCCAGTGATTGACAGGCAAAGCTGGAGTGACGAGGGCTCAGTCTGGGACAGGATGCTCCGCTCGGCTCTCTTGAAGCTGGCCTGTGACCTGAACCATGCTCCTTGCATCCAGAAAGCTGCTGAACTCTTCTCTCAGTGGATGGAATCCAGTGGAAAATTAAAGTAGATCTAGACTTCTGTCCTACTCTTTGTTCTTTTCTCTTTGATGTAAAAGTCTTTGATCAAGCAAGACACTAGATCTAAAACCTTTTAGTGAGGATAGAAAAAAAAAAACATGCTGGGCATTACAAACCCTGTTTCATGCTCTCATATTGTAAGTGCTATGTATGGAGACTAGTACAATCTCTACCATGAAATGTAATGGTGTCCATTATTCCCGTGCTGGCTGGATGCAGTGGCCCACGCCTATAATCCCAGCACTTTGGGAGGCCAAGGAGGGTGAATCACTGAGGTCAGGAGTTCAAGACCAGCCTGGCCAAAATAGTGAAGCCCTGTCTGTACTAAAAATGCAAAAATTAGCCAAGTGTGGTGGTGCACGCTTGTAATCCCAGCTACTTCGGAGGCTGAGGTGGGAGAATTGCTTGAACCTGGGAAGCAGAGGTTGCCGTGAGCCAAGATCACTTCACTGCACTGCAGTCTGGGCAACAGAGAAAGGCCCTGTCTGAAAAAAAAAAAACAACTTTTCCTGTGCCAAATTATTATAAGATGGTATCATAACTTCTCTCGCTATAACTAAATCTGTGAGCTTTTTGAAATACTTTCTTGAATTCTTCTTTTTAAAAAAGTAATTCAAGTTTTCTTCTTTTTGGACTTTTTTTCCTTGTTGGGATTCAAGCCTGAAATCAGTTTTAGAAAAAAAAAAAAAACTTAAAAAAAAACCTTTTAAATCTATTATTCTCTTCTTTTTGTTTCTGTTTCAATGGGTTGTATGAGTGAAGCTAAAATGTAAACATCCTACTGCCCTATACAAAATAGAATACTATTATTTCATCTTTATGCTAGTTACAAGAAAGATAATCTTAACCTGAAGTAACCCACCTACAGTAGATATAAGTGTTCAACATGTTGAATATACCTATGAAAATATTCTAGGTAAACTTATTTATGCTCACAATCAAAAATATGTGATTAAATATTGTTGGTTTTTTCTAAACTCCAAGATTGCTAGTATGAATTTTAATGAAGAATTTCTTTACATAGATTAATTGATTACTTCATCATTTGTGGATTTGAAATGTAACTAGTTGCACATTTCCTTTATGCCAGCCAGGTACTGCTGTAGGAGCTAAGGATAAAGTGATGAACAAAACAACCATGTGGCCTACCTTCAAGAAGCTTACAATGTGTTTGTTACCAATTGTTATAAAGTTGTTCAGCAAAATACACTAAAATGAAAACAATATGTATTATAATTATTTGATCTTTATTATATTATTCAAATGTCACTTGGGGTATTTAAGTGCATATAGTATAGAGGAAGTAGCCAAAGCATTAGAATCATAGGTTTAAATCCCATCTGCAAAATGGCAAATTATGTCATCTTGCGCAAGTTACTTAACTTTTCTGAGATTTATTTCCGCTTTAAAAAAATCAGGATAATAACTATCTCAGAGGGTAGCTTTTGACAGTTAAATAAGATGTATGGATACTAGTACAATCTCTACCATATGGTCACTTTGTGACAAATGCAAATTTCTGGCTCCCTCCTCAATGCTCTGTGTTGTGTTTTTTCTGAGACATCAATAACAGTTCTTATTGATCCGTTGACATTTGGCATTAAAAAGTCATATGCCCACTTAGAATAAAAACTGGTTAATGTCCTCAAGATAATAAAAATCAAAATAGTGGTGTCTTTTGTAGAAGGACAGAAAATCATGTCACTGCATCTTAACAGTTTTAAAAAATTATAAAATAACTAGACACTAATGAATTGTACCAAATTAAGACTCTCTAGGCCTAGAGAGTCAGATGACTCCCAGACAGGCCTCAGAAAATGCTCTCAACTAGGCCAAGTGCCGTAGCTCATGCCTGTAAGGCCAAGGGGTAAGAAGATCACTTGAGCCCAGGAATTTGAGACCAGCCTTGTCAACATAGTGAGAGCCCATCTCTACAAAAAAATTTAAAAATTAGCCAGGCATGGTGCTATGTGCCTATAATCACAGCTGCTCAGGAGGCTGAGGCAAGAGGATTGTGCAGGAGGCTGAGGCTACAGTGAGCCATGATCATGCCACTGCACTCCAACCTGAACAACAGAGTAAGACCCTGTCTCAAAAAAAAAAAAAAAAAAAAAAAAGAAAAGAAAAAAATGGCCGGGTGCAGTGGCTCACGCCTGTAATCCCAGCACTTTGGGAGGCTGAGGCGGGCGGATCACGAGGTCAGGAGATCAAGACCATCCTGGCTAACACGGTGTAACCCCGTCTCTACTAAAAATACAAAAAAATTAGCCGGGCGCGGTGGCGGGCGCCTGTAGTCCCAGCTACTCGGGAGGCTGAGGCAGGAGAATGGCATGAACCCCAGGAGGCGGAGCCTGCAGTGAGCCGAGATGGCGCCACTGCACTCCAGCTTGGGCGACAGTGAGACTCCACCTCAAAAAAAAAAAAAAAAAAGAAAAGAAAAGAAAAAAATGCCTTCAACTTGGTGATAAAAAAGCATCAAGTAATCATCTTTTTTAAAAAAATCTTATAGCACCAATAGTGGCCACTAAATGATAGAATTTATATAAACCAGTAGTTTTGTATTTCAGAAAGCTTTTATATTTGTTGATTACATCAACTTTCTATTTTCACCTCAGAGTAGGTTAAAATTTTATGCTTATTTTCTTGCTAACATTTTATCATCAGTAGGAGATAAAACACAAATAATTTGCAGAGTAAAAGCACATAAAATATTTTTATAAGAGTTCGGCAGAGAAAAAGATTTAATACATTGAGTACTGAAAGCAGTTCAGAGATTATTGTGTTATAGGACTCAAAATTGTCATAAGAAAAAAGTTTTTCTTTCATAAAACTTTTTCTTCATTTTTATGCTTGATATTACAGTATACCAACAGATGTTTTAAAGATTGTGTATTCTGTGGGTGCTCAGACAACAGCAGGATGGAATTACCTTTTAGAGCAATATGAACTGTCAATGTCAAGTGCTGAACAAAACAAAATTCTGTATGCTTTGTCAACGAGCAAGCATCAGGAAAAGTTACTGAAGTAAGTTCAATAATTTAACTAAATTGTTATAAGTAAACTGACACAAATTCAGTGAAGTCACTAAAACTTCAGCCACCAGTTTTAAAGGCATAAGATAATTGAATCAGAATATGTATGGCTTTAACTTTACTTTCAGAAAAGAATATATTGACAAAATGCAAATAGTGAAAACAGGTATTCCCTAGTTATTAATCATATGATTGATACTAGACAAGTGGTTATGTTTTATCTTCAGAAACTTGAAGGAAAATTATTGTTGTAAAAATACATTCTTGCATATAAGATGTGTAAACGATGCTAATCAAACTTATTTGAAATAATACGTAAATGTTTTTGATAGGAACAAAATAAAAATTATTTCTAAAAAAGTAAAAGTTTAATTGGAACATTAAAAAATTGGTAATTATACTTTTATCATGCCTCTTTCTGTTCTATTCTTTTAATATATCGGTAGCTTGAGTTAATGTCCATGTACATAATACCTACTATTTAGAAACAAATTATTTTTCTTTCTTTAGGTTAATTGAACTAGGAATGGAAGGAAAGGTTATCAAGACACAGAACTTGGCAGCTCTCCTTCATGCGATTGCCAGACGTCCAAAGGGGCAGCAATTAGCATGGGATTTTGTAAGAGAAAATTGGACCCATCTTCTGAAAAAGTTGGTATTCATTTTCATCCAATGTGTGTTCTTCCATGCAGATGTCTCAGTTGCCTCAAACCAAGTGTAATCAAATGTTTCTCAAAGCATATAAATAATACCATTTGTATCCAAATAGTTCAGTGGAGTCAACTTTGAAACTCCCTAGCCCAAATTATCCTATCCAGGAGTAAGGGAGAGACATGAGAATAAGGGAATGGGAAACAGCCTCCTCTCATTCAGTCCAGGCAAGAAACCGCTGGCATCAAGTCCGAGTTGAATTAAATGCAGTCATCAGCCCCCTCCCACCATCCCTTCTTGGCTCCCTCCTCAGCCCAAAAGAATCCCAAGATGCCTTGTATAGTGCATCACACATATGTGGCCTCATTTGTTAATGCAGTTTTGTACTGGGGGAAAATCTCAGGAATTTTGGTAAGAGCTACTCCTCACCCCTAGAGCCCCTGTGGAGGTGGCACAGTGGAGACCTTGGTTCAGGTGAAAGAAACCCAGTCAGGAGTGTTTGGGGAGCCCTCCCTCCAAATTGTTTTGGTTCTGAGTCTTTTCTGGGGTTTCAACTTTGGGGAGAACTGGAGCTCATTTCCATATGTTCCTGGATCTAAAATATCCCTCAGAAATAACCAATAATGATTAGATTTTGTTGGAATGGAATGTATAAGACAGCATTGCTTTCTCTCTCTCTCTCTCTCTCACACACACACACACACACACACAATCACAAAACCCTATAAGACATTCAGCCATTCCCCATCCAAATCTAAAATGTCATTTATGACTTATATGAAAATATCTTGAATCAGAGAGGTATGATTTGCTTTGTTTATGTCAGGGTCAGTTAGCATCCCTGATATCAGTAATTCCTAGTTCCTTCTCTTTCATTTCATAGCCGTGGAAGGTTTAGAGTCCTCACACAGCTTTGTGTAAGCAAAAAGCACATTTCCACTCCTCTCCCAAATGCTCAAGGAGTTGACATCCACATGAGACCAAACAGAAACTGCTTTAATATGTATGTGTGTGTATGTTTCCTTTAAAACTCTACTTGAGCCATTGATTTGTCTGTTTTCATGATTGTCATTTTCCTCCTGAAATGATCGGCCTTTATCTACAATGCTGTGGATTTCATTTTAAACAGGAAATGATGCCCCTGCCCAACCATGTGCAGAGCCTAGACTTGGAACCATATTTTTTTCTGAGCTGTAACTGTGCTCTGCTTTATCAACATGAATCACTTTGACCTGTAGTACAAGTTTTCCATATATAAAACATTGGGTTGAAGGATGCATTCTGTGGCCGTGAATGAGAGTTCAACCAAGTAACATTGCCCCACTAAACACAATGTTTAAACACAGTGGTATTAAAATGGGATGAGGAAGTGTGCAAGAAGTGCAATACGTTAGAGTGTCTATTATTTCTTATCTAATTTTAAATTTTATATTGTTATAAATTTATAAACATAAATGATATATAGTATAAAAAGTTAAATACATTATTTATCTCATGCTTTTAATTTTTTACCATACCTTAACATATGCATATAATTTTTTTTAATTAATTTATTTTTTTTGAGACGGAGTTTCACTCTCGTTGCCCAGGCTGGAGTGCAATGGCGCCATGTTGGCTCACTGCAACCTCCACCTCCCGGGTTCAAGCGACTCTCCTGCCTCAGCCTCCTGAGTAGCTGGGATTACAGGCATGCACCACCATGCCCAGCTAATTTTTTTGTATTTTAGTACAGATAGGATTTCTCCATGCTGGTCAGGCATGTCTCAAACTCCTGACCTCAGGTGATCCACCCACCTCGGCCTCCCAAAGTTCTGGGATTACACGTGTGAGCAACCGTGCCCAGCCCATATAATTTATAAATAAAAATATGTATATTGGGAAGTTCTTGCTCAAAAAATCTTTACTGACTGGAGTATGTAGTAAAAAAAAAAGTAGGGAACACTGCTTTAAACAGAAACATAAAATTAAACATAAACATTGCTGAATAACTAACCATATTTCCCAAAGAAGCTGTATGTACATTTTCATTTTATAGTAAAATTTGATAAGTTTCATAGCTTTAGAATTGTACTGGATGAATGTTATTATGGTAATTCACCGTATCTATTGTAATACACAAGCTTATCACATAGTTATAAATATACATTAAAAATATAATACAGGATATAATAAACATAAGGTCAGTATTTCTATGACTTTCTATGGTGTTTCTTTTTATTTTCAGATTTGACTTGGGCTCATATGACATAAGGATGATCATCTCTGGCACAACAGCTCACTTTTCTTCCAAGGATAAGTTGCAAGAGGTTTGTGACTTTCTGTTGTTAACAATTTCAAAATAGATGTTCAAATTGTGGAATTGAAAGTAAACTTAGATATAATCTGATTTGAAGTTCTCATTTTATTTTTTAAAAAAGTTGTTTGTCCAATGCCATATAGCAAGTAAATGGAAGGGACAGGATTAAAACCTGACACTTGGCCAGGCACAGTGGCTCACACCTGTAATCCCACCACTTTGGGAGGCCAAGGCAGGCAGATCATGGGGTCAGGAGTTCGAGATCAGCCTGGCCAATATGGTGAAACCCTGTCTCTACTAAAAATACAAAAATTAGCAGAATGTGGTGGTGCGCACCTGTAGTCCCAGCTACTTGGGAGGCTGAGGCAGAAGAATCACTTGGACCCAGGAGGCGGAGGTTGCAGTGAGCTGAGATCAGACCACTGCACTCCAGCCTGGGTGACAGAGTGAGACTCCATCTCAAAAAACAAAAAACAAAAAGCAAAAACAAAAAAAAACAACAACAGCAAAAAAAAGCCGCTGACTCTTAAAATACTTAAAATACATGTATTCATAGCATTCAAAATGAAAATAGACTTGAGAGGTGAGCCCTTTTGTATTATTTCTTTCGTATTGTATTACGATGCAAGAGTGATTATATTAAAGTTTGGAAGCGTACTTACTGATCTTTTTAACAAAACTATTGTTGGTAATTCTAGTTATCTTTTTTTTTTTTTTTTGAGGCAGAGTCTTGCTCTGTTGCCCAGGCTGGAGTGCAGTGGCTTGCGATCTCGGCTCACTGCAAGCTCCGCCTCCCAGGTTCACGCCATTCTCCTGCCTCAGCCTCCCGAGTAGCTGGGACTACAGGAGCCTGCCACCATGCCCAGCTAATTTTTTTGTATTTTTTTTTTTAGTAGAGACGGGGTTTCACTGTGTTAGCCAGGATGGTCTCGATCTCCTGACCTCGTGATCCACCCACTTTGGCCTCCCGAAGTGCTGGGATTACAGGCGTGAGCCACCAGCCCTTTTTTTTTTTTTTTTTTTTTAAAGCATTATAGTCTTTGCATCTTCTTTTCACAATAAATCTTGAATTTATTTACCCTTTAGGCAAATTCAGAATTCCTGAGCTTAAATCCCAGCTCACCATTTACTCTATGACTTGGGTAAATCATTTAACTTCTTTAGCCACATTTTGGTCACTTGTAAGATGAGGATTTATAATTTTTGTCTTACTTCACCTATTGTTTGAAAATAAAGTGAACAATTATGCAGAAAAGTAGAAAATAACCTTTTAGAGGTTGGCAGAGAAATGCCTATACTTGTGTGTATATAATTTGCAAGCTCTTTTGAAAATTTTTGGAAGACGAAGTGGTTTTATTGTTTCTTTATTTTTGAAACTGCCTTGCTCTGTCAGCCAGGCTGGAGTGCAGTGGCACCATCTTGGCTCATTGTAACCTCCACCTGCTGGGTTCAAGCAATCCTCCCGCCTCAGCCTCCCAAGTAGCTGGGACTACAGGCATGCACCATCATGTCCGACTAGTTTTTGTTGTTGTTGTTGTTATTTTTTGTAGAGTCAGGGGTTCTGGCATGTTGCCTAGGCTCGTATTGAACTCCTGAGCTCAATTGATCTGCCCACCTTGGCCTCCCAAAGTGCTGGGATTACAGGTGTGAACCACCACAGGCAGCCAAGACAAAGTGTTAGTAATTTTTTTCTTCAATATTTTACAGGTGAAACTATTTTTTGAATCTCTTGAGGCTCAAGGATCACATCTGGATATTTTTCAAATTGTTCTGGAAACGATAAGCAAAAATATAAAATGGCTGGAGAAGAATCTTCCGACTCTGAGGACTTGGCTACTGGTTAATACTTAAATGGTCAATAGAAAAAGTAGGCTGGGCGCGGTGGCTCACGCCTGTAATCCCAGCACTTTGGGAGGCTGAGAAGGGCGGATCACGAGGTCAGGAGATGGAGACCATCCTGGCTAATACGGTGAGACCCCGTCTCCACTAAAAATACAAAAAATTAGCTGGGCATGGTGGCAGGCGCCTGTAGTCCCAGCTACTCGGCAGGCTGCAGCAGGAAAATGGCATAAACCCGGGAGGTGGAGCTTGCAGTGAGCCGAGATTGCACCACTACATTCCAGCCTGGGTGACTGAGCGAGACTCTGTCTCAAAAAAAAAAAAAAAAAGAAAAGAAAAGAAAAGAAAAGAAAAGGTACATCAGACATGACTGCTTCCATGAAGTCAAACAGGATAACACCAGTGAAGCTCAAGTCAAGAGCTGTGGATATTTTGTCTAACCAACAAGAAGTCTCAAGAAATCAGGCAGTGCAGCTGCCTGCTCTCAGCTATCATATCCAGCCAAAAGATGCATGATGATGGAGTGGTGGGGGAAGGCCAGTTCAGTATCCTATTTAAAAGTAAACTTCCTGAATAATGGATATATGTGGAGATACAGACATAGATATATAGATACAGCTGTAATTATTTAGCCTCGAGTGACTTTCTCCATTGCTTCACGCTATGCCACTATTTTGCTTCTTTAATTTTTTTAACCTTGCTTAGTATTCTATAGTTTGCCCAACCAGTTTTACGTCCAAGGAAAATTAGCCAATGCATAAAATATACAAACTATGAAAGGCAAGGATCAGGAAACCAGAGACTTTGTCACCAAATCTCAGATTATTAGCAACTAGGTGTCAGGGTTTATCAAGAAGGCCAGGAAGCCCTTTTGGGTTAAGCCTTACATTCATGAAGAACCTCGAGGGTAGATTTTTGAGAGCATTCCAAATGAATGGTCTCTGGTCAAATGAATGAATGGTCAAATGAATAAATCTGCCCTCACACAGATACAAGAGGGAAAGGAATATAATCCATACCATTTGGTTTAAGCCTTACATTCATGAAGAACCTCAAGGGTAGATTTTTGAGATCATTCCAAATGAAGTTGAATCTGCCCTCACAGAGATACAAAAGAGAAAGGAATATAATTCATACACTATTGCATTTTTAATAAATCTTTTGAAATTTGCAGAATTTGATTGTATTGTGTATTTTGGGTTAAATCATAATTGAATGTAAATATTTAGATGCAGCACCATATTTTATAACCCAGCTTTAGCATTTCTTCATATTTTAAGGAAACCCCCCACCTCCTTCTTTTAAGGGCGCTTCTTGCTCTCTGAAATGCCCTGCTAAATGCTTCTCTTAATTATTTGAATAAGGTAGTTTGGAATAAAGAAAGAAAAGATCACTCTACATACAGATAGTAAACTTAATTTGTGATCCTATATATGAGATAGTATAAAAATACAGATAAGTTTTAGAAAGACTCAAAACAATATGTAAATGACTGATGTTTGCATTATTAAGGAAAACTGGGGATGTTGGGTCAAGAGGGGAAAGTGTTAGTCAATCCACTTTGGAGCAATATCATGAAGGCCAATTATAATTCCATATACCTTTCTTTGATGCCACAGTCAGAGATAGAATACAGTTTGGGTGGCCATGGATGTGCCCCAATACAGTACACATTTTTTTGTTAAATTTGTTTTCAGATCATTTCATGGAATCTTTGAAGTATCTTTGACTCTAACTTTGACTCGGTGGTGGACCTTCCTTGGTTTTTATAACACCTAAGAGATATCCTTTAGAATTACGTGTATTTTAGCATAAGGAAATTGAAAAAGTAAAACATACTGGTTTTTTTCAACAAGACCATATGTAAATTAAATAGTGAAATGTGTATGAGTTTCAGTAGAACTGTACCATCAATGCTTCCATAAATATGCAGAGTTCTTTCTTTTGTATTGTTATTTACAATATTGTTATATTGAATGCATTTGCAATTTCTAGGATTCTAAAGAATTGAGTACAGAAAGTAGCAATTTTATTATTTGATGATAATATGAGAATTACTGTGCCAATACTGTTTTGATAAATAAATAGATTTTTAAAAATAAATGTATTGTACTTATTAGTGTAGTATTTCAAAAGCCTTGTGGTAGATGCCAGGCCACCAACACCAACTTCAGACTTGGTTAAGTTACTTTTACTTTCTTTTACCCTGAATGAATCGGATGTGAAAAAGTTATATGCAAGATCATGAATATATGATGAGGTGAACAGGTTCGACTTCTCTGGGCCTCCCCCATTCTTCACAAGGCCCATTGAGAATTATGTGGTTCCAGCAACCCACTCATAATGAGAAATCTTTCAGATTATGAAAGCCCAGAACCAATGGCTTTGTGTGGGGGAGAGTGGACACTTTGACCCTCAAGAGTCTAACTAGCCAAGTGTGGCGGCTCATGCAGGTAATCCCAACACTTTGGGAAGCCAAGAAGGGGGATTACTTGAGCCCAGGAGTTCAAGATCAGCCTGGGCAACATGGCGAAACTCTGTTTCCACAAAAAAATACAAAAATTAGCCTAGCATGGTGGCACATGCCTGTAGTCCCAGGTACACGGGAGGCTGAGGTGAGAGGATCACTTGATCTGGGAGCTGAAGGTTGCAGTGAGCCGAGATCATGCCACTGCACTCCAGCCTGGGTGACAGAGCTAGACCCTGTCATTTAAAAAAAAAAAAAAAAAAAGGAGTCTAACTGCCATGGTAAGGATTTTCTTGTCCTATATCAGTACATGCTACTGCTCTTCATTCCTTGTTATGACATTGAGCCCATTTGAGGTTCTAGATGAGCAGAACTGGCCAGAAACTACTCAAGGAATCCTGATTTTCTGAGGAAGTTCCTGGGGCTTTTGGTTTTTTAAATTTTTTGTTTTGTGTTTTATACCACCCCCAGCCATAAGGCAAGCCTCCAAATAGTCATAGGAACTAGTTTTCCACCTGAACACTAATGTCTACCAAACATAAGCCTGCTCAAAATGGCCACATTTTTACTCTGCTACTTTTCCTTCACTTCTATTCTTTATTGACCTTCTTTCATCCATGTAACCATGTATCACTATTTTTAAAATTTCAACATATAGTGGTTTACAACTTATACATTTACAGACTTTAAACCAATCATGCACTTGGTTGTCTGCTTCCTGGTATCTTAATCTCATCAAGGCCAGGTCTCCAAATCATAAGGAAGAAAGTCTGAAAAGGATCATGAAAGAAGTGGCTTTACTAGGTCGAAGCATATGTGTATTTCATATAATCTTCTATTTTAATAGTCTGTGCTGGGTAGTTTCCTTAAAAGGGTGTTAATTCACTTTCTTCTTATTCATACATTCTGTAGTTGTCAGTACCAGATGTTAAACTCTGATCTCTAGTAATATTTAAGTTACCACTTCCCCTGATATGTTTCTGGATCCTTTAGTTTTAGATGAGTCTTTTGCAAAGAGACTGTACCTGAATTTTGTTTTTTATTATGCTCCCCAACTTGGGCAGGCCCTGGGCTTTGTCATCTGTCCCCAGCACTCTCGAAGGCATAAAAACAGAAGCTTCAGATGCTCTCAAGGTGAAAGTTGGCCTCAGCCTTCGGCTTACCCCTTGGGATTCCTGCCTTCACTTAGTTTCTGATCCAAGAGTATTCCTTACTAACTTTTCAGGTCATCAATGCATTAAAATAATTTTATTCTACATTTTTAGTTATTTTTAGCAGGAAGGTCAGTTAAGGTATCTATTCTAGCATATTCCCAGAAACCATAATCATTTATTTTCTTATGTACAAATACCTAAGTCTGCATTATACTTAGAAAGCTGGCAGTATAAACAGATCATTTGTTTAGGATTTAAATCAGGAAAATGTTTAGTATTCATAGTGAGAAATCTTTAGAAAGTCTGAGAAATGCATACTTAACTAACAAACAAGGTAGAAAAACATTTTATTTCTTACTCGTTTCTACAATCTTTCCTTCCCAACCATAAATTCAAGATCTTTTAGAAATGTATTCTTCTTTCTTCCAGATGTCCTAATCCTCTACTATGCTGACAGAGAAGGTCAGGAAACTGGTTTTCTATTCTCAGTACATGACTCAGTAATTCTCATCTTGTTATTTACACACATGATTTCCCACACTTCAAAATTCATGCCTTCCTCTGTTGAATTATGTCATATTTCTTTCTTTCAATACTATATTTCAGGCTCATTCCTCCGTAAGGAATTCTCATAGTAATAGCACCTGGTATGTCCCTTTAGTCATCGAAAGAATACCACAGTTAAAATTATAAACTTCATTTTGAGTTAGCCAGAATAAATTGTCTATGAAAATACTGAAAACATACAAAGGACATTTTTTTCTCAGTTTTAAAACTGTATTCCGCTTTAAAAACTGTTTTCTAGGCCGGGCGCGGTGGCTCACGCCTGTAATCCCAGCACTTTGGGAGGCCGAGGCGGGCGGATCACAGGGTCAGGAGATCAAGACCATCCTGGCTAACACGGTGAAACCCCGTCGCTACTAAAAATACAAAAAATTAGCCGGGCGCGGTGGCAGGCTCCTGTAGTCCCAGCTACTCGGGAGGCTGAGGCAGGAGAATGGCACGAACCCGGGAGGCGGAGCTTGCAGTGAGCCGAGATCAGTCCACTGCACTCCAGCCTGGGCGACAGAGAGAGACTCCGTCTCAAAAAAACAAAACAAAAACAAAAAAACCTGTTTTCTAGTCACTTAAGTTGCAAATTCTATCTCGTCTCTAATATATTGAGTTGGAGTTGGGAAAAGGATAGAAAGAACACTCTTTTAAAACTCAAAAATGGAAAAAGGCCAGGATGAGGCTTGGGGCACATAAGACTGCTGGCATATAATTTTATTTTCTTTCTATTCATATCTTCAGATGTAGAGCCAAAGACTAAAAGCAGGAGTCGTAGAAGGACAAACAGGGCTTTCTAGCTGGCTGGGGGCAAACAGGTAGAGAGACTTGAGCTAATAGGAATCCAAAGAAAGATCTGGTTTGAAACAATTGTGCACAATCTATGTGAACCAGACAGAGCTCGCAGTTGTCAGACCCTCTGTCCGGGTGAGTTAACTTAACTCACACTCAGAGACTAAATTAGAGTTACTCAAGCAACAGTGAATAAGTTGTTAGTGAAAGAGGCTGGATAGCATTTAAAGATTTGTATTTATTTATTCTTGTTCTAAGTTGTGCCTTATCTGTAGATAAAAGTTATGCAACTACTAATCAAAGCGCATAACTTATATCTTACAGAGAAGCCATTATTAGGTAGGACGAGCATATTATTCTTCTAGTTTCAAACAACTGTGCCTCTGCGAGGCCTAACTATTTGGATTTTTTTTTTTTTTTTTTGAGACAAGGTCTTGCTCTGTTGCCCAAGCTGGAGTGTCACGATCGTAGCTCACTGTAACTTTCAATTTCTGGGTTCAGGTGATCCTCCTGCTTCAGCTTCCCACATAGTTGGGACTGAAGATGTGCACCACAATGGCTGTCTAATTTTTATTTTTTAATTTTTGTAGAGATGGGGGTCTCACTATGTTTTCCACACTGGTCTCAAGCTCCTGTCCTGCCGCCTTGGCCTCACAAAGGGCTAGAATTACAGGTGTGAGCCACCACGCCAGGTCCTGGCTGTTTGGATTTTAAGACCAAGGGAAACATACTATTTGTTGACCCCTCGGTCTCACTGAGGACCTGGAAAGAAATAACAGCAACAGTGCTGGCCTTGCAAATCCAAACCTAAAACGTGCTGTCTTAAAAAAGAAACGGGGCGTAGTGGCTGACGCCTGTAATCTCAGCACTTTGGGAGGCCGAGGCAGGTGGATCACGAGGTCAGGAAATCGAGCCCATCCTGGCTAACACGGTGAAACCCCGTCTCTACTAAAAATACAAAAAATTAGCCGGGCGCAGTGGCAGGCGCCTGTAGTCCCAGCTATTTGGGAGGCTAAGGCAGGAGAATGGCGTGAACCCAGGAGGCAGAGCTTGCAGTGAGCAGAGATCAGGCCACTGCACTCCAGCCTGGGCGACACAGTGAGACTCCGTCTCAAAAAAAAAAAAGAAAAGAAAAAGAAAGAAACTTCATACACGTCAAAATATCCAGTTGCTTTTTCTTTTATAATTTCACCATTATAGATTTATTCCTTTGGACTAATAAAAAGTTAAAATATTACATTGTAACTCATTAGTCATGCTTTAGTATGACATTTTAAAAAATTAATATTTCTTTATAGCTAGCTAAGCAAAGGGCCCTGAGGAGAGAAAGAGGACCCTGAAGTTGGGAGAGGGGCTTGGGGAGTGAATTGTGGAAAGTGGCCAATAGCTTAGAAAGTACTGGTTGGGTAGGAGGGTCTTAAGGGCAGTATCTGTCACTTACTCAAGGATGTTACACAGATGTCATTTGATAAATATTTGTCGGCTGTAAAGCAGCACCTGGAAGTGAGGAAGAAATGGAAAATTTGCCTCAGGCTGATCCTGCTAGTACACAATGGTATATGTCTGTGTCATGTTTCATGTATTATCTATGTATCCTGTGTGCTTGTCCTGATTGGCCCAATAGATTGCATGTGCCATAAAAGCGAAGCGTTAGCTCCTGTTTTGTTTTGAGGTCTCTTTGAGGCCCTGCACACCAGGGCCCCTCCATAAATGGTGCTGACAGACTGACAACCTGTGCTGGCAACCATCAGCCAAAGGGAGGAAAAAAGCACCTGAATCAGCTGAGAGTCAGCCAAGAATCATAGTCAAATATAATTTTCAGCACAAATATTATAGGACCTTCTCATGCTAAAAAACAAACAAAAAGCTCAAGGACACATTTTATGGGAGTGAACCTTGGGCAGGCTTTATTTTAGCATAGCTGTAAGAAACAAACAAAAAGGAAAACTAAATCAGAATAGTCAAGAGTATAAACATCTCTCTAGAAAGAGCAAGTCAATAACAATTCGGGCTAACAGATTTTTTTTTTTTTTTTTTTTTTTTTGAGATGTAGTCTTGCTGTTGCCCAGGCTGGGCGCGATGCAATGGCGTGATCTCGGCTCACTGCAACCTCCACCTCCCGGGTTCAGGTGATTCTCCAGCCTCAGCCTCACGAGTAGCCGGGACTACAGGCACCTGCTACCATGCCAGGCTAATTTTTGTATTTTTAGTAGCGATGGGATTTCACCATGTTGGCCAAGCTGGTCTTGAACTCCTGACCTCAGGTGATCCACCCACCTCGGCCTCTCAAAGTGCTGGGATTACAGGCATGAGCCACTGTGCCTGGCCCAGATCATTTCAAAAAATGTTTTTTCTATCTTCTGACTTTTATGGAAGAACGGCTGTGATTGCTTTTTATGGCTATATAGCAAGGCCCATCATCCTAGTCACTTCCTGGCCTAGGTAGGCCCCATCCAACCGAGGCTTAGATGCCAACTCAACACCGAAAACTTGGTTTGCCAGCACATCATTATTTTAAATGATCAGATTGGAATATGTTACCATTATAGAAATTGGTTTGCTATTACAAGTCTAAACTTCTTTGCAAGTGATCTACATGGTATTTAAATTTTATAATTCACATACAATAGTAACAGCAAATACATCTTTAGTGCTTACTTTGTGCCAGTCTCTGTTCTAAGTATAATTATGTGAATTTGTCTCATCCCTACACTAACTCTGTGAGGGTACTTGTCCTCATTTTACAAAGGAGAAAGTGAAGCTCAGGGAACTTGCCCCAGGCACAGAGGTAGGAAGTGGCAGAGGCAGAATTTGAACCCTTAAGAGTCTACCTCCAGGGCCCAAGCTCTCACCTCAGTCCTGGGCTGCCCTTCATTTACCCTGTAGTAAATGCAGTGCAGTTTCTACTAAACGCACTGCTCCTTATTTACCCTAGAATTCCTTCAGTGCAGGATTATCTGAGGACCACCTGTGTCACAATCACTTGATAAAGATGCAGATTTTAGGCAATATCTCAGACCAACTGAATTGAAATTTCGGGGGACAATGCCCAGAAATCTGTTTTGTTAACAAGCTCCTTCAAGAAATTTAACAGTCACCACCGTTTGGACTTCCAGAGTGAAGATTTCTTTCTAAGCATTTCTAGTAGGCTTAGGGTTCCATTTGGAAAAAAATGGAAATGATATATCTATACCTGTAGAATTTTCTATAGAATTTCTGTTTCTAAATAGGTTAGTGTTTAATTGAATGAAATCTGTACCTTTTTAAATAGTAGCAACCAGATGGGGGAAAACAAACTTGCTTGAGCAATGGTGAATGGGGATACTCACATTATAATTTGCTTTTTTTTTTTTTTTTTGAGACAGAGTCTCGCTCTGTCGCCCAGTCTGCAGTGGCGTGATCTTGGCTCACTGCAACCTCTGCCTCCCAGGTTCAAGCGATTCTCCTGCCTCAGCCTCCCAAGTAGCTGGGACTACAGGCGCGTGCCACCACGCCCGACTAATTTTTTGTATTTTTAGTAGAGACGGGGTTTCACCGTGTTAGCCAAAATGGTCTCAACCTCCTGACCTCGTGATCCGTCCACCTGGGCCTCCCAAAGTGCTGGGATTACAGGCTTGAGCCACCATGCCCAGCCATTACTGTTCCATTTTAATCAAGCATTGTTATTATGGTTTCTAAAAAGTATAACCTCAAGTCTTTCATATATATATCAGTTTTATTGAGATATAATTTACATGGCATAAAATTCATCCATTTAAAGTTTATAATTCAATGGTTTTTAGTATAGTCACAGGGTTGAGTGCCTAGCAAAATGATCAATTTCAGAATGTTTTCATCACCCTAACAAAAAACCCAATACTTATTAGCAGACACTTCCCATTCTTGCCTCCCTTCAGTCTAAGGAAATCACTAATCTACTTTCCGTTTCTGTAGATTTGCCTAGTCTGGACATTTCATATAAATGGAATGATACAATACATTTCAAATAAGTGGAATAATAACAATATATGGTCTTCTGTAACTGGTTTCTTTCACCTAACATAATTTTTAAAAGGTTCATCTATGTTTTAACATGTCAGTACTTTCTTTTTATTGTTGAATAATATTCTATTATACATACAAATGTTTCACATTCTATTTATCCATTCATCAGTTGATGGACATTTGTGTTGTTTATACTTTTTGGCTATTGTGAATAATGCAGCTATGAACATTCATCTACCATTTTTGTTTGTTTGTTTGTTTTTTTCAAGACAGGGTCTTACTCTGTTGCTCAGGCAGGAGTGCACTGGTGCAGTCTCAGCTCGCTGCAGCCTCGATCTCCCAGGCTCAAGCGAACCTCCCGCCTCAGCCCCACAAGTAGCTGGGACTACAGACATGCACCACCACGCCTGGCTAATTTTTTTATTTTTCATAGAGACGGGGTTTCACCAGGTTGCCCAGGCTGGTCTTGAACTCCTGAACTCAAGTGATCCATCCACCTCGGCCTGCCAAAGTGCTGGGATTACAGGTGTGAGCCACCACACCCAGTCTATGTACAAGTTTTCGAATGTGCATAAGTTTTCTGGTCCTTTGGGTATATATCTAGGAATGGAATTGCTGGATCACATGGTAACTGTTGCTTAACCTTTTGGGGAGCTGCCAGATTGTTTTTGAAAGCAGCTACACCATTTTACATTCCCATCAGCAGTGTATGTGGCTTATAATTTCTCTACATTTTTGCCAGTATTTACTATTATCTGGTTTTTTTATTGTAGCTATCCTAGTAGATGTGAAGTGGTGGCTTATTTTGGATTTGATTTGCTTTTCCCTGATGACTAATGACACTGAACAGCTTTTCATGTCTCATTGGCCATTTGTATATCTTCTTTGGAGAAATGATATTCAGATCCTTTGCTACTTTTTTTTTTTTTTGAGACGGAGTCTCTCGCTCAGTCGCCCAGGCTGGAGTGCAGTGGCGCAATCTCGGCTCACTGCAAGCTCCGCCTCCCGGGTTCACGCCATTCTCCTGCCTCAGCCTCCCAAGTAGCTGGGACTACAGGCGCCTGCCACACCGCGCCTGGCTAATTTTTTGTATTTTTAGTGGAGACGGGGTTTCACCGTGTTAGCCAGGATGGTCTCAATCTCCTCACCTCGTGATCTGCCTGTCTCGGCCTCCCAAAGTGCTGGGATTACAGTCCTTTGCCTACTTTTAATTGGATTATCTTTTATCATTAAATTTAAAAATTCTTTATGTATGCTAGATACAAGTCCCTTGTGAAGTCCCTTGGTTTGTAAGTATTTTCTCCCATTCTGTGAGCTGTCTTTTCATTTCTTTCTTTCTTTCTTTCTTTGAGACAGAGTCTTGCTCTGTTGCCCAGGCTGGAGTGCAGTGGCATGATCTCTGCTCACTGCAACCTCTGCTTCCCAGGTTCAAGTGATTCTCATGCCTCAGCCTACTGAGTAGCTGGGATTACAGACACAGACCACCATACACAGCTAATTTCTTGTATTTTGTATTTTTAGCTAAGCTGGTCTCGAACTTCTGGCCTCAAGTGATCCGCCCACCTCAGCCTCTCAAAGTGCTGGGATTATAGACATGAACCATCACGCCTGGCTATCTTTTCATTTCTTGATACTATCCTTTGAAGCATACTTTCTTGATACTTATCTTCAACCTTATTTCCATTACAATGAAGTTGTTATGAGTTGAATAGTGTCCTCCAAAATTTATCTGTTAAATTTATAATCCCCCGTATTTCAGAATGTGACCTTATTTGAAATAGGGTTGTTGCAGATGTATTAGTTAAGATAAGGTCATACTGGAGTAGGGTGGGCTTCCAATTCAATATGACTAGTGTCCTTATTAAAAGAGGAAGTTTGGACGCAGGTATGCACACAGGAAGAATGTCATGTGAACACTGGAGTTACTTGCCACAGGCCTAGGGACTATTAGAACCTAGGAGATAGGCCTAGAACAGATCCTTCCCTAGTGCCTTTAGGGGGAGTATGGTCCTACCAACACCTTGATATTTGACTTCTATCTTCCAGAACTATGAGATAATGAATTTCTGTTGTTTAAGTCATTCAGAATGCACTACGTTTTACAGTAGCCCTAGTGTTAGAATAGGTAGCCAGGCAGACATGAGCAAGACAGCAGAGCTCCCCATCCATGTCTACTATTTTAGAGAGGCAATTGTTATACTGTCTCTCTAAAATAGTAACTGGTTGCAGCCAGCATCAGGGAAAGGCAATCTCCCAATAGATAGAAAACAACAGAAGCTGGTGATCAGCAGCTTCTCAGTAAGATCTCAGGAGTTGGGTAAGAGGGCTCAAGCATGTGCACTAAGAGGCAAAATGGCATACAACAAGTATATGGCCTTCCTCTAGGATTGCTTAACTGGTAAGGGGAAAACACCTCAAGTGAACATGTGTACAACTTCAGTAAGGTGATCGCTCCCTAGTGCTGGCAGGTCACAGCACATGCAGACAGCCCACCACAAGGGAAAAAGCAAGGGAGGAGACACAGAAATCCTGGCACCATGCCAATGTGTAAAACCCCAAGTCAAGGGCCAAACAGTGCACTTGGATCTCTCAGGTCACTCACTTGGCCCTGTTGCAAGTGTACTTTTTACTTCCTTTCATTCCTGCTCTATAACTTTTTGATAAACTTTCACTCCTGCTCTAAAAGTTGCCTCAGTCTCTCTGCCTTATGCCCCTCAGCAGAATTCTTTCCTCCAAGAAGGCAAAAATAGAGTTTCTGCAGACCCAACGGATTTGCCATTGCTAACACTAGTAAACTAATACACATGCCCAAAATAAGTTAGATCTACTTTTCTTTCTCCTTCCTTCCTTCCCTCCCTCCCTCTTTTCTTTTCCTTCCTTCCTTCCTTTTTTTTCTTCTTGAGACGGGGCTTCACTCTGTCACCCAGGCTGGAGTGTAGTGCACCCCGGCGGGAGTGTAGTGGCATGATCTTGGCTCACTGCAACCTCTGCCTCCTCAGTTAAATGATTCTCTTGCCTCAGCCTCCTAAGTAGCTGGGACTACAGGCATGCTTGGCATATGTTCTCAGGATTTCCTGGTCCTCTGTAATGGGTGATGGCCACTCATATTTAGCTCAGAATAAATCTCTTCAAATATTTTACAGAGTTTGACTCTTTTCATTTACAATAATATACCACTTCTTGGTTTGTAATCCTAATTATATTAATCAATTATATAAAAAATTACATTGTATTTAATGGCTCCATCTTTACTTTTCCTATATAAGTGCCTTAGGGCACTTATTTATTAAAATATGTTAGTGTTTATAACCTTTAGTGGACATTTAGGTTGCCTGCCTAACATTTTGGTTGCTTAACTCCTGTAAACTAAAAATAAAATTCTAAGCCTCCCAAGTGACTGAACAGACCATGCCTTGGCCAAGGGGACCCCAGGGTAACCTTGAAAACTAAATTCTCATTCATGACAGGATGCCAGGGTCAAACAAGCCTTATTATACCCCTTCCTCAATATTCAGGATTAGCCTTTCTTCCCTAAGGGCTAAACAGAAACCAGCCCTTTTGAAAGATTCCACCACTAATATCAACCAACCACCTGATATTGCCTCTAGTTTTTTGCCTGATAAGAGATCACCACATGGAGTGGTTCTGGCCCATCTCCAGAGAATGCACAGTAAGAGTTTTCATGTCCTCTGCTTTGCCTTTTGATGTCAGAGGACTGAAAACTCCACCCTCGGATCATGTTAACACTGCCATTTTTTGTACATGGGACCCATGAAGGGGCATGAAGTTCCGTTGCGTAAGCACACATTTATCTTTTGATAAATATTCATGACTTCTCCTATAGCTTATTGAATACATATATTTGGCCACCCTGCTCAGCATAAATTCCTGTTCTCTTTGCCCCTCCCTCAGAGTGTCTGTTTCTGGCTTCTGGCTGTGGGGTCAGCCTGTCAGCATGGCCACCCTACAGGCTGCAACCCTTTCTGAGAAATAACTTTCCAAATTTGTGAACCTCATCATTCCTCAGTTGACACTCCCCTTTTCCTTTCTGAATGGAAAATGGTTTTGTTCAAATACCCCTCTCCTCCCATACGAAACAAGGAAGGTGATCTTAAACTCAGCAGATTTAGGCTGTACTTTGTCTAAGAAACTAGTCATAGTGTTATTGACCACTGGTTCTTGGGCTGTCAATGCAATAGAGATTGACGTGAGGCCAAAACAGTTTCCCTAGACAAGCCTTCATTGGAGCTTATGCTCGGACATAAGGGAGGTAGCACAAAAGAGAGAATTCCCTGACTGACTCCCCAAAAAGAACTAGTCGTGTTTTTTTATTAGGCAAAGTGCGGGAATTGACATCGGGGTAGGATATGCAGGCTGGACTGGGCAAAGCATATCATGTGTAGGCTATGCAGGTCAGCATTACCTGGTTAGTATGGTTATCTTGAGTAATGGGCAGCCAGAGGCAACAAGCCTGTAAATCAATTGTTCAGCATTCCTTCCCTACCTAGGACACTCCATAACCTTGGTCATCTCCTAAGACCAGTTCTGGGAAATCTTTTTTTTTTTTTTTTCCAGACAGGATCTCACTCTGTTGCCCAGGCTGGAGTGCAGTGGTGTGATCTTGGCTTGCTGCAGCCTCCACCTTCAGGCTCAAGCAATCCTCCCACCTCAGCCTCCTGAGTAGCTGGGACCACAGGCACAGACCACCACGCTTGGCTAATTTTTCAATTTTTTGTAGAAATGAGGTCTTGCTGTGGGGTACACACTGGTCTTGAACTTCTGGGCCCAAGCAATCCTCCCACCTTGGCCTCCCAAAGTGCTGGAATTGCAGGTGTGAGCTATTGTGCCCAGCCTAGTTCCTGGAATTCTTTAAGTAAAAGGCATGGTTTAAACATTAAGGCATCAGTGAGGTAGTAGTGTAGGTTTTGTGCTCGGTGAGGGTGCATGAAAGAATGCTCTAGTGGGGGTGAGGTGAAGCTAAGCCCCATTTCTACTCTGTCTCAATTGTAACCTCATTTTCATTTCCAGTGATTGGTCTACAAATGTACAAAATATAGTTTTGGTAAATGAGACCTAAGGAGAATTCTAATGGGGAATTTCTGAGAAGGGTTTCCCCTGCTCTCAAGAAAGAGACACGGAAGAGTAAGTTCCTTCTTCCTCCCCTGCTGCAGCCAACTTTTGACAATATGGTAGTCTGGGCTTTGGGGAATTGCTCATATAGAGGACTGAAGAGTGGAGAGAGAGAAGTTGGGCTCTTGATGAGGTTGGTGAGCTGTAATTGAAGATTATCTTATCACTGGACTTGTTATATGAAATGATAAATGTCTGTATCATTTCAACTAGTTTTACTCAGAGTTTTGTCTTTTGTAGCCCAAGGAATCTGAACTAGTATATCACTGTTCTTTCCAAATAATAACCTTTCACTTTATTTGGCTGCGTTTTTTTGCTAATGCCTAAGCTCTACTTGAACTTTATTAGATAATTATTCTGCTTTCTTCTGTGCTCTAAACATTTCTTGATTTGATACAACTTCAAACATTACTAATTAATGCAGTGTATGTGTGCTACAAATGGGTTACAAAGGCAATGAGATATTGACTCCTTCGGTCCTTAGGGTGGCTGGAAACCTCATGATGGTCAGCCTTGCCCTGGCGGGAAGCAGCTTCCTCCATTTACTCAAGTGCTGAACAAATAACATTTTCAAATGTGTTCAATGAATTAATGTATTGTTGTTGCTTATTTCAAAATAATTAGAAAGATCACTTAGTAGGGCTGAATCCAAATTCCCTATGGAATATCAACTAATTAAGTTGGAATCTTAATTAAATGATTAATGGAATAGACTTCTAATAGATGAAATTAGCTATATTTCTCTCTATTCCATATTCTTTTCGAGGATTTTTGTCATTGACCCCAATTTGCTTATGGAAACTGGGAGGCAACAGAAAACTCTGAAGCACTGGTTTAGAACACAGATGGCCTGAGTTCCAGTCCATGTCTGCTCGTGGATTGTGCGTAAATATTCTACCCTCTCTAGACAGTAGTTCCCTCCTTATCTGTTTCAATGTGAGGCTCGGATTTGCTGATCTATGGAATACCAAGTGTTTTATTTTGATAAAAATATTCCTATATTCATTGATTATCAAGTTTGTCAGTTCTTTAAACAAATGCAATTTGTTTTTCAGGGTGCTTATATTTTTTCCTGTCATGCTATTTATTATGTATTATAATTAACTCCCCAAATTAATGGTTTTCAAGCGTTAAATGGTAGAGAGCAATGATTCTGAAGACAGTAGATGGGTATAGTAGATAATGTCACATTATCTCCTTTGATAATAAATAGTAACTTCATAATAACTTAAACTGTCATATTCTTAAACTAAAGAGGAAGTTCTGTGTGGGAGGATAGGCGGGTGTTAAAGATAAACACATAATGGGTTTTGGTTGTGAAATTGTGATATCATATTCCCTCAAAAAGGCTCTATGAAGTCAAATGTAAAACAGTATCCATTGAAACAAAACAAACTTCATTATTATTCTTTTGCTCCTAGGTAGGATTCTGAAACATTTCGGTTTGTTTACTATTTTTACTTCTTATACAAAACCACGTCTTTTTTTTTTTTTTTTTTTTGAGATGGAGTCTTGCTCTGTCGCCCAGGCTGGAGTGCAGTGGTGTGATCTCGGTTCATCGCAACCTCCGCCTCCCAGGTTCAAGTGATTCTCATGCCTCAGCTTCTCATGCCTCACCCTCCGGAATAGCTGGGATTACCGGTGTGTGCCACCACGCCCGGCTAATTTTATTTTTTTGTATTTTTACATGTCTTTAAATGGTCCTTCATGTCTTTGTGTGTGTGAAGGAATGGGAGGGGTGGGAGGCAAGAGGTTGGCAAAGAAATCATTTGTCTCTTTGTCAAAGAAATCTCAAAAAGACATAATGATCCACCTATATTCGCTAGTGCATTTTTTTTTACCACGTCTCTGCAGAGTTGGGATATGTAAAACAAAACACAAGGTAGCATGTTTCACACTTAAAAGCATGATAGGCTGTAGGTTACAGATGAAGTGAGGTGAGGCGATTTAACAAGCTGCAGTGTTTTAAATATCTCCTATACTAAGTGGTTTGGTTGCAAAAGTAACTTCAAGGGAACATGACATGACCTAAAATATAGAGAAGAGCGTCTTATTTAAGCAATACAATATGTGAAGTATGTTAACAAAATCTAGCTCTGCGTATACTATATAATATCTGAACTGGGATACATCAGCTCCTGTGGTTCACTATTTTTGGTTCTAAAATGTCAGTACTAGGGGCCAGCCTAACGGTTCTGATTACCTTTCACACATTAGGGAGATAGCAGCTCTGAGGTATCATATGATACAGACACCTTCTCTGTACTGATCAAACACATCATTCAGTATGGAGTCATTAACTGGAAGGGTTTGCAGCAGTGGAAGTGAACTCTAAACACCACTATGTCCTTCACTTATTCATGCAAAAATTATTTATTGTATACTTACCCAGGCATTGGGGATACAGCCTTAAAAAAGATTACGACTCTGCCCTCACAAAGCTTGCATTCTTGAGAGGGAGACTGATAATAAGCAACAAATCCAAAACATTGTTTCAGACAGTGATGAGTGCTGAGAAGGAAATAAAGCAAGGCCAAGTCTTTATAGAGTGTTTGTGGCTATTTTAGATGTATGGTCAGACAAGGGTTCTTTGCAGAGGTGACATATGAGCCGAGACTTAAATGACAAGATGGAATCAGTAGGCAAAGCACTAAGCAGAAGAAACAGTTCTTGTGCGAGGAGCGAGCAAAAGGAATGATTAACAATGATGGATGGAACTTGGCGACTTCCGGGAACAGCATGAAGGCCTTTGTGACCAAAACATGATGAGTATGTGCTGATGAGGTCCCAGAGTTAGGCAAGGAGTTTCATTTTTTATTCTAAGTGCAGTTGGTATCCACTGGAAGTTTCAAGTAGAGCGTGGATTGTGAGGGATGTAATAACAACAGACAGTTTAAAATACAATATTGTACTTCGATTTGACTTCTTCGAAACCTAGTTTCCAATTCCAGTGCTGGTCAAACAACACCCTGGCCGTCCCTGTTTGAGCAGGCTGTTTGCGCTTGTCGCGGCTTGTTTGTCCCTGGCGCCCCGCTGTTGAAAGCCTGGGAGCGTGTGACAGTTGGCAGGCGCAGTGAGGCGCAGTCCGAGCCAAGTCAATGCAGGGGCCGGGGCTGAGGGAGGGGAAGAGGCAGAGGAGGCGGTGATGGCGCGCTGGGAGGGCGGCGGCCTCTGCAGCGAGGGTGGTGGCGATGCGCATACCGAGAGAAGAAGGAAGCGGTCCCCGACGAGCCTCCTCGGGGCTTATGGGGCCCCTGGCGGTTCGGCCTCGGAGGCTAGCGGGGCTGCCCGATTTGGCACTGGAAACAATGGTGGTTCGGGGCTGGAGGCAATGGCGCGAGTGCTGGGGTGCAGGGGCGACTAGGGGAGTTTCGGTTTCTCGGGCCTAGCGCCGCGGAGCCTTGCTGCGGGCCCCAGTGGTGGCACCCCCGGGAACCGCAGGTGTTGATTTAAGGCTCGGAACAGGCGGGCCTTCTGCCCACATCCTGCGGCGCCCGCGACCCGGGCCGGGCGATCCGGCGCCGGGTTTTGTTATCCGCCCGCACCTAGAGGCCGCGCCCGCAGCCGCCAGCCCCGGGACTGGACCCCAGGGCGCCCTCGGCCCTGCGGGGTCCCCGCCCTCTCTTCTGTCTCCTCCTCACCGCCCTCCTGGGGCACTCTGATGCGGGCGGGCATCTCTGCCGAAAACACCTACAGCGCCCGCTCCCTTGGTCCTTCGAGCAGTGATCCCTCCGCGGCCAACCTCCCCAGGGAAACCAGCGATTCGCGGTTCGGATAGCGACCTTCGCCCCCAGGTTCCTGCTCTGCCTTCAGACTTCGGCTTCAGTGGCACCTGCTCAGCGAGGCCTCGTCTCACCAAGCCATCCGAATTAACTGCCCACTCACTCGCCATCACATCACCCCGATTTAATGCGCAGCGGGGCACTGACTTTACACTCGTGTGTCTTCTGTGTTTATTTATGGTCTGTTTCTGGAATGTCCGCTCCTGGGACTGGGACCATGTTTTTCTGGCGCAGTGCGGGTGTCTCGGCGTCCAGGATCGGGCGGGTCGCAGTAGGGCTCCACATTTGTTGAGTGACTGAACACGGTTCCCGGCCGGGGAGAGCGCCGCAGCCGGGTCCACTTCAGGCAGGGGCTGGGCTTTCCCGGCCCCGCCTAGGCCCCGCCCCCAGCGCGAACCCGCTCCCACCTCGCCTGTCCGCGGAGCAGCCGGGGGTTTGACTGTGCTTTTCCTTCTTGCTTCCCTCGCTCTTTCTGCAGCCGCCACGAAAACCCGGAACGGCGGAGCCACCGAGCGGCGGAGCGGAGCCGCCCCTCGCGGCACCTCCCTGGCAGCCCTTGGAGGCCGCGCTGGGCATGCTCAGTCGGCTGGGCCGCCTCAGCTCTCGGAGTAGGAAGCTCGGGCGCTCCGGCTGTAAGGAGCCGCGGCGGGGGGAAAATGGAGCCCTTCACCAATGGTGAGTGGGTGGCCGAGGCGCCGGGACCCGGGCTCTCCGGAGCTCTGAGGGTCGTGGGCAGTCGTGACACGCGGGGTCGGGCTGCAGCCGTCTCCCCCAACACCGCGGGCTTCCCACGAGGGCTGAGGGAGGAAGGGAGAGGGGATCTGGGGGAGGCAGGGAGGTTTGGGGGGCGGGCGGCGGCCAGTGCGGGACCCAGGGCTGGCTTGAAGGTCAGCGCCGCCGCCGCTCGCCCGGGGTGCGGCCGGTGGGCAAACAGCAAAGTTTGGGCTGCTGTGCGCAGAGGAGTGGGCAGTGGGAAAGTTGGCAGCTCAGGTTTGCCCCCGGAGGAGGCGGTGTCGGCCCGACTCTCCTG